>NC_057848.1:610269-915403 GCF_910594005.1 Cervus elaphus
TCTTACTCCTCGTAGTGGCACACTTTTGATGCTGCTCTGATTTTTGCCCCTTGTGTTCTCCTCGTTTTTGTATTTTGCTTTTTTTTTCTTGCTCCTCGTATTCTTCTCCCGTGTTTCTTCGCTTCGGGTTTTTCACACTGCTCTTACTCCTCGTAGTGGCTCACTTTTGATCCTCCTCTGATTTTTGCCCCTTGTGTTCTCCTCGTTTTTGTATTTTGCTTTTTTTTTCTTGCTCCTCGTATTCTTCTCCCGTGTTTCGTCGCCTCGGCTTTTTCACACTGCTCTTACTCCTTGTAGTGGCACACTTTTGATCCTCCTCTGATTTTTGCCCCTTGTGTTCTCCTCGTTTTTGTATTTTGCTTTTTTTTTTGTGCTCCTCGTATTCTTCTCCCGTGTTTCTTCACCTCGGGTTTTCACACTGCTCTTACTCCTCGTAGTCGCACATATTTGATCCTCCTCTGATTTTTGCCCCTTGTGTTCTCCTCGTTTATGTATTTTGCTTTTTTTTTCCTTGCTCCTCGTATTCTTCTCCCCTGTTTCTTTGCCTCGGGTTTTTCACACTGCTCTTGCTCCTCGTAGTGGCACACTTTTGATCCTCCTCTGATTTTCGCCCCTTGTGTTCTCCTCGTTTTTGTATTTTGCTTTTTTTTTTCGTGCTCCTTGTATTCTTCTCCCCTGTTTCTTCACCTCGCGTTGTTCACACTTCTCTTGCTCCTTGTAGTGCCACACTTTTGATCCTCCTCTGATTTTTGCCCCTTGTGTTCTCCTCGTTTTTGTATTTTGCTTTTATTTCTTGCTCTTTGTATTCTTCTCCCCTGTTTCTTCACCTCAGGTTTTTCACACTGCTCTTACTCCTCGTACTGCCACACTTTTGATCCTCCTCTGATTTTTGCCCCTTGTGTTCTCCTCGTTTTTGTATTTTGCTTTTTTTTTCTTGCTCCTCGTATTCTTCTCCCGTGTTTCTTCGCCTCTGGTTTTTCACACTGCTCTTACTCCTCGTAGTGGCACACTTTTGATCCTCCTCTGATTTTTGCCCCTTGTGTTCTCCTCGTTTTTGTATTTTGCTTTTTTTTTCTTGCTCCTCGTATTCTTCTCCCGTGTTTCTTCGCCTCGGCTTTTTCACACTGCTCTTACTCCTCGTAGTGGCACACTTTTGATCCTCCTCTGATTTTTGCCCCTTGTGTTCTCCTCGTTTTTGTATTTTGCTTTTTTTTTCTTGCTCCTCGTATTCTTCTCCCGTGTTTCTTCGCCTCACGTTTTTCACACTGCTCTTACTCCTCGTAGTGGCACACTTTTGATCCTCCTCTCATTTTTGCCCCTTGTGTTCTCCTCGTTTTTGTATTTTGCTTTTTTTTCCTTGCTCCCCGTATTCTTCTCCCCTGTTTCTTCGCCTTGGGTTTCTCACACTTCTCTTACTCCTCGTAGGGCCACACTTTTGATCCTCCTCTGATTTTCGCCCCTTGTGTTCTCCTCGTTTTTGTATTTTGCTTTTGTTTTCTTGCTCCCCGTATTCTTCTCCCCTGTTTCTTCGCCTTGGGTTTTTCACACTGCTCTTGCTCCTCCTAGTGCCACACCTTTGATCCTCCTTTGATTTTCGCCCCTTGTGTTCTCCTCGTTTTTGTATTTTGCTTTTTTTTCTTGCTCCTCATATTCTTCTCCCCTGTTTCTTTGCCTTGGGTTTTTCACACTTCTCTTGCTCCTCGTAGTGCCACACTTTTGATCCTCCTCTGATTTTCGCCCCTTGTGTTCTCCTCGTGTTTGTATTTTGCTTTTTTTTTCTTGCTCCTCGTATTCTTCTCCCCTGTTTCTTCGCCTCGAGTTATTCACACTTCTCTTGCTCCTTGTAGTGCCACACTTTTGATCCTCCTCTGATTTTCGCCCCTTGTGTTCTCCTCGTTTTTGTATTTTGCTTTTTTTTCTTGCTCTTCATATTCTTCTCGCCTGTTTCTTCACCTCAGGTTTTTCACACTGCTCTTGCTCCTCGTAGTGCCACACTTTTGATCCTCCTCTGATTTTTGCCCCTTGTGTTCTCCTCGTTTATGTATTTTGCTTTTTTTTTCCTTGCTCCTCGTATTCTTCTCCCCTGTTTCTTTGCCTCGGGTTTTTCACACTGCTCTTGCTCCTCGTAGTGGCACACTTTTGATCCTCCTCTGATTTTCGCCCCTTGTGTTCTCCTCGTTTTTGTATTTTGCTTTTTTTTTTCGTGCTCCTTGTATTCTTCTCCCCTGTTTCTTCACCTCGCGTTGTTCACACTTCTCTTGCTCCTTGTAGTGCCACACTTTTGATCCTCCTCTGATTTTTGCCCCTTGTGTTCTCCTCGTTTTTGTATTTTGCTTTTATTTCTTGCTCTTTGTATTCTTCTCCCCTGTTTCTTCACCTCAGGTTTTTCACACTGCTCTTACTGCTCGTACTGCCACACTTTTGATCCTCCTCTGATTTTTGCCCCTTGTGTTCTCCTCGTTTTTGTATTTTGCTTTTTTTTTCTTGCTCCTCGTATTCTTCTCCCGTGTTTCTTCGCCTCTGGTTTTTCACACTGCTCTTACTCCTCGTAGTGGCACACTTTTGATCCTCCTCTGATTTTTGCCCCTTGTGTTCTCCTCGTTTTTGTATTTTGCTTTTTTTTTCTTGCTCCTCGTATTCTTCTCCCGTGTTTCTTCGCCTCGGCTTTTTCACACTGCTCTTACTCCTCGTAGTGGCACACTTTTGATCCTCCTCTGATTTTTGCCCCTTGTGTTCTCCTCGTTTTTGTATTTTGCTTTTTTTTTCTTGCTCCTCGTATTCTTCTCCCGTGTTTCTTCGCCTCACGTTTTTCACACTGCTCTTACTCCTCGTAGTGGCACACTTTTGATCCTCCTCTCATTTTTGCCCCTTGTGTTCTCCTCGTTTTTGTATTTTGCTTTTTTTTCCTTGCTCCCTGTATTCTTCTCCCCTGTTTCTTCGCCTTGGGTTTCTCACACTTCTCTTACTCCTCGTAGGGCCACACTTTTGATCCTCCTCTGATTTTCGCCCCTTGTGTTCTCCTCGTTTTTGTATTTTGCTTTTGTTTTCTTGCTCCCCGTATTCTTCTCCCCTGTTTCTTCGCCTTGGGTTTTTCACACTGCTCTTGCTCCTCCTAGTGCCACACCTTTGATCCTCCTTTGATTTTCGCCCCTTGTGTTCTCCTCGTTTTTGTATTTTGCTTTTTTTTCTTGCTCCTCATATTCTTCTCCCCTGTTTCTTCACCTCGGGTTTTTCACACTACTCTTGCTCCTCGTAGTGGCACACTTTAGATCCTCCTCTGATTTTTGCCCCTTGTGTTCTCCTCGTTTTTGTATTTTTCCTTTTTTTTTCTTGCTCCCCGTATTCTTCTCCCCTGTTTCTTCCCCTCAGGTTTTTCACACTGCTCTTACTCCTCGTAGTGGCACACTTTTGATCCTCCTCTGATTTTTGCCCCTTGTGTTCTCCTCGTTTTTGTATTTTGCTTTTTTTTTCTTGCTCCCCGTATTCTTCTCCCCTGTTTCTTCACCTTGGGTTTTTCACACTTCTCTTGCTCCTCGTAGTGCCACACTTTTGATCCTCCTCTGATTTTCGCCCCTTGTGTTCTCCTCGTGTTTGTATTTTACTTTTTTTTTCTTGCTCCTCGTATTCTTCTCCCCTGTTTCTTCGCCTCGAGTTATTCACACTTCTCTTGCTCCTTGTAGTGCCACACTTTTGATCCTCCTCTGATTTTCGCCCCTTGTGTTCTCCTCGTTTTTGTATTTTGCTTTTTTTTCTTGCTCTTCATATTCTTCTCGCCTGTTTCTTCACCTCAGGTTTTTCACACTGCTCTTGCTCCTCGTAGTGCCACACTTTTGATCCTCCTCTGATTTTTGCCCCTTGTGTTCTCCTCGTTTATGTATTTTGCTTTTTTTTTCCTTGCTCCTCGTATTCTTCTCCCCTGTTTCTTTGCCTCGGGTTTTTCACACTGCTCTTGCTCCTCGTAGTGGCACACTTTTGATCCTCCTCTGATTTTCGCCCCTTGTGTTCTCCTCGTTTTTGTATTTTGCTTTTTTTTTTCGTGCTCCTTGTATTCTTCTCCCCTGTTTCTTCACCTCGCGTTGTTCACACTTCTCTTGCTCCTTGTAGTGCCACACTTTTGATCCTCCTCTGATTTTTGCCCCTTGTGTTCTCCTCGTTTTTGTATTTTGCTTTTATTTCTTGCTCTTTGTATTCTTCTCCCCTGTTTCTTCACCTCAGGTTTTTCACACTGCTCTTACTCCTCGTACTGCCACACTTTTGATCCTCCTCTGAATTTTGCCCCTTGTGTTCTCCTCGTTTTTGTATTTTGCTTTTTTTTTCTTGCTCCTCGTATTCTTCTCCCCTGTTTCTTTGCCTCGGGTTTTTCACACTGCTCTTGCTCCTGATAGTGCCACACTTTTGATCCTCCTCTGATTTTCGCCCCTTGTGTTCTCCTCGTTTTTGTATTTTGCTTTTTTTTTCTTGCTCCTCGTATTCTTCTCCCCTGTTTCTTCGCCTTGGGTTTTTCACACTGCTCTTGCTCCTCGTAGCACCACACTTTTGATCCTCCTCTGATTTTCGCCCCTTGTGTTCTCCTCGTTTTTGTATTTTGCTTTTTTTTTTCTTGCTCCTCGTATTCTTCCCCCTGTTTCTTCACCTCGGGTTTTTCACACTGCTCTTGCTCCTGATAGTGCCACACTTTTGATCCTCCTCTGATTTTCGCCCCTTGTGTTCTCCTCGTTTTTGTATTTTGCTTTTTTTTTCTTGCTCCTCGTATTCTTCTCCCCTGTTTCTTCGCCTTGGGTTTTTCACACTGCTCTTGCTCCTCGTAGCACCACACTTTTGAACCTCCGCTGATTTTCGCCCCTTGTGTTCTCCTCGTTTTTGTATTTTGCTTTTTTTTTTCCTGCTCCTCATATTCTTCTCCTGTGTTTCTTCGCCTCGGGTTTTTCACACTGCTCTTACTCCTCGTAGTGGCACACTTTTGATCCTCCTCTGATTTTTGCCCTATGTGTTCTCGTTTTTGTGTTTTGCTTTTTTTTCGTTGCTCCTCGTATTCTTCTCCCGTGTTTCTTCACCTAGGGTTTTTCACACTGCTCTTACTCCTCGTAGTGGCACACTTTTGATCCTCCTCTGATTTTTGCCCCTTGTGTTCTCCTCGTTTTTGTATTTTGCTTTTTTTTTCTTGCTCCTCGTATTCTTCTCCCGTGTTTCTTCGCCTCGGGTTTTTCACACTGCTCTTACTCCTCCTCGTGGCACACGTTTGATCCTCCTTTGATTTTTGCCCCTTGTGTTCTCCTCTTTTTTGTATTTTGCTTTTTTTTCCTTGCTCCTCGTTTTCTTCTCCCGTGTTTCTTTGCTTCGGGTTTTTCACACTGCTCTTACTCCTCGTAGTGGCACACTTTTGATCCTCCTCTGATTTTTGCCCCTTGTGTTCTCCTCGTTTTTGTATTTTGCTTTTTTTTTCTTGCTCCTCGTATTCTTCTCCCATGTTTCTTTGCCTCGGGTTTTTCACACTGCTCTTACTCCTCGTAGTGGCACACTTTTGATCCTCCTCTGATTTTTGCCCCTTGTGTTCTCCTCGTTTTTGTATTTTGCTTTTTTTTTCTTGCTCCTCGTATTCTTCTCCCGTGTTTCGTCACCTGGGGTTTTTCACACTGCTCTTACTCCTCGTAGTGGCACACTTTTGATCCTCCTCTGATTTTTGCCCCTTGTGTTCTCCTCGTTTTTGTATTTTGCTTTTTTTTTCTTGCTCCGTTTATTCTTCTCCCGTGTTTCGTCGCCTCCGGTTTTTCACACTGCTCTTACTCCTCGTAGTGGCATACTTTTGATCCTCCTCTGATTTTGGCCCCTTGTGTTCTCCTCGTTTTTCTATTTTGCTTTTGTTTTCTTGCTGCTCGTATTCTTCTCCTGTGTTTCTTCGCCTCGGGTTTTTCACACTGCTCTTACTCCTCGTAGTGGCACACTTTTGATCCTCCTCTGATTTTTGCCCCTTGTGTTCTCCTCGTTTTTGTATTTTGCTTTTTTTTTCTGGCTCCTCGTATTCTTCTCCTGTGTTTCTTCGCTTCGGGTTTTTCACACTGCTCTTACTCCTCGTAGTGGCACACTTTTGATCCTCCTCTGATTTTTGCCCCTTGTGTTCTCCTCGTTTTTGTATTTTGCTTTTTTTTTCTTGCTCCTCGTATTATTCTCCCGTGTTTCGTCGCCTCGGCTTTTTCACACTGCTCTTACTCCTCGTAGTGGCACACTTTTGATCCTCCTCTGATTTTTGCCCCTTGTGTTCTCCTCGTTTTTGTATTTTGCTTTTTTTTTTTGTGCTCCTCGTATTCTTCTCCCGTGTTTCTTCACCTCGGGTTTTTCACACTGCTCTTACTCCTCGTAGTCGCACACATTTGATCCTCCTCTGATTTTTGCCCCTTGTGTTCTCCTCGTTTTTGTATTTTGCTTTTTTTTTCTTGCTCCTCGTATTCTTCTCCCGTGTTTCTTCGCCTCGGCTTTTTCACACTGCTCTTACTCCTCGTAGTGGCACACTTTTGATCCTCCTCTGATTTTGGCCCCTTGTGTTCTCCTCGTTTTTGTATTTTGCTTTTTTTTCCTTGCTCCCCGTATTCTTCTCCCCTGTTTCTTCGCCTTGGGTTTCTCACACTTCTCTTACTCCTCGTAGGGCCACACTTTTGATCCTCCTCTGATTTTCGCCCCTTGTGTTCTCGTTCTTGTATTTTGCTTTTTTTTTTCTTGCTCCTCATATTCTTCTCCCGTGTTTCTTCGCCTCTGGTTTTTCACACTGCTCTTACTCCTCGTAGTGGCACACTTTTGATCCTCCTCTGATTTTTGCCCCTTGTGTTCTCCTCGTTTTTGTATTTTGCTTTTTTTTTCTTGCTCCTCGTATTCTTCTCCCGTGTTTCTTCGCCTCGGCTTTTTCACACTGCTCTTACTCCTCGTAGTGCCACACTTTTGATCCTCCTCTGATTTTCGCCCCTTGTGTTCTCCTCGTTTTTGTATTTTGCTTTTTTTTTCTTGCTCCCCGTATTCTTCTCCCCTGTTTCTTCGCCTTGGGTTTCTCACACTTCTCTTACTCCTCGTAGTGCCACACTTTTGATCCTCCTCTGATTTTCGCCCCTTGTGTTCTCCTCGTTTTTGTATTTTGCTTTTGTTTTCTTGCTCCCCGTATTCTTCTCCCCTGGTTCTTCGCCTTGGGTTTTTCACACTGCTCTTGCTCCTCCTAGTGCCACACGTTTGATCCTCCTTTGATTTTCGCCCCTTGTGTTCTCCTCGTTTTTGTATTTTGCTTTTTTTTCTTGCTCCTCATATTCTTCTCCCCTGTTTCTTCGCCTCGGGTTTTTCACACTACTCTTGCTCCTCGTAGTGGCACACTTTTGATCCTCCTCTGATTTTCGCCCCTTGTGTTCTCCTCGTTTTGGTATTTTTCCTTTTTTTTTCTTGCTCCTCGTATTCTTCTCCCCTGTTTCTTCGCCTCGGGTTTTTCACACTGCTCTTACTCCTCGTAGTGGCACACTTTTGATCCTCCTCTGATTTTCGCCCCTTGTGTTCTCCTCGTTTTTGTATTTTGCTTTTTTTTTCTTGCTCCCCATATTCTTCTCCCCTGTTTCTTCGCCTTGGGTTTTTCACACTTCTCTTACTTCTTGTAGTGCCACACTTTTGATCCTCCTCTGATTTTCGCCCCTTGTGTTCTCCTCGTGTTTGTATTTAGCTTTTTTTTTCTTGCTCCTCGTATTCTTCTCCCCTGTTTCTTCACCTCGAGTTATTCACACTACTCTTGCTCCTTGTAGTGCCACACTTTTGATCCTCCTCTGATTTTCGCCCCTTGTGTTCTCCTCGTTTTTGTATTTTGCTTTTTTTTCTTGCTCTTCGTATTCTTCTCGCCTGTTTCTTCACCTCAGGTTTTTCACACTGCTCTTGCTCCTCGTAGTGCCACACTTTTGATCCTCCTCTGATTTTTGCCCCTTGTGTTCTCCTCGTTTATGTATTTTGCTTTTTTTTTCCTTGCTCCTCGTATTCTTCTCCCCTGTTTCTTTGCCTCGGGTTTTTCACACTGCTCTTGCTCCTCGTAGTGGCACACTTTTGATCCTCCTCTGATTTTCGCCCCTTGTGTTCTCCTCGTTTTTGTATTTTGCTTTTTTTTTTCGTGCTCCTTGTATTCTTCTCCCCTGTTTCTTCACCTCGCGTTGTTCACACTTCTCTTGCTCCTTGTAGTGCCACACTTTTGATCCTCCTCTGATTTTTGCCCCTTGTGTTCTCCTCGTTTTTGTATTTTGCTTTTATTTCTTGCTCTTTGTATTCTTCTCCCCTGTTTCTTCACCTCAGGTTTTTCACACTGCTCTTCCTCCTCGTACTGCCACACTTTTGATCCTCCTCTGATTTTTGCCCCTTGTGTTCTCCTCGTTTTTGTATTTTGCTTTTTTTTTCTTGCTCCTCGTATTCTTCTCCCCTGTTTCTTTGCCTCGGGTTTTTCACACTGCTCTTGCTCCTGATAGTGCCACACTTTTGATCCTCCTCTGATTTTCGCCCCTTGTGTTCTCCTCGTTTTTGTATTTTGCTTTTTTTTTCTTGCTCCTCGTATTCTTCTCCCCTGTTTCTTCGCCTTGGGTTTTTCACACTGCTCTTGCTCCTCGTAGCACCACACTTTTGAACCTCCGCTGATTTTCGCCCCTTGTGTTCTCCTCGTTTTTGTATTTTGCTTTTTTTTTTCTTGCTCCTCGTATTCTTCCCCCTGTTTCTTCACCTCGGGTTTTTCACACTGCTCTTGCTCCTGATAGTGCCACACTTTTGATCCTCCTCTGATTTTCGCCCCTTGTGTTCTCCTCGTTTTTGTATTTTGCTTTTTTTTTCTTGCTCCTCGTATTCTTCTCCCCTGTTTCTTCGCCTTGGGTTTTTCACACTGCTCTTGCTCCTCGTAGCACCACACTTTTGAACCTCCGCTGATTTTCGCCCCTTGTGTTCTCCTCGTTTTTGTATTTTGCTTTTTTTTTTCCTGCTCCTCATATTCTTCTCCTGTGTTTCTTCGCCTCGGGTTTTTCACACTGCTCTTACTCCTCGTAGTGGCACACTTTTGATCCTCCTCTGATTTTTGCCCTATGTGTTCTCGTTTTTGTGTTTTGCTTTTTTTTCGTTGCTCCTCGTATTCTTCTCCCGTGTTTCTTCACCTCGGGTTTTTCACACTGCTCTTACTCCTCGTAGTGGCACACTTTTGATCCTCCTCTGATTTTTGCCCCTTGTGTTCTCCTCGTTTTTGTATTTTGCTTTTTTTTTCTTGCTCCTCGTATTCTTCTCCCGTGTTTCTTTGCCTCGGGTTTTTCACACTGCTCTTACTCCTCCTCGTGGCACACGTTTGATCCTCCTTTGATTTTTGCCCCTTGTGTTCTCCTCTTTTTTGTATTTTGCTTTTTTTTCCTTGCTCCTCGTTTTCTTCTCCCGTGTTTCTTTGCATCGGGTTTTTCACACTGCTCTTACTCCTCGTAGTGGCACACTTTTGATCCTCCTCTGATTTTTGCCCCTTGTGTTCTCCTCGTTTTTGTATTTTGCTTTTTTTTTCTTGCTCCTCGTATTCTTCTCCCATGTTTCTTTGCCTCGGGTTTTTCACACTGCTCTTACTCCTCGTAGTGGCACACTTTTGATCCTCCTCTGATTTTTGCCCCTTGTGTTCTCCTCGTTTTTGTATTTTGCTTTTTTTTTCTTGCTCCTCGTATTCTTCTCCCGTGTTTCGTCACCTGGGGTTTTTCACACTGCTCTTACTCCTCGTAGTGGCACACTTTTGATCCTCCTCTGATTTTTGCCCCTTGTGTTCTCCTCGTTTTTGTATTTTGCTTTTTTTTTCTTGCTCCGTTTATTCTTCTCCCGTGTTTCGTCGCCTCCGGTTTTTCACACTGCTCTTACTCCTCGTAGTGGCATACTTTTGATCCTCCTCTGATTTTGGCCCCTTGTGTTCTCCTCGTTTTTCTATTTTGCTTTTGTTTTCCTGCTGCTCGTATTCTTCTCCTGTGTTTCTTCGCCTCGGGTTTTTCACACTGCTCTTACTCCTCGTAGTGGCACACTTTTGATCCTCCTCTGATTTTTGCCCCTTGTGTTCTCCTCGTTTTTGTATTTTGCTTTTTTTTTCTTGCTCCTCGTATTCTTCTCCCGTGTTTCTTCGCTTCGGGTTTTTCACACTGCTCTTACTCCTCGTAGTGGCACACTTTTGATCCTCCTCTGATTTTTGCCCCTTGTGTTCTCCTCGTTTTTGTATTTTGCTTTTTTTTTCTTGCTCCTCGTATTCTTCTCCCGTGTTTCTTCGCCTCGGCTTTTTCACACTGCTCTTACTCCTCGTAGTGGCACACTTTTGATCCTCCTCTGATTTTTGCCCCTTGTGTTCTCCTCGTTTTTGTATTTTGCTTTTTTTTTCTTGCTCCCCGTATTCTTCTCCCCTGTTTCTTCGCCTTGGGTTTCTCACACTTCTCTTACTCCTCGTAGTGCCACACTTTTGATCCTCCTCTGATTTTCGCCCCTTGTGTTCTCCTCGTTTTTGTATTTTGCTTTTGTTTTCTTGCTCCCCGTATTCTTCTCCCCTGGTTCTTCGCCTTGGGTTTTTCACACTGCTCTTGCTCCTCCTAGTGCCACACGTTTGATCCTCCTTTGATTTTCGCCCCTTGTGTTCTCCTCGTTTTTGTATTTTGCTTTTTTTTCTTGCTCCTCATATTCTTCTCCCCTGTTTCTTCGCCTCGGGTTTTTCACACTACTCTTGCTCCTCGTAGTGGCACACTTTTGATCCTCCTCTGATTTTCGCCCCTTGTGTTCTCCTCGTTTTGGTATTTTTCCTTTTTTTTTCTTGCTCCCCGTATTCTTCTCCCCTGTTTCTTCGCCTCGGGTTTTTCACACTGCTCTTACTCCTCGTAGTGGCACACTTTTGATCCTCCTCTGATTTTCGCCCCTTGTGTTCTCCTCGTTTTGGTATTTTGCTTTTTTTTTCTTGCTCCTCGTATTCTTCTCCCCTGTTTCTTCGCCTTGGGTTTTTCACACTTCTCTTACTTCTTGTAGTGCCACACTTTTGATCCTCCTCTGATTTTCGCCCCTTGTGTTCTCCTCGTGTTTGTATTTAGCTTTTTTTTTCTTGCTCCTCGTATTCTTCTCCCCTGTTTCTTCACCTCGAGTTATTCACACTTCTCTTGCTCCTTGTAGTGCCACACTTTTGATCCTCCTCTGATTTTCGCCCCTTGTGTTCTCCTCGTTTTTGTATTTTGCTTTTTTTTCTTGCTCTTCGTATTCTTCTCGCCTGTTTCTTCACCTCAGGTTTTTCACACTGCTCTTGCTCCTCGTAGTGCCACAATTTTGATCCTCCTCTGATTTTTGCCCCTTGTGTTCTCCTCGTTTATGTATTTTGCTTTTTTTTTCCTTGCTCCTCGTATTCTTCTCCCCTGTTTCTTTGCCTCGGGTTTTTCACACTGCTCTTGCTCCTGATAGTGCCACACTTTTGATCCTCCTCTGATTTTCGCCCCTTGTGTTCTCCTCGTTTTTGTATTTTGCTTTTTTTTTCTTGCTCCTCGTATTCTTCTCCCCTGTTTCTTCGCCTTGGGTTTTTCACACTGCTCTTGCTCCTCGTAGCACCACACTTTTGAACCTCCGCTGATTTTCGCCCCTTGTGTTCTCCTCGTTTTTGTATTTTGCTTTTTTTTTTCTTGCTCCTCGTATTCTTCCCCCTGTTTCTTCACCTCGGGTTTTTCACACTGCTCTTGCTCCTGATAGTGCCACACTTTTTATCCTCCTCTGATTTTCGCCCCTTGTGTTCTCCTCGTTTTTGTATTTTGCTTTTTTTTTCTTGCTCCTCGTATTCTTCTCCCCTGTTTCTTCGCCTTGGGTTTTTCACACTGCTCTTGCTCCTCGTAGCACCACACTTTTGAACCTCCGCTGATTTTCGCCCCTTGTGTTCTCCTCGTTTTTGTATTTTGCTTTTTTTTTTCCTGCTCCTCATATTCTTCTCCTGTGTTTCTTCGCCTCGGGTTTTTCACACTGCTCTTACTCCTCGTAGTGGCACACTTTTGATCCTCCTCTGATTTTTGCCCTATGTGTTCTCGTTTTTGTGTTTTGCTTTTTTTTCGTTGCTCCTCGTATTCTTCTCCCGTGTTTCTTCACCTCGGGTTTTTCACACTGCTCTTACTCCTCGTAGTGGCACACTTTTGATCCTCCTCTGATTTTTGCCCCTTGTGTTCTCCTCGTTTTTGTATTTTGCTTTTTTTTTCTTGCTCCTCGTATTCTTCTCCCGTGTTTCTTTGCATCGGGTTTTTCACACTGCTCTTACTCCTCCTCGTGGCACACGTTTGATCCTCCTTTGATTTTTGCCCCTTGTGTTCTCCTCTTTTTTGTATTTTGCTTTTTTTTCCTTGCTCCTCGTTTTCTTCTCCCGTGTTTCTTTGCTTCGGGTTTTTCACACTGCTCTTACTCCTCGTAGTGGCACACTTTTGATCCTCCTCTGATTTTTGCCCCTTGTGTTCTCCTCGTTTTTGTATTTTGCTTTTTTTTTCTTGCTCCTCGTATTCTTCTCCCATGTTTCTTTGCCTCGGGTTTTTCACACTGCTCTTACTCCTCGTAGTGGCACACTTTTGATCCTCCTCTGATTTTTGCCCCTTGTGTTCTCCTCGTTTTTGTATTTTGCTTTTTTTTTCTTGCTCCTCGTATTCTTCTCCCGTGTTTCGTCACCTGGGGTTTTTCACACTGCTCTTACTCCTCGTAGTGGCACACTTTTGATCCTCCTCTGATTTTTGCCCCTTGTGTTCTCCTCGTTTTTGTATTTTGCTTTTTTTTTCTTGCTCCGTTTATTCTTCTCCCGTGTTTCGTCGCCTCCGGTTTTTCACACTGCTCTTACTCCTCGTAGTGGCATACTTTTGATCCTCCTCTGATTTTGGCCCCTTGTGTTCTCCTCGTTTTTCTATTTTGCTTTTGTTTTCTTGCTGCTCGTATTCTTCTCCTGTGTTTCTTCGCCTCGGGTTTTTCACACTGCTCTTACTCCTCGTAGTGGCACACTTTTGATCCTCCTCTGATTTTTGCCCCTTGTGTTCTCCTCGTTTTTGTATTTTGCTTTTTTTTTCTTGCTCCTCGTATTCTTCTCCCGTGTTTCGTCGCCTCGGCTTTTTCACACTGCTCTTACTCCTCGTAGTGGCACACTTTTGATCCTCCTCTGATTTTTGCCCCTTGTGTTCTCCTCGTTTTTGTATTTTGCTTTTTTTTTTGTGCTCCTCGTATTCTTCTCCCGTGTTTCTTCACCTCGGGTTTTTCACACTGCTCTTACTCCTCGTAGTCGCACACATTTGATCCTCCTCTGATTTTTGCCGCTTGTGTTCTCCTCGTTTTTGTATTTTGCTTTTTTTTTCTTGCTCCTCGTATTCTTCTCCCGTGTTTCTTCGCCTCGGCTTTTTCACACTGCTCTTACTCCTCGTAGTGGCACACTTTTGATCCTCCTCTGATTTTGGCCCCTTGTGTTCTCCTCGTTTTTGTATTTTGCTTTTTCTTCCTTGCTCCCCGTATTCTTCTCCCCTGTTTCTTCGCCTTGGGTTTCTCACACTTCTCTTACTCCTCGTAGGGCCACACTTTTGATCCTCCTCTGATTTTCACCCCTTGTGTTCTCGTTCTTGTATTTTGCTTTTTTTTTTCTTGCTCCTCATATTCTTCTCCCGTGTTTCTTCGCCTCTGGTTTTTCACACTGCTCTTACTCCTCGTAGTGGCACACTTTTGATCCTCCTCTGATTTTTGCCCCTTGTGTTCTCCTCGTTTTTGTATTTTGCTTTTTTTTTCTTGCTCCTCGTATTCTTCTCCCGTGTTTCTTCGCCTCGGCTTTTTCACACTGCTCTTACTCCTCGTAGTGGCACACTTTTGATCCTCCTCTGATTTTTGCCCCTTGTGTTCTCCTCGTTTTTGTATTTTGCTTTTTTTTTCTTGCTCCCCGTATTCTTCTCCCCTGTTTCTTCGCCTTGGGTTTCTCACACTTCTCTTACTCCTCGTAGTGCCACACTTTTGATCCTCCTCTGATTTTCGCCCCTTGTGTTCTCCTCGTTTTTGTATTTTGCTTTTGTTTTCTTGCTCCCCGTATTCTTCTCCCCTGGTTCTTCGCCTTGGGTTTTTCACACTGCTCTTGCTCCTCCTAGTGCCACACGTTTGATCCTCCTTTGATTTTCGCCCCTTGTGTTCTCCTCGTTTTTGTATTTTGCTTTTTTTTCTTGCTCCCCGTATTCTTCTCCCCTGTTTCTTCGCCTCGGGTTTTTCACACTACTCTTGCTCCTCGTAGTGGCACACTTTTGATCCTCCTTTGATTTTCGCCCCTTGTGTTCTCCTCGTTTTGGTATTTTTCCTTTTTTTTTCTTGCTCCCCGTATTCTTCTCCCCTGTTTCTTCGCCTCGGGTTTTTCACACTGCTCTTACTCCTCGTAGTGGCACACTTTTGATCCTCCTCTGATTTTCGCCCCTTGTGTTCTCCTCGTTTTTGTATTTTGCTTTTTTTTTCTTGCTCCCCATATTCTTCTCCCCTGTTTCTTCGCCTTGGGTTTTTCACACTTCTCTTACTTCTTGTAGTGCCACACTTTTGATCCTCCTCTGATTTTCGCCCCTTGTGTTCTCCTCGTGTTTGTATTTAGCTTTTTTTTTCTTGCTCCTCGTATTCTTCTCCCCTGTTTCTTCACCTCGAGTTATTCACACTTCTCTTGCTCCTTGTAGTGCCACACTTTTGATCCTCCTCTGATTTTCGCCCCTTGTGTTCTCCTCGTGTTTGTATTTTGCTTTTTTTTTCTTGCTCCTCGTATTCTTCTCCCCTGTTTCTTCGCCTTGGGTTTTTCACACTGCTCTTGCTCCTCGTAGCACCACACTTTTGAACCTCCGCTGATTTTCGCCCCTTGTGTTCTCCTCGTTTTTGTATTTTGCTTTTTTTTTTCTTGCTCCTCGTATTCTTCCCCCTGTTTCTTCACCTCGGGTTTTTCACACTGCTCTTGCTCCTGATAGTGCCACACTTTTGATCCTCCTCTGATTTTCGCCCCTTGTGTTCTCCTCGTTTTTGTATTTTGCTTTTTTTTTCTTGCTCCTCGTATTCTTCTCCCCTGTTTCTTCGCCTTGGGTTTTTCACACTGCTCTTGCTCCTCGTAGCACCACACTTTTGAACCTCCGCTGATTTTCGCCCCTTGTGTTCTCCTCGTTTTTGTATTTTGCTTTTTTTTTTCCTGCTCCTCATATTCTTCTCCTGTGTTTCTTCGCCTCGGGTTTTTCACACTGCTCTTACTCCTCGTAGTGGCACACTTTTGATCCTCCTCTGATTTTTGCCCTATGTGTTCTCGTTTTTGTGTTTTGCTTTTTTTTCGTTGCTCCTCGTATTCTTCTCCCCTGTTTCTTCACCTCGGGTTTTTCACACTGCTCTTACTCCTCGTAGTGGCACACTTTTGATCCTCCTCTGATTTTTGCCTCTTGTGTTCTCCTCGTTTTTGTATTTTGCTTTTTTTTTCTTGCTCCTCGTATTCTTCTCCCGTGTTTCTTCGCCTCGGGTTTTTCACACTGCTCTTACTCCTCCTCGTGGCACACGTTTGATCCTCCTTTGATTTTTGCCCCTTGTGTTCTCCTCTTTTTTGTATTTTGCTTTTTTTTCCTTGCTCCTCGTTTTCTTCTCCCGTGTTTCTTTGCATCGGGTTTTTCACACTGCTCTTACTCCTCGTAGTGGCACACTTTTGATCCTCCTCTGATTTTTGCCCCTTGTGTTCTCCTCGTTTTTGTATTTTGCTTTTTTTTTCTTGCTCCTCGTATTCTTCTCCCATGTTTCTTTGCCTCGGGTTTTTCACACTGCTCTTACTCCTCGTAGTGGCACACTTTTGATCCTCCTCTGATTTTTGCCCCTTGTGTTCTCCTCGTTTTTGTATTTTGCTTTTTTTTTCTTGCTCCGTTTATTCTTCTCCCGTGTTTCGTCGCCTCCGGTTTTTCACACTGCTCTTACTCCTCGTAGTGGCATACTTTTGATCCTCCTCTGATTTTGGCCCCTTGTGTTCTCCTCGTTTTTCTATTTTGCTTTTGTTTTCTTGCTGCTCGTATTCTTCTCCTGTGTTTCTTCGCCTCGGGTTTTTCACACTGCTCTTACTCCTCGTAGTGGCACACTTTTGATACTCCTCTGATTTTTGCCCCTTGTGTTCTCCTCGTTTTTGTATTTTGCTTTTTTTTTCTTGCTCCTCGTATTCTTCTCCCGTGTTTCTTCGCTTCGGGTTTTTCACACTGCTCTTACTTCTCGTAGTGGCACACTTTTGATCCTCCTCTGATTTTTGCCCCTTGTGTTCTCCTCGTTTTTGTATTTTGCTTTTTTTTTCTTGCTCCTCGTATTCTTCTCCCGTGTTTCGTCGCCTCGGCTTTTTCACACTGCTCTTACTCCTCGTAGTGGCACACTTTTGATCCTCCTCTGATTTTGGCCCCTTGTGTTCTCCTCGTTTTTGTATTTTGCTTTTTTTTTTGTGCTCCTCGTATTCTTCTCCCGTGTTTCTTCACCTCGGGTTTTTCACACTGCTCTTACTCCTCGTAGTCGCACACATTTGATCCTCCTCTGATTTTTGCCCCTTGTGTTCTCCTCGTTTTTGTATTTTGCTTTTTTTTTCTTGCTCCTCGTATTCTTCTCCCGTGTTTCTTCGCCTCGGCTTTTTCACACTGCTCTTACTCCTCGTAGTGGCACACTTTTGATCCTCCTCTGATTTTGGCCCCTTGTGTTCTCCTCGTTTTTGTATTTTGCTTTTTTTTCCTTGCTCCCCGTATTCTTCTCCCCTGTTTCTTCGCCTTGGGTTTCTCACACTTCTCTTACTCCTCGTAGGGCCACACTTTTGATCCTCCTCTGATTTTCGCCCCTTGTGTTCTCGTTCTTGTATTTTGCTTTTTTTTTTCTTGCTCCTCATATTCTTCTCCCGTGTTTCTTCGCCTCTGGTTTTTCACACTGCTCTTGCTCCTCGTAGTGGCACACTTTTGATCCTCCTCTGATTTTTGCCCCTTGTGTTCTCCTCGTTTTTGTATTTTGCTTTTTTTTTCTTGCTCCTCGTATTCTTCTCCCGTGTTTCTTCGCCTCGGCTTTTTCACACTGCTCTTACTCCTCGTAGTGGCACACTTTTGATCCTCCTCTGATTTTTGCCCCTTGTGTTCTCCTCGTTTTTGTATTTTGCTTTTTTTTTCTTGCTCCCCGTATTCTTCTCCCCTGTTTCTTCGCCTTGGGTTTCTCACACTTCTCTTACTCCTCGTAGTGCCACACTTTTGATCCTCCTCTGATTTTCGCCCCTTGTGTTCTCCTCGTTTTTGTATTTTGCTTTTGTTTTCTTGCTCCCCGTATTCTTCTCCCCTGGTTCTTCGCCTTGGGTTTTTCACACTGCTCTTGCTCCTCCTAGTGCCACACGTTTGATCCTCCTTTGATTTTCGCCCCTTGTGTTCTCCTCGTTTTTGTATTTTGCTTTTTTTTCTTGCTCCTCATATTCTTCTCCCCTGTTTCTTCGCCTCGGGTTTTTCACACTACTCTTGCTCCTCGTAGTGGCACACTTTTGATCCTCCTCTGATTTTCGCCCCTTGTGTTCTCCTCGTTTTGGTATTTTTCCTTTTTTTTTTCTTGCTCCCCGTTTTCTTCTCCCCTGTTTCTTCGCCTCGGGTTTTTCACACTGCTCTTACTCCTTGTAGTGGCACACTTTTGATCCTCCTCTGATTTTCGCCCCTTGTGTTCTCCTCGTTTTTGTATTTTGCTTTTTTTTTCTTGCTCCCCATATTCTTCTCCCCTGTTTCTTCGCCTTGGGTTTTTCACACTTCTCTTACTTCTTGTAGTGCCACACTTTTGATCCTCCTCTGATTTTCGCCCCTTGTGTTCTCCTCGTGTTTGTATTTAGCTTTTTTTTTCTTGCTCCTCGTATTCTTCTCCCCTGTTTGTTCACCTCGAGTTATTCACACTTCTCTTGCTCCTTGTAGTGCCACACTTTTGATCCTCCTCTGATTTTCGCCCCTTGTGTTCTCCTCGTTTTTGTATTTTGCTTTTTTTTCTTGCTCTTCGTATTCTTCTCGCCTGTTTCTTCACCTCAGGTTTTTCACACTGCTCTTGCTCCTCGTAGTGCCACACTTTTGATCCTCCTCTGATTTTTGCCCCTTGTGTTCTCCTCGTTTATGTATTTTGCTTTTTTTTTCCTTGCTCCTCGTATTCTTCTCCCCTGTTTCTTTGCCTCGGGTTTTTCACACTGCTCTTGCTCCTCGTAGTGGCACACTTTTGATCCTCCTCTGATTTTCGCCCCTTGTGTTCTCC
The DNA here is from genome assembly GCF_910594005.1 of Cervus elaphus. NCBI lineage: Eukaryota > Metazoa > Chordata > Mammalia > Artiodactyla > Cervidae > Cervus > Cervus elaphus. Next base: position 628,507 of record NC_057848.1, read on the forward strand.
TCGTTTTTGTATTTTGCTTTTTTTTTTCGTGCTCCTTGTATTCTTCTCCCCTGTTTCTTCACCTCGCGTTGTTCACACTTCTCTTGCTCCTTGTAGTGCCACACTTTTGATCCTCCTCTGATTTTTGCCCCTTGTGTTCTCCTCGTTTTTGTATTTTGCTTTTATTTCTTGCTCTTTGTATTCTTCTCCCCTGTTTCTTCACCTCAGGTTTTTCACACTGCTCTTACTCCTCGTACTGCCACACTTTTGATCCTCCTCTGATTTTTGCCCCTTGTGTTCTCCTCGTTTTTGTATTTTGCTTTTTTTTTCTTGCTCCTCGTATTCTTCTCCCCTGTTTCTTTGCCTCGGGTTTTTCACACTGCTCTTGCTCCTGATAGTGCCACACTTTTGATCCTCCTCTGATTTTCGCCCCTTGTGTTCTCCTCGTTTTTGTATTTTGCTTTTTTTTTCTTGCTCCTCGTATTCTTCTCCCCTGTTTCTTCGCCTTGGGTTTTTCACACTGCTCTTGCTCCTCGTAGCACCACACTTTTGAACCTCCGCTGATTTTCGCCCCTTGTGTTCTCCTCGTTTTTGTATTTTGCTTTTTTTTTTCTTGCTCCTCGTATTCTTCCCCCTGTTTCTTCACCTCGGGTTTTTCACACTGCTCTTGCTCCTGATAGTGCCACACTTTTGATCCTCCTCTGATTTTCGCCCCTTGTGTTCTCCTCGTTTTTGTATTTTGCTTTTTTTTTCTTGCTCCTCGTATTCTTCTCCCCTGTTTCTTCGCCTTGGGTTTTTCACACTGCTCTTGCTCCTCGTAGCAACACACTTTTGAACCTCCGCTGATTTTCGCCCCTTGTGTTCTCCTCGTTTTTGTATTTTGCTTTTTTTTTTCCTGCTCCTCATATTCTTCTCCTGTGTTTCTTCGCCTCGGGTTTTTCACACTGCTCTTACTCCTCGTAGTGGCACACTTTTGATCCTCCTCTGATTTTTGCCCTATGTGTTCTCGTTTTTGTGTTTTGCTTTTTTTTCGTTGCTCCTCGTATTCTTCTCCCCTGTTTCTTCACCTCGGGTTTTTCACACTGCTCTTACTCCTCGTAGTGGCACACTTTTGATCCTCCTCTGATTTTTGCCCCTTGTGTTCTCCTCGTTTTTGTATTTTGCTTTTTTTTTCTTGCTCCTCGTATTCTTCTCCCGTGTTTCTTCGCCTCGGGTTTTTCACACTGCTCTTACTCCTCCTCGTGGCACACGTTTGATCCTCCTTTGATTTTTGCCCCTTGTGTTCTCCTCGTTTTTGTATTTTGCTTTTTATTCCTTGCTCCTCGTTTTCTTCGCCCGTGTTTCTTTGCATCGGGTTTTTCACACTGCTCTTACTCCTCGTAGTGGCACACTTTTGATCCTCCTCTGATTTTTGCCCCTTGTGTTCTCCTCGTTTTTGTATTTTGCTTTTTTTTTCTTGCTCCTCGTTTTCTTCTCCCATGTTTCTTTGCCTCGGGTTTTTCACACTGCTCTTACTCCTCGTAGTGGCACACTTTTGATCCTCCTCTGATTTTTGCCCCTTGTGTTCTCCTCGTTTTTGTATTTTGCTTTTTTTTTCTTGCTCCTCGTATTCTTCTCCCGTGTTTCGTCACCTGGGGTTTTTCACACTGCTCTTACTCCTCGTAGTGGCACACTTTTGATCCTCCTCTGATTTTTGCCCCTTGTGTTCTCCTCGTTTTTGTATTTTGCTTTTTTTTTCTTGCTCCGTTTATTCTTCTCCCGTGTTTCGTCGCCTCCGGTTTTTCACACTGCTCTTACTCCTCGTAGTGGCATACTTTTGATCCTCCTCTGATTTTGGCCCCTTGTGTTCTCCTCGTTTTTCTATTTTGCTTTTGTTTTCTTGCTGCTCGTATTCTTCTCCTGTGTTTCTTCGCCTCGGGTTTTTCACACTGCTCTTACTCCTCGTAGTGGCACACTTTTGATCCTCCTCTGATTTTTGCCCCTTGTGTTCTCCTCGTTTTTGTATTTTGCTTTTTTTTTCTTGCTCCTCGTATTCTTCTCCCGTGTTTCGTCGCCTCGGCTTTTTCACACTGCTCTTACTCCTCGTAGTAGCACACTTTTGATCCTCCTCTGATTTTTGCCCCTTGTGTTTTCCTCGTTTTTGTATTTTGCTTTTTTTTTTGTGCTCCTCGTATTCTTCTCCCGTGTTTCTTCACCTCGGGTTTTTCACACTGCTCTTACTCCTCGTAGTCGCACACATTTGATCCTCCTCTGATTTTTGCCCCTTGTGTTCTCCTCGTTTTTGTATTTTGCTTTTTTTTTCTTGCTCCTCGTATTCTTCTCCCGTGTTTCTTCGCCTCGGCTTTTTCACACTGCTCTTACTCCTCGTAGTGGCACACTTTTGATCCTCCTCTGATTTTTGCCCCTTGTGTTCTCCTCGTTTTTGTATTTTGCTTTTTTTTCCTTGCTCCCCGTATTCTTCTCCCCTGTTTCTTCGCCTTGGGTTTCTCACACTTCTCTTACTCCTCGTAGGGCCACACTTTTGATCCTCCTCTGATTTTCGCCCCTTGTGTTCTCGTTCTTGTATTTTGCTTTTTTTTTTCTTGCTCCTCATATTCTTCTCCCGTGTTTCTTCGCCTCTGGTTTTTCACACTGCTCTTACTCCTCGTAGTGGCACACTTTTGATCCTCCTCTGATTTTTGCCCCTTGTGTTCTCCTCGTTTTTGTATTTTGCTTTTTTTTTCTTGCTCCTCGTATTCTTCTCCCGTGTTTCTTCGCCTCGGCTTTTTCACACTGCTCTTACTCCTCGTAGTGGCACACTTTTGATCCTCCTCTGATTTTTGCCCCTTGTGTTCTCCTCGTTTTTGTATTTTGCTTTTTTTTTCTTGCTCCCCGTATTCTTCTCCCCTGTTTCTTCGCCTTGGGTTTCTCACACTTCTCTTACTCCTCGTAGTGCCACACTTTTGATCCTCCTCTGATTTTCGCCCCTTGTGTTCTCCTCGTTTTTGTATTTTGCTTTTGTTTTCTTGCTCCCCGTATTCTTCTCCCCTGGTTCTTCGCCTTGGGTTTTTCACACTGCTCTTGCTCCTCCTAGTGCCACACGTTTGATCCTCCTTTGATTTTCGCCCCTTGTGTTCTCCTCGTTTTTGTATTTTGCTTTTTTTTCTTGCTCCTCATATTCTTCTCCCCTGTTTCTTCGCCTCGGGTTTTTCACACTACTCTTGCTCCTCGTAGTGGCACACTTTTGATCCTCCTCTGATTTTCGCCCCTTGTGTTCTCCTCGTTTTGGTATTTTTCCTTTTTTTTTCTTGCTCCCCGTATTCTTCTCCCCTGTTTCTTCACCTCGGGTTTTTCACACTGCTCTTACTCCTCGTAGTGGCACACTTTTGATCCTCCTCTGATTTTCGCCCCTTGTGTTCTCCTCGTTTTTGTATTTTGCTTTTTTTTTCTTGCTCCCCATATTCTTCTCCCCTGTTTCTTCGCCTTGGGTTTTTCACACTTCTCTTACTTCTTGTAGTGCCACACTTTTGATCCTTCTCTGATTTTCGCCCCTTGTGTTCTCCTCGTTTTTGTATTTTGCTTTTATTTTTCGTGCTCCTTGTATTCTTCTCCCCTGTTTCTTCACCTCGCGTTGTTCACACTTCTCTTGCTCCTTGTAGTGCCACACTTTTGATCCTCCTCTGATTTTTGCCCCTTGTGTTCTCCTCGTTTTTGTATTTTGCTTTTATTTCTTGCTCTTTGTATTCTTCTCCCCTGTTTCTTCACCTCAGGTTTTTCACACTGCTCTTACTCCTCGTACTGCCACACTTTTGATCCTCCTCTGATTTTTGCCCCTTGTGTTCTCCTCGTTTTTGTATTTTGCTTTTTTTTCTTGCTCCTCGTATTCTTCTCCCCTGTTTCTTTGCCTCGGGTTTTTCACACTGCTCTTGCTCCTGATAGTGCCACACTTTTGATCCTCCTCTGATTTTCGCCCCTTGTGTTCTCCTCGTTTTTGTATTTTGCTTTTTTTTTCTTGCTCCTCGTATTCTTCTCCCCTGTTTCTTCGCCTTGGGTTTTTCACACTGCTCTTGCTCCTCGTAGCACCACACTTTTGAACCTCCGCTGATTTTCGCCCCTTGTGTTCTCCTCGTTTTTGTATTTTGCTTTTTTTTTTCTTGCTCCTCGTATTCTTCCCCCTGTTTCTTCACCTCGGGTTTTTCACACTGCTCTTACTCCTCGTAGTGGCACACTTTTGATCCTCCTCTGATTTTTGCCCTATGTGTTCTCCTCGTTTTTGTATTTTGCTTTTTTTTCGTTGCTCCTCGTATTCTTCTCCCGTGTTTCTTCACCTCGGGTTTTTCACACTGCTCTTACTCCTCGTAGTGGCACACTTTTGATCCTCCTCTGATTTTTGCCCCTTGTGTTCTCCTCGTTTTTGTATTTTGCTTTTTTTTTCTTGCTCCTCGTATTCTTCTCCCGTGTTTCTTCGCCTCGGGTTTTTCACACTGCTCTTACTCCTCCTCGTGGCACACGTTTGATCCTCCTTTGATTTTTGCCCCTTGTGTTCTCCTCTTTTTTGTATTTTGCTTTTTTTTCCTTGCTCCTCGTTTTCTTCTCCCGTGTTTCTTTGCATCGGGTTTTTCACACTGCTCTTACTCCTCGTAGTGGCACACTTTTGATCCTCCTCTGATTTTTGCCCCTTGTGTTCTCCTCGTTTTTGTATTTTGCTTTTTTTTCCTTGCTCCTCGTATTCTTCTCCCCTGTTTCTTCACCTCAGGTTTTTCACACTGCTCTTGCTCCTCGTAGTGGCACACTTTTGATCCTCCTCTGATTTTTGCCCCTTGTGTTCTCCTCGTTTTTGTATTTTGCTTTTTTTTTCTTGCTCCTCGTATTCTTCTCCCATGTTTCTTTGCCTCGGGTTTTTCACACTGCTCTTACTCCTCGTAGTGGCACACTTTTGATCCTCCTCTGATTTTTGCCCCTTGTGTTCTCCTCGTTTTTGTATTTTGCTTTTTTTTTCTTGCTCCTCGTATTCTTCTCCCGTGTTTCGTCACCTGGGGTTTTTCACACTGCTCTTACTCCTCGTAGTGGCACACTTTTGATCCTCCTCTGATTTTTGCCCCTTGTGTTCTCCTCGTTTTTGTATTTTGCTTTTTTTTTCTTGCTCCGTTTATTCTTCTCCCGTGTTTCGTCGCCTCCGGTTTTTCACACTGCTCTTACTCCTCGTAGTGGCATACTTTTGATCCTCCTCTGATTTTCGCCCCTTGTGTTCTCCTCGTTTTTGTATTTTGCTTTTTTTTTTGTGCTCCTCGTATTCTTCTCCCCTGTTTCTTCACCTCGGCTTTTTCACACTACTCTTGCTCCTCGTAGTGGCACACTTTTGATCCTCCTCTGATTTTCGCCCCTTGTGTTCTCCTCGTTTTGGTATTTTTCCTTTTTTTTTCTTGCTCCCCGTCTTCTTCTCCCCTGTTTCTTCGCCTCGGGTTTTTCACACTGCTCTTACTCCTCGTAGTGGCACACTTTTGATCCTCCTCTGATTTTTGCCCCTTGTATTCTCCTCGTTTTTGTATTTTGCTTTTTTTTTCTTGCTCCCCGTATTCTTCTCCCCTGTTTCTTCACCTTGGGTTTTTCACACTTCTCTTGCTCCTTGTAGTGCCACACTTTTGATCCTCCTCTCATTTTCGCCCCTTGTGTTCTCCTCGTGTTTGTATTTTGCTTTTTTTTTCTTGCTCCTCGTTTTCTTCTCCACTGTTTCTTCGCCTCAGGTTATTCACACTTCTCTTGCTCCTTGTAGTGCCACACTTTTGATCCTCCTCTGATTTTCGCCCCTTGTGTTCTCCTCATTTTTATATTTTGCTTTTTTTTCTTGCTCTTCGTATTCTTCTCCCCTGTTTCTTCACCTCAGGTTTGTCACACTGCTCTTGCTCCTCGTAGTGCCACACTTTTGATCCTCCTCTGATTTTTGCCCCTTGTTTTCTCCTCGTTTTTGTATTTTGCTTTTTTTTTTTGCTCCTCGTATTCTTCTCCCCTGTTTCTTTGCCTCGGGTTTTTCACACTGCTCTAGCTCCTCGTAGTGGCACACTTTTGATCCTGCTCCGATTTTCGCCCCTTGTGTTCTCCTCGTTTTTGTATTTTGCTTTTTTTTTCGTGCTCCTTTTATTCTTCTCCCCTGTTTCTTCACCTCGCGTTGTTCACACTTCTCTTGCTCCTTGTAGTGCCACACTTTTGATCCTCCTCTGATTTTTGCCCCTTGTGTTCTCCTCGTTTTTGTATTTTGCTTTTATTTCTTGCTCTTTGTATTCTTCTCCCCTGTTTCTTCACCTCAGGTTTTTCACACTGCTCTTGCTCCTCGTACTGCCACACTTTTGATCCTCCTCTGATTTTTGCCCCTTGTGTTCTCCTCGTTTTTGTATTTTGCTTTTTTTTTTCTTGCTCCTCGTATTCTTCTCCCCTGTTTCTTTGCCTCGGGTTTTTCACACTGCTCTTGCTCCTCATAGTGCCACACTTTTGATCCTCCTCTGATTTTCGCCCCTTGGTTTTCCTCGTGTTTGTATTTTGCTTTTTTTTTCTTGCTCCTCGTATTCTTCTCCCCTGTTTCTTCGCCTTGGGTTTTTCACACTGCTCTTGCTCCTCGTAGCACCACACTTTTGAACCTCCGCTGATTTTCGCCCCTTGTGTTCTCCTCGTTTTTGTATTTTGCTTTTTTTTTTCTTGCTCCTCGTATTCTTCCCCCTGTTTCTTCACCTCGGGTTTTTCACACTTCTCTTACTCCTCGTAGTGGCACACTTTTGATCCTCCTCTGATTTTCGCCCCTTGTGTTCTCCTCGTTTTTGTATTTTGCTTTTTTTTTCTTGCTCCTCGTATTCTTCTCCCCTGTTTCTTCGCGTCGGCTTTTTCACACTTCTCTTGCTCCTCGTAGTGCCACACTTTTGATCCTCCTCTGATTTTCGCCTCTTGTGTTCTCCTCGTTTTTGTATTTTACTTTTTTTTTCCTTGCTCCTCGTATTCTTCTCCCCTGTTGCTTCGCCTCGGGTTTTTCACACTGCTCTTGCTCCTCATAGTGCCACACTTTTGATCCTGCTCTGATTTTCGCCCCTTGTGTTCTCCTCGTTTTTGTATTTTGCTTTTTTTTTCTTGCTCCCCGTATTCTTCACCCCTGTTTCTTCATCTCAGGTTTTTCACACTGCTCTTGCTCCTCGTTGTGCCACACGTTTGATCCTCCTCTGATTTTCGCCCCTTGTGTTCTCCTCGTTTTTGTATTTTGCTTTTTTTTTCTTGCTCCTAGTATTCTTCTCCCCTGTTTCTTCGCCTTGGGTTTTTCACACTTCTCTTACTCCTCGTAGTGCCACACTTTTGATCCTCCTCTGATTTTCGCCCGTTGTGTTCTCCTCGTTTTTGTATTTTGCTTTTTTTTTCTTGCTCCTCGTATTCTTCTCGCCTGTTTCTTCGCCTTGGGTTGTTTACACTTCTCTTGCTCCTTGTAGTGCCACACTTTTGATCCTCCTCTGATTTTCGCCCCTTGTGTTCTCCTCGTTTTGGTATTTTGCTTTTTTTTCTTGCTCTTCGTATTCTTCTCCCCTGTTTCTTCACCTCAGGTTTTTCACGCTGCTCTTGCTCCTCGTAGTGCCACACTTTTGATCCTCCTCTGATTTTTGCCCCTTGTGTTCTCCTCATTTTTGTATTTTGCTTTTTTTTTTCTTGCTCCTCGTATTCCTCTCCCCTGTTTCTTCGCCTCGGGTTTTTCACACTGCTCTTGCTCCTCGTAGTGCCACACGTTTGATCCTCCTTTGATTTTCGCACCTTGTGTTCTCCTCATTTTTGTATTTTGCTTTTTTTTTCTTGCTCCTCATATTCTTCTCCCCTGTTTCTTCGCCTCAGGTTTTTCACACTTCTCTTACTCCTTGTAGTGCCACACTTTTGATCCTCCTCTGATTTTCGACCCTTGTGTTCTCCTCGTTTTTGTATTTTGCTTTTTTTTTCTTGCTCCCCTTATTCTTCTCCCGTGTTTCTTCACCTTGCGTTTTTCCCACTTCTCTTACTTCTTGTAGTGCCACACTTTTGATCCTCCTCTAATTTTCACCCCTTGTGTTTTCCTCGTTTTTGTATTTTGCTTTTTTTTTCTTGCTCCCCGTATTCTTCTCCCCTGTTTCTTTGCTTTGGGTTTTTCACACTTCTCTTGCTCCTCGTAGTGCCACACTTTTGATCCTCCTCTGATTTTCGCCCCTTGTGTTCTCCTCGTTTTTGTATTTTGCTTTTTTTTTCTTGCTCCCCGTATTCTTCTCCCCTGTTTCTTTGCCTAGGGTTTTTCACACTGCTCTTGCTCCTCGTAGTGCCACACTTTTGATCCTCCGCTGATTTTCGCCCCTTGTGTTTTCCTCGTTTTTGTATTTTGCTTTTTTTTCCTTGCTCCTCGTATTCTTCTCCCCTGTTGCTTCCCCTCGGGTTTTTCCCACTGCTCTTGCTCCTCATAGTGCCACACTTTTGATCCTGCTCCGATTTTCGCCCCTTGTGTTCTCGTCGTTTTTGTATTTTGCTTTTTTTTTCTTGCTCCTCGTATTCTTCTCCCCTGTTTCTTCACCTCGGGTTGTTCACACATCTCTTGCTCCTTGTAGTGCCACACTTTTGATCCTCCTCTGATTTTCGCCCCTTGTGTTCTCCTCGTTTTTGAATTTTGCTTTTTTTTTCTTGCTCCCCGTATTCTTCTCCCCTGTTTCTTCACCTCAGGTTTTTCACACTGCTCTTGCTCCTCGTAGTGCCACACGTTTGATCCTCCTCTGATTTTCGCCCCTTGTGTTCTCCTCGTTTTTGTATTTTGCTTTTTTTTTCTTGCTCCTCATATTCTTCTCCCCTGTTTCTTCTCCTGGGATTTTTCACACTGCTCTTGCTCCTCGTAGTGGCACACTTTTGATCCTCCTATGATTTTTGCCCCTTGTGTTCTCCTCGTTTTTGTATTTTGCTTTTTTTTCCTTGCTCCTCATATTCTTCTCCCGTATTTCTTCGCCTCGGGTTTTTCACACTGCTCTTACTCCTCTTAGTGGCACACTTTTGATCCTCCTGTGATTTTTGCCCCTTGTGTTCTCCTCGTTTTTGTATTTTGCTTTTTTTTTATTGCTCCTCGTATTCTTCTCCCATGTTTCTTCACCTCGGGTTTTTCACACTGCTCTTACTCCTCGTAGTGGCACACTTTTGATCCTCCTCTGATTTTTGCCCCTTGTGTTCTCCTCGTTTTTGTATTTTGCTTTTTTTTTCTTGCTCCTCGTATTCTTCTCCCGTGTTTCTTCGCCTCGGGTTTTTCACACTGCTCTTACTCCTCGTAGGGGCACACTTTTGATCCTCCTCTGATTTTTGCCCCTTGTGTTCTCGTCGTTTTTGTATTTTGCTTTTTTTTTCTTGCTCCTCGTATTCTTCTCCCCTGTTTCTTCACCTCGGGTTGTTCACACATCTCTTGCTCCTTGTAGTGCCACACTTTTGATCCTCCTCTGATTTTCGCCCCTTGTGTTCTCCTCGTTTTTGAATTTTGCTTTTTTTTTCTTGCTCCCCGTATTCTTCTCCCCTGTTTCTTCACCTCAGGTTTTTCACACTGCTCTTGCTCCTCGTAGTGCCACACGTTTGATCCTCCTCTGATTTTCGCCCCTTGTGTTCTCCTCGTTTTTGTATTTTGCTTTTTTTTTCTTGCTCCTCATATTCTTCTCCCCTGTTTCTTCTCCTGGGATTTTTCACACTGCTCTTGCTCCTCGTAGTGGCACACTTTTGATCCTCCTATGATTTTTGCCCCTTGTGTTCTCCTCGTTTTTGTATTTTGCTTTTTTTTCCTTGCTCCTCATATTCTTCTCCCGTGTTTCTTCGCCTCGGGTTTTTCACACTGCTCTTACTCCTCTTAGTGGCACACATTTGATCCTCCTGTGATTTTTGCCCCTTGTGTTCTCCTCGTTTTTGTATTTTGCTTTTTTTTTATTGCTCCTCGTATTCTTCTCCCATGTTTCTTCACCTCGGGTTTTTCACACTGCTCTTACTCCTCGTAGTGGCACACTTTTGATCCTCCTCTGATTTTTGCCCCTTGTGTTCTCCTCGTTTTTGTATTTTGCTTTTTTTTTCTTGCTCCTCGTATTCTTCTCCCGTGTTTCTTCGCCTCGGGTTTTTCACACTGCTCTTACTCCTCGTAGTGGCACACTTTTGATCCTCCTCTGATTTTTGCCCCTTGTGTTCTCCTCGTTTTTGTATTTTGCTTTTTTTTTCTTGCTCCTCGTATTCTTCTCCCGTGTTTCTTTGCCTCAGGTTTTTCACACTGCTCTTACTCCTCGTAGTGGCACACTTTTGATCCTCCTCTGATTTTTGCCCCTTGTGTTCTCCTCGTTTTTGTATTTTGCTTTTTTTTTCTTGCTCCCCGTATTCTTCTCCCCTGTTTCTTCGCCTTGGGTTTCTCACACTTCTCTTACTCCTCGTAGTGCCACACTTTTGATCCTCCTCTGATTTTCGCCCCTTGTGTTCTCCTCGTTTTTGTATTTTGCTTTTGTTTTCTTGCTCCTCGTATTCTTCTCCCCTGTTTCTTCGCCTTGGGTTTTTCACACTGCTCTTGCTCCTCCTAGTGCCACACGTTTGATCCTCCTTTGATTTTCGCCCCTTGTGTTCTCCTCGTTTTTGTATTTTGCTTTTTTTTCTTGCTCCTCATATTCTTCTCCCCTGTTTCTTCGCCTCGGGTTTTTCACACTACTCTTGCTCCTCGTAGTGGCACACTTTTGATCCTCCTCTGATTTTCGCCCCTTGTGTTCTCCTCGTTTTGGTATTTTTCCTTTTTTTTTCTTGCTCCCCGTATTCTTCTCCCCTGTTTCTTCGCCTCGGGTTTTTCACACTGCTCTTACTCCTCGTAGTGGCACACTTTTGATCCTCCTCTGATTTTTGCCCCTTGTGTTCTCCTCGTTTTTGTATTTTGCTTTTTTTTTCTTGCTCCCCATATTCTTCTCCCCTGTTTCTTCGCCTTGGGTTTTTCACACTTCTCTTGCTCCTCGTAGTGCCACACTTTTGATCCTCCTCTGATTTTCGCCCCTTGTGTTCTCCTCGTGTTTGTATTTTGCTTTTTTTTTCTTGCTCCTCGTATTCTTCTCCCCTGTTTCTTCGCCTCGAGTTATTCACACTTCTCTTGCTCCTTGTAGTGCCACACTTTTGATCCTCCTCTGATTTTCGCCCCTTGTGTTCTCCTCGTTTTTGTATTTTGCTTTTTTTTCTTGCTCTTCGTATTCTTCTCGCCTGTTTCTTCACCTCAGGTTTTTCACACTGCTCTTGCTCCTCGTAGTGCCACACTTTTGATCCTCCTCTGATTTTTGCCCCTTGTGTTCTCCTCGTTTATGTATTTTGCTTTTTTTTTTCTTGCTCCTCGTATTCTTCTCCCCTGTTTCTTCGCCTCGGGTTTTTCACACTGCTCTTGCTCCTCGTAGTGGCACACTTTTGATCCTCCTCTGATTTTCGCCCCTTGTGTTCTCCTCGTTTTTTTATTTTGCTTTTTTTTTTCGTGCTCCTTGTATTCTTCTCCCCTGTTTCTTCACCTCGCGTTGTTCACACTTCTCTTGCTCCTTGTAGTGCCACACTTTTGATCCTCCTCTGATTTTTGCCCCTTGTGTTCTCCTCGTTTTTGTATTTTGCTTTTATTTCTTGCTCTTTGTATTCTTCTCCCCTGTTTCTTCACCTCAGGTTTTTCACACTGCTCTTACTCCTCGTACTGCCACACTTTTGATCCTCCTCTGATTTTTGCCCCTTGTGTTCTCCTCGTTTTTGTATTTTGCTTTTTTTTTCTTGCTCCTCGTATTCTTCTCCCCTGTTTCTTTGCCTCGGGTTTTTCACACTGCTCTTGCTCCTGATAGTGCCACACTTTTGATCCTCCTCTGATTTTCGCCCCTTGTGTTCTCCTCGTTGTTGTATTTTGCTTTTTTTTTCTTGCTCCTCCTATTCTTCTCCCCTGTTTCTTCGCCTTGGGTTTTTCACACTGCTCTTGCTCCTCGTAGCACCACACTTTTGAACCTCCGCTGATTTTCGCCCCTTCTGTTCTCCTCGTTTTTGTATTTTGCTTTTTTTTTCTTGCTCCTCGTATTCTTCTCCCCTGTTTCTTCGCCTTGGGTTTCTCACACTTCTCTTACTCCTCGTAGTGCCACACTTTTGATCCTCCTCTGATTTTCGCCCCTTGTGTTCTCCTCGTTTTTGTATTTTGCTTTTTTTTTCTTGCTCCCCGTATTCTTCTCCCCTGTTTCTTCGCCTCGGGTTTTTCACACTGCTCTTACTCCTCGTAGTGGCACACTTTTGATCCTCCTCTGATTTTTGCCCCTTGTGTTCTCCTCGTTTTTGTATTTTGCTTTTTTTTTCTTGCTCCTCGTATTCTTCTCCCGTGTTTCTTCGCCTCGGGTTTTTCACACTGCTCTTACTCCTCGTAGGGGCACACTTTTGATCCTCCTCTGATTTTTGCCCCTTGTGTTCTCCTCGTTTTTGTATTTTGCTTTTTTTTTCTTGCTCCTCGTATTCTTCTCCCCTGTTTCTTCGCCTCGAGTTATTCACACTGCTCTTACTCCTCGTAGTGGCACACTTTTGATCCTCCTCTGATTTTTGCCCCTTGTGTTCTCCTCGTTTTTGTATTTTGCTTTTTTTTTCTTGCTCCCCGTATTCTTCTCCCCTGTTTCTTCGCCTTGGGTTTCTCACACTTCTCTTACTCCTCGTAGTGCCACACTTTTGATCCTCCTCTGATTTTCGCCCCTTGTGTTCTCCTCGTTTTTGTATTTTGCTTTTTTTTTCTTGCTCCTCGTATTCTTCTCCCCTGTTTCTTCGCCTTGGGTTTTTCACACTTCTCTTACTCCTCGTAGTGCCACACTTTTGATCCTCCTCTGATTTTCGCCCGTTGTGTTCTCCTCGTTTTTGTATTTTGCTTTTTTTTTCTTGCTCCTCGTATTCTTCTCGCCTGTTTCTTCGCCTTGGGTTGTTTACACTTCTCTTGCTCCTTGTAGTGCCACACTTTTGATCCTCCTCTGATTTTCGCCCCTTGTGTTCTCCTCGTTTTGGTATTTTGCTTTTTTTTCTTGCTCTTCGTATTCTTCTCCCCTGTTTCTTCACCTCAGGTTTTTCACGCTGCTCTTGCTCCTCGTAGTGCCACACTTTTGATCCTCCTCTGATTTTTGCCCCTTGTGTTCTCCTCATTTTTGTATTTTGCTTTTTTTTTTCTTGCTCCTCGTATTCCTCTCCCCTGTTTCTTCGCCTCGGGTTTTTCACACTGCTCTTGCTCCTCGTAGTGCCACACGTTTGATCCTCCTTTGATTTTCGCACCTTGTGTTCTCCTCATTTTTGTATTTTGCTTTTTTTTTCTTGCTCCTCATATTCTTCTCCCCTGTTTCTTCGCCTCAGGTTTTTCACACTTCTCTTACTCCTTGTAGTGCCACACTTTTGATCCTCCTCTGATTTTCGACCCTTGTGTTCTCCTCGTTTTTGTATTTTGCTTTTTTTTTCTTGCTCCCCTTATTCTTCTCCCGTGTTTCTTCACCTTGCGTTTTTCCCACTTCTCTTACTTCTTGTAGTGCCACACTTTTGATCCTCCTCTAATTTTCACCCCTTGTGTTTTCCTCGTTTTTGTATTTTGCTTTTTTTTTCTTGCTCCCCGTATTCTTCTCCCCTGTTTCTTTGCTTTGGGTTTCTCACACTTCTCTTACTCCTCCTAGTGCCACACTTTTGATCCTCCTCTGATTTTCGCCCCTTGTGTTCTCCTCGTTTTTGTATTTTGCTTTTTTTTTCTTGCTCCCCGTATTCTTCTCCCCTGTTTCTTTGCCTAGGGTTTTTCACACTGCTCTTGCTCCTCGTAGTGCCACACTTTTGATCCTCCGCTGATTTTCGCCCCTTGTGTTTTCCTCGTTTTTGTATTTTGCTTTTTTTTCCTTGCTCCTCGTATTCTTCTCCCCTGTTGCTTTGCCTCGGGTTTTTCCCACTGCTCTTGCTCCTCATAGTGCCACACTTTTGATCCTGCTCCGATTTTCGCCCCTTGTGTTCTCGTCGTTTTTGTATTTTGCTTTTTTTTTCTTGCTCCTCGTATTCTTCTCCCCTGTTTCTTCACCTCGGGTTGTTCACACATCTCTTGCTCCTTGTAGTGCCACACTTTTGATCCTCCTCTGATTTTCGCCCCTTGTGTTCTCCTCGTTTTTGAATTTTGCTTTTTTTTTCTTGCTCCCCGTATTCTTCTCCCCTGTTTCTTCACCTCAGGTTTTTCACACTGCTCTTGCTCCTCGTAGTGCCACACGTTTGATCCTCCTCTGATTTTCGCCCCTTGTGTTCTCCTCGTTTTTGTATTTTGCTTTTTTTTTCTTGCTCCTCATATTCTTCTCCCCTGTTTCTTCTCCTGGGATTTTTCACACTGCTCTTGCTCCTCGTAGTGGCACACTTTTGATCCTCCTATGATTTTTGCCCCTTGTGTTCTCCTCGTTTTTGTATTTTGCTTTTTTTTCCTTGCTCCTCATATTCTTCTCCCGTGTTTCTTCGCCTCGGGTTTTTCACACTGCTCTTACTCCTCTTAGTGGCACACATTTGATCCTCCTGTGATTTTTGCCCCTTGTGTTTTCCTCGTTTTTGTATTTTGCTTTTTTTTTCTTGCTCCCCGTATTCTTCTCCCCTGTTTCTTTGCTTTGGGTTTCTCACACTTCTCTTACTCCTCCTAGTGCCACACTTTTGATCCTCCTCTGATTTTCGCCCCTTGTGTTCTCCTCGTTTTTGTATTTTGCTTTTTTTTTCTTGCTCCCCGTATTCTTCTCCCCTGTTTCTTTGCCTAGGGTTTTTCACACTGCTCTTGCTCCTCGTAGTGCCACACTTTTGATCCTCCGCTGATTTTCGCCCCTTGTGTTTTCCTCGTTTTTGTATTTTGCTTTTTTTTCCTTGCTCCTCGTATTCTTCTCCCCTGTTGCTTTGCCTCGGGTTTTTCCCACTGCTCTTGCTCCTCATAGTGCCACACTTTTGATCCTGCTCCGATTTTCGCCCCTTGTGTTCTCGTCGTTTTTGTATTTTGCTTTTTTTTTCTTGCTCCTCGTATTCTTCTCCCCTGTTTCTTCACCTCGGGTTGTTCACACATCTCTTGCTCCTCGTAGTGCCACACTTTTGATCCTCCTCTGATTTTCGCCCCTTGTGTTCTCCTCGTTTTTGAATTTTGCTTTTTTTTTCTTGCTCCCCGTATTCTTCTCCCCTGTTTCTTCACCTCAGGTTTTTCACACTGCTCTTGCTCCTCGTAGTGCCACACGTTTGATCCTCCTCTGATTTTCGCCCCTTGTGTTCTCCTCGTTTTTGTATTTTGCTTTTTTTTTCTTGCTCCTCATATTCTTCTCCCCTGTTTCTTCTCCTGGGATTTTTCACACTGCTCTTGCTCCTCGTAGTGGCACACTTTTGATCCTCCTATGATTTTTGCCCCTTGTGTTCTCCTCGTTTTTGTATTTTGCTTTTTTTTCCTTGCTCCTCATATTCTTCTCCCGTGTTTCTTCGCCTCGGGTTTTTCACACTGCTCTTACTCCTCTTAGTGGCACACATTTGATCCTCCTGTGATTTTTGCCCCTTGTGTTCTCCTCGTTTTTGTATTTTGCTTTTTTTTTATTGCTCCTCGTATTCTTCTCCCATGTTTCTTCACCTCGGGTTTTTCACACTGCTCTTACTCCTCGTAGTGGCACACTTTTGATCCTCCTCTGATTTTTGCCCCTTGTGTTCTCCTCGTTTTTGTATTTTGCTTTTTTTTTCTTGCTCCTCGTATTCTTCTCCCGTGTTTCTTCGCCTCGGGTTTTTCACACTTCTCTTACTCCTCGTAGTGGCACACTTTTGATCCTCCTCTGATTTTTGCCCCTTGTGTTCTCCTCGTTTTTGTATTTTGCTTTTTTTTTCTTGCTCCTCGTATTCTTCTCCCGTGTTTCTTTGCCTCAGGTTTTTCACACTGCTCTTACTCCTCGTAGTGGCACACTTTTGATCCTCCTCTGATTTTTGCCCCTTGTGTTCTCCTCGTTTTTGTATTTTGCTTTTTTTTTCTTGCTCCCCGTATTCTTCTCCCCTGTTTCTTCGCCTTGGGTTTCTCACACTTCTCTTACTCCTCGTAGTGCCACACTTTTGATCCTCCTCTGATTTTCGCCCCTTGTGTTCTCCTCGTTTTTGTATTTTGCTTTTGTTTTCTTGCTCCTCGTATTCTTCTCCCCTGTTTCTTCGCCTTGGGTTTTTCACACTGCTCTTGCTCCTCCTAGTGCCACACGTTTGATCCTCCTTTGATTTTCGCCCCTTGTGTTCTCCTCGTTTTTGTATTTTGCTTTTTTTTCTTGCTCCTCATATTCTTCTCCCCTGTTTCTTCGCCTCGGGTTTTTCACACTACTCTTGCTCCTCGTAGTGGCACACTTTTGATCCTCCTCTGATTTTCGCCCCTTGTGTTCTCCTCGTTTTGGTATTTTTCCTTTTTTTTTCTTGCTCCCCGTATTCTTCTCCCCTGTTTCTTCGCCTCGGGTTTTTCACACTGCTCTTACTCCTCGTAGTGGCACACTTTTGATCCTCCTCTGATTTTTGCCCCTTGTGTTCTCCTCGTTTTTGTATTTTGCTTTTTTTTTCTTGCTCCTCATATTCTTCTCCCCTGTTTCTTCGCCTTGGGTTTTTCACACTTCTCTTGCTCCTCGTAGTGCCACACTTTTGATCCTCCTCTGATTTTCGCCCCTTGTGTTCTCCTCGTGTTTGTATTTTGCTTTTTTTTTCTTGCTCCTCGTATTCTTCTCCCCTGTTTCTTCGCCTCGAGTTATTCACACTTCTCTTGCTCCTTGTAGTGCCACACTTTTGATCCTCCTCTGATTTTCGCCCCTTGTGTTCTCCTCGTTTTTGAATTTTGCTTTTTTTTCTTGCTCTTCGTATTCTTCTCGCCTGTTTCTTCACCTCAGGTTTTTCACACTGCTCTTGCTCCTCGTAGTGCCACACTTTTGATCCTCCTCTGATTTTTGCCCCTTGTGTTCTCCTCGTTTATGTATTTTGCTTTTTTTTTCCTTGCTCCTCGTATTCTTCTCCCCTGTTTCTTTGCCTCGGGTTTTTCACACTGCTCTTGCTCCTCGTAGTGGCACACTTTTGATCCTCCTCTGATTTTCGCCCCTTGTGTTCTCCTCGTTTTTTTTTTTTGCTTTTTTTTTTCGTGCTCCTTGTATTCTTCTCCCCTGTTTCTTCACCTCGCGTTGTTCACACTTCTCTTGCTCCTTGTAGTGCCACACTTTTGATCCTCCTCTGATTTTTGCCCCTTGTGTTCTCCTCGTTTTTGTATTTTGCTTTTATTTCTTGCTCTTTGTATTCTTCTCCCCTGTTTCTTCACCTCAGGTTTTTCACACTGCTCTTACTCCTCGTACTGCCACACTTTTGATCCTCCTCTGATTTTTGCCCCTTGTGTTCTCCTCGTTTTTGTATTTTGCTTTTTTTTTCTTGCTCCTCGTATTCTTCTCCCCTGTTTCTTTGCCTCGGGTTTTTCACACTGCTCTTGCTCCTGATAGTGCCACACTTTTGATCCTCCTCTGATTTTCGCCCCTTGTGTTCTCCTCGTTGTTGTATTTTGCTTTTTTTTTCTTGCTCCTCCTATTCTTCTCCCCTGTTTCTTCGCCTTGGGTTTTTCACACTGCTCTTGCTCCTCGTAGCACCACACTTTTGAACCTCCGCTGATTTTCGCCCCTTCTGTTCTCCTCGTTTTTGTATTTTGCTTTTTTTTTTCTTGCTCCTCGTATTCTTCCCCCTGTTTCTTCACCTCGGGTTTTTCACACTGCTCTTGCCCCTCGTAGTGGCACACTTTTGATCCTCCTCTGATTTTCGCCCCTTGTGTTCTCCTCGTTTTTGTATTTTGCTTTTTTTTTCTTGCTCCCCGTATTCTTCTCCCCTGTTTCTTCGCCTCGGATTTTTCACACTTCTCTTGCTCCTCGTAGTGCCACACGTTTGATCCTCCTCTGATTTTCGCCCCTTGTGTTCTCCTCGTTTTTGTATTTTGCTTTTTTTTTCTTGCTCCTCATATTCTTCTCCCCTGTTTCTTCTCCTGGGATTTTTCACACTGCTCTTGCTCCTCGTAGTGGCACACTTTTGATCCTCCTATGATTTTTGCCCCTTGTGTTCTCCTCGTTTTTGTATTTTGCTTTTTTTTCCTTGCTCCTCATATTCTTCTCCCGTGTTTCTTCGCCTCGGGTTTTTCACACTGCTCTTACTCCTCTTAGTGGCACACTTTTGATCCTCCTGTGATTTTTGCCCCTTGTGTTCTCCTCGTTTTTGTATTTTGCTTTTTTTTTATTGCTCCTCGTATTCTTCTCCCATGTTTCTTCACCTCGGGTTTATCACACTGCTCTTACTCCTCGTAGTGGCACACTTTTGATCCTCCTCTGATTTTTGCCCCTTGTGTTCTCCTCGTTTTTGTATTTTGCTTTTTTTTTCTTGCTCCTCGTATTCTTCTCCCGTGTTTCTTCGCCTCGGGTTTTTCACACTGCTCTTACTCCTCGTAGTGGCACACTTTTGATCCTCCTCTGATTTTTGCCCCTTGTGTTCTCCTCGTTTTTGTATTTTGCTTTTTTTTTCTTGCTCCTCGTATTCTTCTCCCCTGTTTCTTTGCCTCAGGTTTTTCACACTGCTCTTACTCCTCGTAGTGGCACACTTTTGATCCTCCTCTGATTTTTGCCCCTTGTGTTCTCCTCGTTTTTGTATTTTGCTTTTTTTTTCTTGCTCCCCGTATTCTTCTCCCCTGTTTCTTCGCCTTGGGTTTCTCACACTTCTCTTACTCCTCGTAGTGCCACACTTTTGATCCTCCTCTGATTTTCGCCCCTTGTGTTCTCCTCGTTTTTGTATTTTGCTTTTGTTTTCTTGCTCCTCGTATTCTTCTCCCCTGTTTCTTCGCCTTGGGTTTTTCACACTGCTCTTGCTCCTCCTAGTGGCACACGTTTGATCCTCCTTTGATTTTCGCCCCTTGTGTTCTCCTCGTTTTTGTATTTTGCTTTTTTTTCTTGCTCCTCATATTCTTCTCCCCTGTTTCTTCGCCTCGGGTTTTTCACACTACTCTTGCTCCTCGTAGTGGCACACTTTTGATCCTCCTCTGATTTTCGCCCCTTGTGTTCTCCTCGTTTTGGTATTTTTCCTTTTTTTTTCTTGCTCCCCGTATTCTTCTCCCCTGTTTCTTCGCCTCGGGTTTTTCACACTGCTCTTACTCCTCGTAGTGGCACACTTTTGATCCTCCTCTGATTTTTGCCCCTTGTGTTCTCCTCGTTTTTGTATTTTGCTTTTTTTTTCTTGCTCCCCATATTCTTCTCCCCTGTTTCTTCGCCTTGGGTTTCTCACACTTCTCTTGCTCCTCGTAGTGCCACACTTTTGATCCTCCTCTGATTTTCGCCCCTTGTGTTCTCCTCGTGTTTGTATTTTGCTTTTTTTTTCTTGCTCCTCGTATTCTTCTCCCCTGTTTCTTCGCCTCGAGTTATTCACACTTCTCTTGCTCCTTGTAGTGCCACACTTTTGATCCTCCTCTGATTTTCGCCCCTTGTGTTCTCCTCGTTTTTGTATTTTGCTTTTTTTTCTTCCTCTTCGTATTCTTCTCGCCTGTTTCTTCACCTCAGGTTTTTCACACTGCTCTTGCTCCTCGTAGTGCCACACTTTTGATCCTCCTCTGATTTTTGCCCCTTGTGTTCTCCTCGTTTTTGTATTTTGCTTTTTTTTTCCTTGCTCCTCGTATTCTTCTCCCCTGTTTCTTTGCCTCGGGTTTTTCACACTGCTCTTGCTCCTCGTAGTGGCACACTTTTGATCCTCCTCTGATTTTCGCCCCTTGTGTTCTCCTCGTTTTTGTATTTTGCTTTTTTTTTTCGTGCTCCTTGTATTCTTCTCCCCTGTTTCTTCACCTCGCGTTGTTCACACTTCTCTTGCTCCTTGTAGTGCCACACTTTTGATCCTCCTCTGATTTTTGCCCCTTGTGTTCTCCTCGTTTTTGTATTTTGCTTTTATTTCTTGCTCTTTGTATTCTTCTCCCCTGTTTCTTCACCTCAGGTTTTTCACACTGCTCTTACTCCTCGTACTGCCACACTTTTGATCCTCCTCTGATTTTTGCCCCTTGTGTTCTCCTCGTTTTTGTATTTTGCTTTTTTTTTCTTGCTCCTCGTATTCTTCTCCCCTGTTTCTTTGCCTCGGGTTTTTCACACTGCTCTTGCTCCTGATAGTGCCACACTTTTGATCCTCCTCTGATTTTCGCCCCTTGTGTTCTCCTCGTTGTTGTATTTTGCTTTTTTTTTTCTTTCTCCTCGTATTCTTCTCCCCTGTTTCTTCGCCTTGGGTTTTTCACACTGCTCTTGCTCCTCGTAGCACCACACTTTTGAACCTCCGCTGATTTTCGCCCCTTCTGTTCTCCTCGTTTTTGTATTTTGCTTTTTTTTTTCTTGCTCCTCGTATTCTTCCCCCTGTTTCTTCACCTCGGTTTTTTCACACTGCTCTTGCCCCTCGTAGTGGCACACTTTTGATCCTCCTCTGATTTTCGCCCCTTGTGTTCTCCTCGTTTTTGTATTTTGCTTTTTTTTTCTTGCTCCCCGTATTCTTCTCCCCTGTTTCTTCGCCTCGGATTTTTCACACTTCTCTTGCTCCTCGTAGTGCCACACTTTTGATCCTCCTCTGATTTTCGCCTCTTGTGTTCTCCTCGTTTTTGTATTTTACTTTTTTTTTCCTTGCTCCTCGTATTCTTCTCCCCTGTTGCTTCGCCTCGGGTTTTTCACACTGCTCTTGATCCTCATAGTGCCACACTTTTGATCCTGCTCTGATTTTCGCCCCTTGTGTTCTCCTCGTTTTTGTATTTTGCTTTTTTTTTCTTGCTCCCCGTATTCTTCTCCCCTGTTTCTTCATCTCAGGTTTTTCACACTGCTCTTGCTCCTCGTTTTGCCACACGTTTGATCGTCCTCTGATTTTCGCCCCTTGTGTTCTCCTCGTTTTTGTATTTTGCTTTTTTTTTCTTGCTCCTCGTATTCTTCTCCCCTGTTTCTTCGCCTTGGGTTTTTCACACTTCTCTTACTCCTCGTAGTGCCACACTTTTGATCCTCCTCTGATTTTCGCCCGTTGTGTTCTCCTCGTTTTTGTATTTTGCTTTTTTTTTCTTGCTCCTCGTATTCTTCTCGCCTGTTTCTTTGCCTTGGGTTGTTCACACTTCTCTTGCTCCTTGTAGTGCCACACTTTTGATCCTCCTCTGAATTTCGCCCCTTGTGTTCTCCTGGTTTTGGTATTTTGCTTTTTTTTCTTGCTCTTCGTATTCTTCTCCCCTGTTTCTTCACCTCAGGTTTTTCACACTGCTCTTGCTCCTCGTAGTGCCACACTTTTGATCCTCCTCTGATTTTCGCCCCTTGTGTTCTCCTCGTTTTTGTATTTTGCTTTTTTTTTCTTGCTCCCCGTATTCTTCTCCCCTGTTTCTTCACCTCAGGTTTTTCACACTGCTCTTGCTCCTCGTAGTGCCACACGTTTGATTCTCCTCTGATTTTCGCCCCTTGTGTTTTCCTCGTTTTTGTATTTTGCTTTTTTTTTCTTGCTCCTCATATTCTTCTCCCCTGTTTCTTCGCCTCGGATTTTTCACACTGCTCTTGCTCCTCGTAGTGGCACACTTTTGATCCTCCTCTCATTTTCGCCCCTTGTGTTCTCCTCGTTTTTGTATTTTGCTTTTCTTTTCTTGCTCCTCGTATTCTTCTCCCCTGTTTCTTCACCTCGGGTTTTTCACACTTCTCTTGCTCCTCGTAGTGCCCCACTTTTGATCCTGCTCTGATTTTCGCCCCTTGTCTGCTCCTCGTTTTTGTCTTTTGCTTTTTTTTTCTGGCTCCTCGTATTCTTCTCGCCTGTTTCTTCACCTCGCGTTTTTTACACTTCTCCTGCTCCTTGTAGTGCCCCACGTTTGATCCTCCTCTGATTTTCGCCCCTTGTCTGCTCCTCTTTTGTGTCTTTTCCTTTTTTTTTCTGGCTCCTCGTATTCTTCTCCCCTGTTTCTTCGCCTCGGGGGAATCACGTGGGAGTCACGTGGGAACCACATAGGCAACACATGGGAATCAAGTCAGAATCACGTGGGAATCACTTGGGCATTACGTGAGAATCACGTGGGAATCACGTGGGAATTACGTGGGAATCACATGGCAATCACGTGGGAATCACATGGGCAACACATGGAAATCAAGTGAGAATCACATGGGAATCACGTGGGAATCACGTGGCAATCACGTGGGAATCACATGGGCAACACATGGGAATCAAGTGAGAATCACATGGGAATCACGTGGGTATCACGAGGTCATCACGTGGGAATCACGTGGTCATCACGTAGGCATCATGTGGGCAACACGTGGGAATCACGTGGGTATCACGTGGGCATCACGTGGGCATGACGTGAGAATCATGTGGGAGTCACATGGGCAACACATGGGAATCACGTGAGAATCACACGGGAATCCCGTGGACGTCATGTGAGAATCACGTGGGAAACACGTGGGAATCACGTGGGTATCACGTGGTCATCACGTGGGAATAACGTGGGTATCCCATGGGCAACAATTGGTCATCACGTGAGAATCAAGTGGGAATCACATGGTCGTCACGTGGGCATCACGAAGTCATCACGTGGCAATCACGCGGCAATCACGTGGGCATCACTTGGGAATCACGTGTTCGACACGTGGGCATCACGTGGGTATCACGTGGGCATCACGTGGTCATCACGTGGGAATCCCGTGGCAATCACGTAGGAATCACGTGGGAATCACGTGGTCGACACGTGGGCATCACTTGGGAATCACGTGGGAATCACGTGGGCATCACGTGGTCATCACGTGGCCACAACGTGGGAATCACGTGGGAATCACGCGGCCAACACGTGGGCATCACATGAGAATCACGTTGCAAACACGTGGGAATCATGTGGGAATCACGTCGGCAACTCGTGGGAATCACGTGGCAATCACGTGGCAATCACGTGGGCATCACGTGGGAATCACGTGGGAATCACGTCGTTGACACGTGGGCATCACGCGGGAATCACGTGGGCATCACGTGGTCATCACGTGGGAATCATGTGGCCAACATGTGGGAATCACGTGGAAATCACCTGGGCATCACGTGGTCATCACATGGGTATCACGTGGCAATCAAGTGGGAATCACGTGGGAATCACGTGGTCGACACGTGGGCATCACGTGGGAATCACGTGGGCATCACGTGGCCAACATGTGGGAATCACGTGGGAATCACGTGGCCAACACGTGGGAATCACGTGGGCATCAAGTGGTCATCAGGTGGGAATCACGTGGAAATCACATGGGTATCACGTGGGAATCACGTGGAAATCACGTGGGCATCACTTGTGAATTACGTGGCAAACACGTGGGAATCACGGAGGAATCACGTCGGCAACACGTGGGAATCACGTGGGAATCACGTGGGCATCACGTGGGCATCACATGTTCATCACGTGGTTATCACGTGGGAATCACGTGCCAATCACGTGGGAATCACGTGGGCAACCAGTGGGAATCACGTGGGCAACACGTTTGAATCACGTGGGTATCACGTGGGAATCACGTGGGTATCACCTGGTCATGATTTGGGAATCACGTGGGAATCACGTGGGCATCACGAAGTCATCACGTGGCAATCACGTGGCAATCACGTGGGCATCACGTGGGAATCACGTGGTTGACACGTGGGCATCACGTGGTCATCACGTGGGAATCACGTGGGAATCACGTGGGCATCACGTGGGAATCACGTGGGCATCACGTGGGCATCACGAAGTCATCACGTGGCAATCACGTGGCAATCACGTGGGCATCACGTGGGAATCACGTGGTTGACACGTGGGCATCACGTGGGCATCACGTGGTCATCACGTGGGAATCACGTGGGAATCACATGGGCATCACGTGGGCATCACGTGGGCATCACGAAGTCATCACGTGGCAATCACGTGGCAATCACGTGGGCATCACGTGGGAATCACGTGGGAATCACGTGGGAATCACATGGGCATCACGTGGGCATCACGTGGGCATCACGAAGTCATCACGTGGCAATCACGTGGGCATCACGTGGGAATCACGTGGTTGACACGTGGGGATCACGTGGGCATCATGTGGTCATCACGTGGGCATCACGTGGCAATAACGTGGACATCATGTGGGAATCACGTGGGCATCACGTGGGCATCACGTGGTCATCACGTGGGAATCACGTGGCCAACATGTGGGAATCACGTGGCAATCATGTGGGCATCACGTGGTCATCACGTGGGTATCACGTGGCAATCACGAGGAATCACGTGTTCGACACGTGGGCATCACGTGGGAATCACGTCGGCATCACGTGGTCATCACGTGGGCAACACATGGGAATCACGTGGGAATCACGTGGCCAACACGTGGGAATCACGTGGGCATCAAGTGGTCATCAGGTGGGAATCACATGGGAATCACTTGGGCATCACGTGAGAATCACGTTGCAAACACGTGGGAATCACGTGGGAATCACGTCGGCAACACATGGGCATCACGTGGGCATCACGTGGTCATCACGTGGGAATCACGTGCCAATCACATGGGAATCACGTGGGCAAGCAGTGGGAATCACGTGGGCAACACGTTTGAATCATGTGGGAAACACGTGGGAATCACGTGGGAATCACGTGGGTGTCACGTGGTCATGATTTGGGAATCACGTGGCAATTACATGGGAATCACGTGGTCATCACGTGGCAATCACGTGGGGAACACAAGGGAATCACGTGGGCATCACGTGGGAATCACGTGCCAATCACGTTGGCATCACGTGGGCATCACGTGCAAATCACCTGGCCAACACGTGGGAATCACGTGGGCATCACATGGTAATCACGTGTGAATCACGTGGCAAGCACGTGGGAATCAGGTGGGAATCACGTGGGCATCACGAATTCATCACGTGGCAATCACGTGGGCATCACGTGGAAATCACATGGGAATCACGTGGTCGACACGTGGTCATCACGTGGGTATCACGTGGGCATCACGGGGTCATCACGTGGGAATCACGTGGCCAACATGTGGGAATCACGTGGCAATCAAGTGGGCATCACATCGTCATCACGTGGCTATCACGTGGAAATCACGTGGGCATCATGTGGGAATCACGTGCGAATCATATGTTCATCACGTGGGAAGCCCGTGGCAATCACATGGGTATCACGTGGGAATCACGTGGCCAACACGTGTTAATCACATGGTCATCACGTGGGCAACACGTGTGAATCACGTGGGCAACACGTGGGAATGACGTGGGCATCACGTTGTCATCACGTGGGAATCACGTGGGCATCACGTGGGCATCACGAAGTCATCACGTGGCAATCCCGTGGCAATCACATGGGAATCACGTGGCAATCACATGGGCATCACGTGGTCATCACGTGGGAATCCCGTGGCAATCACGTAGGAATCACGTGGGAATCACGTGGTCGACACGTGGGCATCATTTGGGAATCACGTGGGAATCACGTGGGCATCACGTGGTCATCACGTGGCCACAACGTGGGAATCACGTGGGAATCACGCGGCCAACACGTGGGCATCACATGAGAATCACGTTGCAAACACGTGGGAATCATGTGGGAATCACGTCGGCAACTCGTGGGAATCACGTGGCAATCACGTGGCAATCACGTGGGCATCACGTGGTCATGATTTGGGAATCACGTGGGAATTGCGTGGGAATCACATGGGAATCACGTGGTAATCACGTGGGAATCACGTGGGCATCACGTGGGCATCACGTGGGCATCACGTGGGAATCACGTGACAATCACGTGGGAATCACGTGGTCATGATTTGGGAATCACATGGGTATCACGTGGGAATCACGTGGCCAACACGTGTGAATCACGTGGGCATCACGTGGTCATCACGTGGGCAACACGTGGTCATCACGTGGGAATCACGTGGGCAACACGTGGGAATCACGTGGGCATCACGTGGTCATCACGTGGGAATCACTAAGGAATCACGTGGGCATCACGTGGGCATCACGTGGGCATCAAGAAGTCATCACGTGGGAATCACGTGGGCAACACGTGGGAATCACGTGGGCATCACGTGGTCATCACGTGGGAATCACTAAGGAATCACGTGGGCATGACGTGGGCATCACGTGGGCATCACGAAGTCATCACGTGGCAATCACGTGGCAATCACGTGGGCATCACGTGGGAATCACGTGGTTGACACGTGGGCATCACGTGGCTATCACGTGGGCATCACGTGGTCATCACGTGGGCATCAACATGGGCATCACTTGGGCATCACGTGGGCATCACGAAGTCATCACGTGGCAATCACGTGGCAATCACGTGGGCATCACATGGAAATCACGTGGGAATCACGTGGTCGACACGTGGGCATCACGTGGGTATCACGTGGGCATCACGTGGTCATCACGTGGAAATCACGTGGCCAACATGTGGGAATCACGTGGCTTTCAAGTGGGCATCACGTGGGAATCACGTGGCCAACACCTGTGAATCACGTGGGCATCACGTGGTCATCACGTGGGCAACACGTGGGAATCACGTGGGAATCACGTGGGCAACACGTGGGAATCACGTGGGCATCACGTGGTCATCACGTGGGAATCACGTGGGCATCACGTGGGCATCACGTGGGCATCACGTGGGCATCACGAAGTAATCACGTGGCAATCCCGTGGCAATCACATGGGCATGACGTGGGAATCACGTGGTCGACACGTTGGCATCACGTGGAAATCACGTGGGCATCACGTGGGAATCACATGGGCATCACGTGTTCATCACGTGGCCAACACGTGGGAATCACGTGTCAATCACGTGGCCAACACGTGGGAATCACGTGGGCATCAAGTGGTCATCAGGTGGGAATCACGTGGGAATCACTTGGGCATCACGTGAGAATCACGTTGCAAACATGTGGGAATCATGTGGGAATCATGTCGGCAACCCGTGGGAATCACGTGGGAATGACGTGGGCATCACGTGCCAATCACATGGGAATCACGTGGGCAACCAGTGGGAATCACGTGGGCAACACGTTTGAATAACGTGGGAAACACGTGGGCATCATGTGGGAATCACGTGGGAATCACGTGGGTATCACGTGGTCATGATATGGGAATCACGTGGGAATTACGTGGGAATCACGTGGTCATCACGTGGGAATCACGTGGGAATCACGTGGTCATCACGTGGCAATCACGTGGCAATCATGTGGGCAACACATGGGAGTCACGTGGGCATCACGTGAGAATCGCGTGGGAATCACGTGGGTATCACGTGGTCATCATGTGGGAATCACGTGGTCATCACGTGGGCAACACGTGAGCATCACGTGGGCATCACGTGGGAATCACGTGGCAATCATGTGGGCATCACTTGGGAATAACGGGGGAGTCACATGGGAATCACGTGGGTATCACGTGGTCATCATTTCCGAATCACGTGGGAATAACGTGGGTATCACGTGGGAATCACGTGGGAATCACGTAAGCATCACGTGGTCACCATGTGGAAATCAGGTGGGAATCACGTGGGCATCACTTTTGAATCACGTGGCAAGCACATGGGAATCACGTGGGTAGCACATCGGCAACACGTGGGTATCACGTGGGAATCACGTGGGCATCACGTGGGTATCACGTGCCAATCACGTGGGAATCACGTGGGCAACCAGTGGGAATCACGTGGACAACACGTTTGAATCACGTGGGAATCACGTGGGAATCACGTGGGCATCACGTGGGAACACGTGGTCATGATTTGGGAATCACGTGGGAATTACGTGGGAATCACGTGGACATCACGTGGGAATCACGTGGGCATCACGTGGGCATCACGTGGGCATTCGTGGGAATCACGTGCAAATCAAGTGTGAATCATGTGGTCATCACGTGGGAATCCTGTGGCAATCACATGGGTATCACATGGGAATCAAGTGGGAATCACGTGGCCAACGCATGTAAATCACGAAGGCATCACGTGGGCATCACGTGGGCATCACATGTTCATCACGTGGTCATCACGTGGAAATCACGTGCCAATCACTTGGGAATCACGTGGGCAACCAGTGGGAATCACGTGGGCAACACGTTTGAATCAAGTTGGAATCACGTGGGCATCACGTTGGAATCACGTGGGAATCACGTGGGTATCACGTGGTCATGATTTGGGAATCACGTGGGCATCACGTTGGAATCACGTGGGCATCACGTTGGAATCACGTGGGACTCACGTGGACATCACGTGGGAATCACGTGGGAATCACGTGGGCATCACGTGGGCATCACGTAGGCATCAGGTGGGAATCACGTGCCAATCACGTGGGAATCATGTGGTCATCACGTGGGAATCCCGTGGCAATCACATGGGTATCACGTGGGAATCATGTGGCCAACACGTGGGAATCACGTCGGAATCACGTGGGCAACACATGGGAATCACGTGGACATCACGTGGTCAACACGTGGAAATCACTAGGGAATCACGTGGGCATCACGTTGGCATCAAGTGGGCATCACGAAGTCATCACATGGCAATCACGTGGCAATCACATGGGCATCACATGGGAATCACGTGGGAATCACGTGGTTGACACGTTGGCATCACGTCGGAATCACGTGGGCATCACGTGGGCATCACGTGGTCATCACGTGGGAATCATGTTTCCAACATGTGGGAATCACGTGGAAATCACGTGGGCATCACGTGGTCATCACGTGGGTATCACGTGGCAATCACGTGGGCATCACGTGGGAATCACGTGCCAATCACGTGCCAATCACGTGGGAATCATGTGGTCGTCACGTGGGAAGCCCGTGGCAATCACATGGGTATCACGTGGGAATCACCTGGGAATCACGTGGCCAACACCTGTGAATCACGTGGGCATCACGTGGGCAACACGTGGGAATCACGTGGGAATCACGTGGGCATCATGTGGGAATCACGTGGGAATCACGTGGGAATCACGTGGGCATCACATGGGCATCACGTGGGCATCACGAAGTCATCACGTGGCAATCCCGTGGCAATCAAATGCGCATCACGTAGCAATCATGTGGGCATTACGTGGGTATCACGTGCACATTACGGAGGAGCCTGAAGAGGCGTGAAAAATACGAGAAGCCTGAAGAGGTGTGAAAAATATGAGGAGCCTGAAACGGTTTGAAAAATACGAGGAGCCTGAAAAGGTGTGAAAAATACGAGGAGCCTGAAAAGGTGTGAAAAATACGAGGAGCCTGAAAAGGTGTGAAAAATACGAGGAGCCTGAAAAGATGTGAAAAATACGAGGAGCCTGAAAAAGTGTGAAAAATACGAGGAGCCTGAAAAGGCGTGAAAAATACCAGGAGCCTGAAAAGGTGTGAAATATACGATGAGCCTGAAAAGGCGTGAAAAATACGAGGAGCCTGAAAAGGCCTGAAAAATACGATGAGCCTGAAAAGGTGTGAAAAATACAAGGAGCCAGAAAAGGTGTGAAAAATACGAGGAGCCTGAAAAGGTGTGAAAAATACGAGGAGCCTGAAAGGTGTGAAAAATACGAGGAGCCTGAAAAGGTGTGAAAAATGCGAGGAGCCTGAAAAGGCGTGAAAAATACAAGGAGCTTGAAGAGGCGAGAAAAATACGAGGAGCCTGAAAAGGTGTGAAAAATACGAGGAGCCTGAAAAGGCGTGAAAAATACAAGGAGCCTGAAAAGGCCTGAAAAATATGAGGAGCCTGAAAAGGCCTGAAAAATACGAGGAGCCTGAAAAGGCCTGAAAAATACGAGGAGCCTGAAAAGGCGTGAAAAATACGAGGAGCCTGAAAAGGTGTGAAAAATACGAGGAGCCTGAAAAGGTGTGAAAAATACGAGGAGCCTGAAAAGGTGTGAAAAATACGAGGAGCCTGAAAAGGCGTGAAAAATACCAGGCGCCTAAAGAGGCCTGAAAAATACGAGGAGCCTGAAAATGCGTGAGAAATAGGAGGGGCCTGAAAAGGTGTGAAAAATAGGAGGGGCCTGAAAAGGCCTGAAAAAATGAGGAGCCTGAAAAGGTGTGAAAAATACGAGGAGCCTGAAAACGTGCGAAAAATACGAGGAGCCTGAAAAGGTGTGAAAAATATGAGGAGCCTGAAAAGCTGTGAAAAATACGAGGAGCCTGAAAAGGCGTGAAAAATACCAGGAGCCTGAAAAGGTGTGAAATATACGATGAGCCTGAAAAAGTGTGAAAAATACGAGGAGCTTGAAAAGCTGTGAAATATACGAGGAGCCTGAAAAGGCGTGAAAAATACGAGGTGCCTAAAAAGGCCTGAAAAATACGAGGAGCCTGAAAAGGCGTGAAAAATATGAGGGGCCTCGAAAGGTGTGAAAAATACGAGGGGACGGAAAAGGCCTGAGAAAATGAGGAGCCAGAAAAGGTGTGAAAAATACGAGGAGCCTGAAAAGGCGTGAAAAATACGAGGAGCCTGAAAAGGTGTGAAAAATACGAGGAGCCTGAAAAGGCGTGAAAAATACGAGGAGCCTGAAAAGGTGTGAAAAATACGAGGAGCCTGAAAAGGTGTGAAAAATACGAGGAGCCTGAAAAGGTGTATAAAAAATACGAGGAGCCTGAAAAGGTGTGAAAAATACGAGGAGCCTGAAAAGGCGTGAAAAATACCAGGAGCCTGAAAAGGTGTGAAATATACGATGAGCCTGAAAAAGTGTGAAAAATACGAGGAGCTTGAAAAGCTGTGAAATATACGAGGAGCCTGAAAAGTTGTGAAAAATACGAGGAGCCTGAAAAAATGTGAAACATACGAGGAGCCTGAAAAGGTGTGAAAAATACGAGGAGCCTGAAAAGGCGTGAAAAATACGAGGAGCCTGAAAAGGTGTGAAATATACGATGAGCCTGAAAAGGCGTGAGAAATACGAGGAGCCTGTAAAGGCCTGAAAAATACGAGGAGCCTGAAAAGGTGTGAAAAATACAAGAAATCAGAAAAGGTGTAAAAAATACGAAGTGCCTGAAAAGGTGTGAAAAATACGAGGAGCCTGAAAAGGTGTGAAAAATACGAAGTGCCTGAAAAAGTGTGAAATATACGAGGAGCCTGAAAAGGTGTGAAAAATACGAGGAGCCTGAAAGTGTGTGAAATATACGAGGAGCCTGAAAAGGTGTGAAAAATACGAGGAGCCTGAAAAGGCCTGTATAATACGAGGAGCCTGAAAATGTGTGAAAAATACAAGGAGCCAGAAAAGGTGTGAAAAATACGAGGAGCCTGAAAAGGTGTGAAATATACGAGGAGCCTGAAAAGGCGTGATAATTACGAGGAGCCTGAGAGGCGTGAAAAATACGAGGAGCCTGAAAAGGCGTGAAAAATACGAGGAGCCTGAAAAGGCCTGAAAAATACGAGGAGCCTGAAAATGTGTGAAAAATACAAGGAGCCAGAAAAGGTGTGAAAAATACGAGGAGCCTGAAAAGGTGTGAAAAATACGAGGAGCCTGAAAAGGTGTGAAAAATACGAGGAGCCTGAAAGGGTGTGAAAAATACGAGGAGCCTGAAGAGGCGTGAAAATTACGAGGAGCCTGAAGAGGCGTGAAAAATACGAGGAGCCTGAACAGGCGTGAAAAATACCAGGAGCTTGAAAAGGTGTGAAATATACGATGAGCCTGAAAAAGTGTGAAAAATACGAGGAGGTTGAAAAGCTGTGAAATATACGAGGAGCCTGAAAAGGTGTGAAAAATACGAGGAGCCTGAAAAGATGTGAAAAATACGAGGAGACTGAAAAAGTGTGAAAAATACGAGGAGCCTGAAAAGGCGTGAAAAATACGAGGAGCCTAAAGAGGCCTGAAAAATACGAGGAGCCTGAAAAGGCGTGAGAAATATGAGGGGCCCGAAAAGGTGTGAAAAATAGGAGGGGCCTGAAAAGGCCTGAAAAAATGAGGAGCCAGAAAAGGTGTGAAAAATACGAGGAGACTGAAAAGGTGTGAAAAATACGAGGAGCCTGAAAAGGTGTGAAAAATACGAGGAGCCTGAAAAGGCGTGAAAAATACCAGGAGCCTGAAAAGGTGTGAAATATACGATGAGCCTGAAAAAGTGTGAAAAATACGAGAAGCTTGAAAAGCTGTGAAATATACGAGGAGCCTGAAAAGGCGTGAAAAATACGAGGAGCCTAAAAATGCCTGAAAAATACGAGGAGCCCGAAAACGCATGAAATATATGAGGGGCCTCAAAAGGTGTGAAAAATACGAGGGGCCTGAAAAGGCCTGAGAAAATGAGGAGCCAGAAAAGCTGTGAAAAATACGAGGAGCCTGAAAAGGTTTGAAAAATATCAGGAGCCTGAAAAGGTGTGAAAAATACGAGGAGCCTGAAGCGGCGTGACAAATACGAGGAGCCTGAAAAGGCCTGAAAAATACGAGGAGCCTGAAGAGGCGAGAAAAGTACGAGGAGCCTGAAAAGGAGTGAAAAATACGAGGAGCCTGAAAAGGTGTGAAAAATTTGAGGAGCCTGAAAAGGCCTGAAAAATACGAGGAGCCTGAAAAGGCCTGAAAAATACGAGGAGCCTGAAAAGTTGTGAAAAATAGGAGGAGCCTGAAAATGAGTGAAAAATACGAGGAGCCTGAAAAGGCGTGTAAAATACGAGGAGACTGAAAGGCCAGAAAAATACGAGGAGCCTGAAAAGGTGTGAAAAATATGAGGAGCCTGAAAAGGCCTGAAAAATAGGAGGAGCCTGAAAAGGCCTGAAAAATACGAGGAGCCTGAGAAGGTGTGAAAAATACGAGTAGCCTGAAAAGGTGTGAAAAATACGAGGAGCCTCAAAAGGTGTTATAAATACGAGGAGCCTGAAAAGGTTTGAAAATTATGAGGAGCCTGAAAAGGTGTGAAAAATACGAGGAGCCTGAAAATGAGTGAAAAATACGAGGAGCCTGAAAAGGCGTGTAAAATACGAGGAGACTGAAAGGCCAGAAAAATACGAGGAGCCTGAAAAGGTGTGAAAAATATGAGGAGCCTGAAAAGGCCTGAAAAATAGGAGGAGCCTGAAAAGGCCTGAAAAATGCGAGGAGCCTGAAAAGGTGTGAAAAATAGGAGGAGCCTGAAAAGGCCTGAAAAATACGAGGAGCCTGAGAAGGTGTGAAAAATACGAGTAGCCTGAAAAGGTGTGAAAAATACGAGGAGCCTCAAAAGGTGTTATAAATACGAGGAGCCTGAAAAGGTTTGAAAATTATGAGGAGCCTGAAAAGGTGTGAAAAATACGAGGAGCCTGAAAAGGCGTGACATATACGAGGAGCCTGAAGAGGCGTGACAAATGCGAGGAGCCTGAAGAGGTGTGAAAATTACGAGGAGCCTGAAGAGGTGTGAAAAATACAAGGAGCCTAAAGAGGTGTGAAAAATACGAGGAGCCTAAAAAGGCGTGAAAAATACGAGCAGCCTGAAAAGGTTTGAAAAATACGAGGAGCCTGTAAAGGCGTGAAAATTATGAGGGGCCTGAAAAGGTGTGAAAAATACGAGGGGCCTGAAAAGGCCTGAAAAAATGAGGAGCCAGAAAAGGTGTGAAAAATACGACGATACTGAAAAGGCCTGAAAAATACGAGGAGCCAGAAAAGGTGTGAAAAATACGAGGAGCCTGAAGAGGCATGAAAAATACGAGGAGCCTGAAGAGGTGTGAAAGATAAGAGGAGCCAGAAAATGCGTGAAAAATACGAGGAGCCTGAAAAGGTGTGAAAAATACGAGGAGCCTGGAAAGGTGTGAAAAATACGAGGAGCCTGAAAAGGTTTGAAAAATTCGAGGAGCCTTAAGAGGCGTGAAATATACGAGGAACCTGAAAAGGCATGAAAAATACGAGGAGCCTGAAAAGGTGTGAAAAATACGAGGAGCCTTAAAAGGTGTGAAAAATATGAGGAGCCTGAAAAGGCCTGAAAAATACGAGGAGCCTGAAAAGGAGTGAAAAATACGAGGAGCCTGAAAAGGTGTGAAAAATACGAGGAGCCTGCAAAGGTGTGAAAAATACGAGGAGCCTTAAAGGCGTGTAAAATACGAGGAGCCTGAAAAGGCCTGAAAAACACGAGGAGCCTGAAACTGCGTGAAAAATACAAGGAGTCTGAAAAGGTGTGAAAAATACGAGGAGCCTGAAACTGCCTGAAAAATACGAGGAGCCTGAAAAGGCGTGAAAAATACGAGGAGCCTTAAACGGTGTGAAAAATACGAGGAGCCTGAAAAGGACTAAAATATACGAGGAGCCAGAAAAGGTGTGAAATATACGAGGAGCCTGAAAAGGTGTGAAAAATACGAGGAGCTTGAAAAGGCCTGAAAAATACCAGGAGCCTGAAAAGGTGTGAAAAATACGAGGAGCCTGAAAAGGCCAGAAAAATAAAAGGAGTCTGAAAACGCCTGAAAAATACAAGGAGCCTGAAAAGGCCTGAAAAATACGAGGAGCCTGAAAAGGCCTGAAAAATACGAGGAGCCTGAAAAGGACTGAAAAATACGAGGAGCCTGAAAAGGTGTGAAAAATACGAGGAGCCTGAAAAGGTGTGAAGAATACGAGGAGCCTGAAAAGGTGTGAAAAATACGAGGAGCCTGAAAAGGCCTGAAAAATACGAGGAGCCTGAAAAGGTGTCAAGCACAGGAGGAGCCTGAAAAGGCCTGTAATATAGGAGGAGCCTGAAAAGGTGTGAAAAATACGAGAAGCATGAAAAGGTGTGAAAAATACGAGGAGCCTGAAAATGTGTGAAAAATACGAGGAGCCAGAAAAGGTGTGAAAAATATGAGGAGCCTGAAAAGGCCTGAAAAATACGAGGAGCCTGAAAAGGTGTGAAAAATATCCAGAGCCTGAAAAGATGTGAAAAATACGAGGAGCTTGAAGAGGCGTGAAAAATACGAGGAGCCTGAAAAGGACTGAAAAATACGAGGAGCCTGAAGAGGCGAGAAACGTACGAGGAGCCTGAAAAGGTGTGAAAAATACGAGGAGCCTGAAAAGGTGTGAAAAATACGAGGAGCCTGAAAAGGTTTGAAAATTATGAGGAGCCTGAAAAGGTGTGAAAAATACGAGGAGCCTGAAAAGGTGTGAAAAATACGAGGAGCCTCAAAAGGTGTTATAAATACGAGCAGCCTGAAAAGGTGTGAAAAAAACGAGGAGCCTGAAAAGGCGGGAAAAATACGAGCAGCCTGAAAAGGTGTGAAAAATATGAGGAGCCTGAAAAGGTGTGAAAAATACGAGGAGCCTTAAAAGGTGTGGAGAATACGAGGAGCCTGAAAAGGTGTGAAAAATACGAGGAGCCTGAAAAGGCCTGAAATATAGGAGGAGCCAGAAAAGGCGTGAAAATTATGAGGGGCCTGAAAAGGTGTGAAAAATACGATGAGCCTGAAAACGCCTGAAAAAATGAGGAGCCAGAAAAGGTGTGAAAAATACGACGAGACTGAAAAGGCCTGAAAAATACGAGGAACCTGAAAAGGTGTGAAAAATATGAGGACCCTATAAAGGCCTGAAAAATACGAGGAGCCTGAGAAGGTGTGAAAAATACGAGGAGCCCGAAAAGGTGTGAAAAATACGAGGAGCCTGAAAAGGTGTTATAAATACGAGGAGCCTGAAAAGGTTTGAAAATTATGAGGAGCCTGAAAAGGTGTGAAAAATACGAGGAGCCTGAAAAGGCGTGACATATACGAGGAGCCTGAAGAGGCGTTAAAAATACGAGGAGCCTGAAGAGGTGTGAAAAGTATGAGGAGCCTGAAGAGGTGTGAAAAATACGAGGAGCCTAAAGAGGTGTGAAAAATACGAGGAGCCAGAAAATGTGTGAAAAATATGAGGAGCCTGAAAAGCCCTGAAAAATACGAGGACCCTGAAAAGGTGTGAAAAATATGAGGAGCCTGAAAAGGCCTGAAAAATATGAGGAGCCTGAAAAGGTGTGAAAAATACGAGGAGCCTGAAAAGGTGTGAAAAATACGAGGAGCCTGAAAAGGTGTGAAAAATACGAGGAGCCTGAAAAGGTGTGAAAAATATGAGGAGCCTGAAAAGGTGTGAAAAATACGAGGAGCCTGAAGAGGCGTGAAAAATACGAGGAGCCTGAAAAAGTGTGAAAAATACGAGGAGCCAGAAGAGGCGTGAAAAATACGAGGAGCCTGAAAAGGCCTGAAATATACGAGGAGCCTGAAAAGGCCTGAAAAATACGAGGAGCCTGAAAAGGTGTGAAAAATAGGAGGAGGCTGAAAAGGTGTGAAAAATATGAGGAGCCTGAAAAGATGTGAAAAATACGAGGGGCCTGAAGAGGCGTGAAATATACGAAGAGCCTGAAAAGGTGTGAAAAATACGACGAGCCTGAAACTGCCTGAAAAATACGAGGAGCCTGAAAATGCGTGAAAAATATGAGGAGCCTGAAAAGGACTGAAAAATACGAGGAGACTGAAAAGGAGTAAAATATACGAGGAGCCTGAAAAGGTTTGAATAATTCGAGGAGCTTGAAAAGGTGTGAAATATACGAGGAGACTGAAAAGGCCTGAAAAATACGAGGAGCCTGAAATGGCCTGATAAATACGAGGAGCATGAAAAGTTGTGAAAAATATCAGGAGCCTGATAAAACCTGAAAGATAAAACGAGCCTGAAAATGCCTGAAAAATATGTGGAGCCTGAAAAGGCCTGAAAAGTAGGAGGAGCCTGAAAAGGCCTGAAAAATCCGTGGAGCCTGAAAAGATGTGAAAAATATGAGGACCTTCTAAAGGACTGAAAAATACGAGGAGCCTGAGAAGGTGTGAAAAATACGAGGAGCCTGAAAAGGTGTGAAAAATACGAGGAGCCTGAAGAGGTGTGAAAAATACGAGGAGCCTGAAGAGGTGTGAAAAATACGAGGAGCCTGAAGAGGTGTGAAAAATACGAGGAGCTTGAAAAGGCCTGAAAAGTATGTGGAGCCTGAAAAGGCCTGAAAAATACGAGGAACCTGAAAAGGTGTGAAAAATACGAGGAACGTGAAAATGTGTGAAAAATACGAGGAGCCTGAAAAGGTGTGGAAAATACGAGGAGCCTGAAAAGGAGTGAAAAATACGAGGAGCCTAAAAAGGCCTGAAAAATACGAGGAGCCTGAAAAGCCGTAAAAAATATGAGGGGCCTGAAAAGGTGTGAAAAATACGAGGGGCCTGAAAAGGACTGAAAAAATGAGGAGTCTGAAGAGGTGTGAAAAATACGAGGAGCCTGAAGAGGTGTGAAAAATTCGAGGAGCCTGAAGAGGTGTGAAAAATACGAGGAGCCTGAAAAGGTGTGAAAAATACGAGGAGCCTGAAAAGGCCTGAAAAACACGAGGAGCCTGAAGAGGTGTGAAAAATACGAGGAGCCTGAAAAGGCTGAAAAATATGAGGAGCCTGTAAAGGTGTGAAAAATACGAGGAGCCTGAAAAGATGTGAAAAATACGAGGAGCCTGAAAAGGCCTGAAAAATACGAGGATCCTGCAAAGGCGTGAAAAATACGAGGAGCCTGAAGACGTGTGAAAAATACGAGGAGCCTGAAGACGTGTGAAAAATACGAGGAGCCTGAGAAGGTGTGAAAAATACGAGGAGCCTGAAAAGGTGTGAAAAATATGAGGAGCCTGAAAAGGTGTGAAAAATACGAGGAGCCTGAAGAGGCGTGCAATATACGAGGAGCCTGAAAAGTTGTGAAAAATACGAGGAGCCTGAAAAGGTGTGAAAAATACGAGGAACCTGAAAAGGTGTGAAAAATATGATGAGACTGAAAAGGCCTGAAAAATACGAGGAGCCTGAAAAGGTGTGAAAAATACGAGGAGCCTGAAAAGGTGTAAAATATACGAGGAGCCTGAAAAGGTTTGAAAAATACGAAGAGCTTGAAAAGGAGTGAAGTATAAGAGGAGCCTGAAAACGTGTGAAAAATACGAGGAGCCTGAAAAGGCCTGAAAAATACGAGGAGCCTGAAAAATTGTGAAAAATATCAGGAGCCAGATAAGACCTGAAAAATAAAAGGAGCCTGAAAACGCCTGAAAAATATGTGGAGCCTGAAAAGGCCTGAAAAGTAGGAGAATCCTGAGAAGGCCTGAAAAATACGAGGAGCCTGAAAAGGTGTGAAAAATATGAGGACGCTCTAAAGGCCTGAAAAATACGAGGAGCCTGAGAAGGTGTGAAAAATACGAGGAGCCTGAAAAGGTGTGAAAAATACGAGGAGCCTGAAAAGGCGTGAAATATACGAGGAGCCTGAAGAGGCGTGTAAAATACGAGGAGCCTGAAGAGGTGTGAAAAATACGAGGAACCTGAAGAGGTGTGAAAAATACGAGGAGCCTGAAGAGGTGTGAAAAATATGAGGAGCCTGAAAAGGCGTGAAAAGTACGAGGAGCCTGAAAAGGCGTGAAAAATACGAGGAGCCTGAAAACGCCTGAAAAATGCGAAGAGCCTGAAAAGGCGTGAAAAATACGAGGAGAGTGAAAAGGCGTGAAAAATTCGAGGAGCCTGAAAAAGTGTAAAATATACCAGGAGCCTGAAAAGGCGTGAAAAATAGGAGGAGCCTGAAAATGAGTGAAAAATACGAGGAGCCTGAAAAGGCATGTAAAATACGAGGAGACTGAAAGGCCAGAAAAATACGAGGAGCCTGAAAAGGTGTGAAAAATATGAGGAGCCTGAAAAGGCCTGAAAAATAGGAGGAGCCTGAAAAGGCCTGAAAAATGCGAGGAGCCTGAAAAGGTGTGAAAAATAGGAGGAGCCTGAAAAGGCCTGAAAAATACGAGGAGCCTGAGAAGGTGTGAAAAATACGAGTAGCCTGAAAAGGTGTGAAAAATACGAGGAGCCTCAAAAGGTGTTATAAATACGAGGAGCCTGAAAAGGTTTGAAAATTATGAGGAGCCTGAAAAGGTGTGAAAAATACGAGGAGCCTGAAAATGAGTGAAAAATACGAGGAGCCTGAAAAGGCGTGTAAAATACGAGGAGACTGAAAGGCCAGAAAAATACGAGGAGCCTGAAAAGGTGTGAAAAATATGAGGAGCCTGAAAAGGCCTGAAAAATAGGAGGAGCCTGAAAAGGCCTGAAAAATGCGAGGAGCCTGAAAAGGTGTGAAAAATAGGAGGAGCCTGAAAAGGCCTGAAAAATACGAGGAGCCTGAGAAGGTGTGAAAAATACGAGTAGCCTGAAAAGGTGTGAAAAATACGAGGAGCCTCAAAAGGTGTTATAAATACGAGGAGCCTGAAAAGGTTTGAAAATTATGAGGAGCCTGAAAAGGTGTGAAAAATACGAGGAGCCTGAAAAGGCGTGACATATACGAGGAGCCTGAAGAGGCGTGACAAATGCGAGGAGCCTGAAGAGGTGTGAAAATTACGAGGAGCCTGAAGAGGTGTGAAAAATACAAGGAGCCTAAAGAGGTGTGAAAAATACGAGGAGCCTAAAAAGGCGTGAAAAATACGAGCAGCCTGAAAAGGTTTGAAAAATACGAGGAGCCTGTAAAGGCGTGAAAATTATGAGGGGCCTGAAAAGGTGTGAAAAATACGAGGGGCCTGAAAAGGCCTGAAAAAATGAGGAGCCAGAAATGGTGTGAAAAATACGACGATACTGAAAAGGCCTGAAAAATACGAGGAGCCAGAAAAGGTGTGAAAAATACGAGGAGCCTGAAGAGGCATGAAAAATACGAGGAGCCTGAAGAGGTGTGAAAGATAAGAGGAGCCAGAAAATGCGTGAAAAATACGAGGAGCCTGAAAAGGTGTGAAAAATACGAGGAGCCTGAAAAGGTGTGAAAAATACGAGGAGCCTGAAAAGGTTTGAAAAATTCGAGGAGCCTTAAGAGGCGTGAAATATACGAGGAACCTGAAAAGGCATGAAAAATACGAGGAGCCTGAAAAGGTGTGAAAAATACGAGGAGCCTTAAAAGGTGTGAAAAATATGAGGAGCCTGAAAAGGCCTGAAAAATACGAGGAGCCTGAAAAGGAGTGAAAAATACGAGGAGCCTGAAAAGGTGTGAAAAATACGAGGAGCCTGCAAAGGTGTGAAAAATACGAGGAGCCTTAAAGGCGTGTAAAATACGAGGAGCCTGAAAAGGCCTGAAAAACACGAGGAGCCTGAAACTGCGTGAAAAATACAAGGAGTCTGAAAAGGTGTGAAAAATACGAGGAGCCTGAAACTGCCTGAAAAATACGAGGAGCCTGAAAAGGCGTGAAAAATACGAGGAGCCTTAAACGGTGTGAAAAATACGAGGAGCCTGAAAAGGACTAAAATATACGAGGAGCCTGAAAAGGTGTGAAATATACGAGGAGCCTGAAAAGGTGTGAAAAATACGAGGAGCTTGAAAAGGCCTGAAAAATACCAGGAGCCTGAAAAGGTGTGAAAAATACGAGGAGCCTGAAAAGGCCAGAAAAATAAAAGGAGTCTGAAAACGCCTGAAAAATACAAGGAGCCTGAAAAGGCCTGAAAAATACGAGGAGCCTGAAAAGGCCTGAAAAATACGAGGAGCCTGAAAAGGACTGAAAAATACGAGGAGCCTGAAAAGGTGTGAAAAATACGAGGAGCCTGAAAAGGTGTGAAGAATACGAGGAGCCTGAAAAGGTGTGAATAATACGAGGAGCCTGAAAAGGCCTGAAAAATACGAGGAGCCTGAAAAGGTGTCAAGCACAGGAGGAGCCTGAAAAGGCCTGTAATATAGGAGGAGCCTGAAAAGGTGTGAAAAATACGAGAAGCATGAAAAGGTGTGAAAAATACGAGGAGCCTGAAAATGTGTGAAAAATACGAGGAGCCAGAAAAGGTGTGAAAAATATGAGGAGCCTGAAAAGGCCTGAAAAATACGAGGAGCCTGAAAAGGTGTGAAAAATATCCAGAGCCTGAAAAGATGTGAAAAATACGAGGAGCTTGAAGAGGCGTGAAAAATACGAGGAGCCTGAAAAGGACTGAAAAATACGAGGAGCCTGAAGAGGCGAGAAACGTACGAGGAGCCTGAAAAGGTGTGAAAAATACGAGGAGCCTGAAAAGGTGTGAAAAATACGAGGAGCCTGAAAAGGTTTGAAAATTATGAGGAGCCTGAAAAGGTGTGAAAAATACGAGGAGCCTGAAAAGGTGTGAAAAATACGAGGAGCCTCAAAAGGTGTTATAAATACGAGCAGCCTGAAAAGGTTTGAAAATTATGAGGAGCCTGAAAAGGTGTGAAAAATACGAGGCGCGTGAAATGGCGTGACATATACGAGGAGCCTGAAAAGGCGTGACAAATACGAGGAGCCTGAAGAGGTGTGAAAAATACGAGGAGCCTGAAGAGGTGTGAAAAAAACGAGGAGCCTGAAAAGGCGGGAAAAATACGAGCAGCCTGAAAATGTGTGAAAAATATGAGGAGCCTGAAAAGGTGTGAAAAATACGAGGAGCCTTAAAAGGTGTGGAGAATACGAGGAGCCTGAAAAGGTGTGAAAAATACGAGGAGCCTGAAAAGGCCTGAAATATAGGAGGAGCCAGAAAAGGCGTGAAAATTATGAGGGGCCTGAAAAGGTGTGAAAAATACGATGAGCCTGAAAACGCCTGAAAAAATGAGGAGCCAGAAAAGGTGTGAAAAATACGACGAGACTGAAAAGGCCTGAAAAATACGAGGAACCTGAAAAGGTGTGAAAAATATGAGGACCCTATAAAGGCCTGAAAAATACGAGGAGCCTGAGAAGGTGTGAAAAATACGAGGAGCCCGAAAAGGAGTGAAAAATACGAGGAGCCTGAAAAGGTGTTATAAATACGAGGAGCCTGAAAAGGTTTGAAAATTATGAGGAGCCTGAAAAGGTGTGAAAAATACGAGGAGCCTGAAAAGGCGTGACATATACGAGGAGCCTGAAGAGGCGTTAAAAATACGAGGAGCCTGAAGAGGTGTGAAAAGTATGAGGAGCCTGAAGAGGTGTGAAAAATACGAGGAGCCTAAAGAGGTGTGAAAAATACGAGGAGCCAGAAAATGTGTGAAAAATATGAGGAGCCTGAAAAGCCCTGAAAAATACGAGGACCCTGAAAAGGTGTGAAAAATATGAGGAGCCTGAAAAGGCCTGAAAAATATGAGGAGCCTGAAAAGGTGTGAAAAATACGAGGAGCCTGAAAAGGTGTGATAAATACGAGGAGCCTGAAAAGGTGTGAAAAATACGAGGAGCCTGAAAAGGTGTGAAAAATATGAGGAGCCTGAAAAGGTGTGAAAAATACGAGGAGCCTGAAGAGGCGTGAAAAATACGAGGAGCCTGAAAAAGTGTGAAAAATACGAGGAGCCAGAAGAGGCGTGAAAAATACGAGGAGCCTGAAAAGGCCTGAAATATACGAGGAGCCTGAAAAGGCCTGAAAAATACGAGGAGCCTGAAAAGGTGTGAAAAATAGGAGGAGGCTGAAAAGGTGTGAAAAATATGAGGAGCCTGAAAAGATGTGAAAAATACGAGGGGCCTGAAGAGGCGTGAAATATACGAAGAGCCTGAAAAGGTGTGAAAAATACGACGAGCCTGAAACTGCCTGAAAAATACGAGGAGCCTGAAAATGCGTGAAAAATATGAGGAGCCTGAAAAGGACTGAAAAATACGAGGAGACTGAAAAGGAGTAAAATATACGAGGAGCCTGAAAAGGTTTGAATAATTCGAGGAGCTTGAAAAGGTGTGAAATATACGAGGAGACTGAAAAGGCCTGAAAAATACGAGGAGCCTGAAATGGCCTGATAAATACGAGGAGCATGAAAAGTTGTGAAAAATATCAGGAGCCTGATAAAACCTGAAAGATAAAACGAGCCTGAAAATGCCTGAAAAATATGTGGAGCCTGAAAAGGCCTGAAAAGTAGG
This sequence comes from Cervus elaphus, assembly GCF_910594005.1. Lineage (NCBI taxonomy): Eukaryota > Metazoa > Chordata > Mammalia > Artiodactyla > Cervidae > Cervus > Cervus elaphus. The sequence goes on from NC_057848.1 coordinate 671,152, forward strand.
AGGAGCCTGAAAAGGCCTGAAAAATCCGAGGAGCCTGAAAAGATGTGAAAAATATGAGGACCTTCTAAAGGACTGAAAAATACGAGGAGCCTGAGAAGGTGTGAAAAATACGAGGAGCCTGAAAAGGTGTGAAAAATACGAGGAGCCTGAAGAGGTGTGAAAAATACGAGGAGCCTGAAGAGGTGTGAAAAATACGAGGAGCCTGAAGAGGTGTGAAAAATACGAGGAGCTTGAAAAGGCCTGAAAAGTATGTGGAGCCTGAAAAGGCCTGAAAAATACGAGGAACCTGAAAAGGTGTGAAAAATACGAGGAACGTGAAAATGTGTGAAAAATACGAGGAGCCTGAAAAGGTGTGGAAAATACGAGGAGCCTGAAAAGGAGTGAAAAATACGAGGAGCCTAAAAAGGCCTGAAAAATACGAGGAGCCTGAAAAGCCGTAAAAAATATGAGGGGCCTGAAAAGGTGTGAAAAATACGAGGGGCCTGAAAAGGACTGAAAAAATGAGGAGTCTGAAGAGGTGTGAAAAATACGAGGAGCCTGAAGAGGTGTGAAAAATTCGAGGAGCCTGAAGAGGTGTGAAAAATACGAGGAGCCTGAAAAGGTGTGAAAAATACGAGGAGCCTGAAAAGGCCTGAAAAACACGAGGAGCCTGAAGAGGTGTGAAAAATACGAGGAGCCTGAAAAGGCTGAAAAATATGAGGAGCCTGTAAAGGTGTGAAAAATACGAGGAGCCTGAAAAGATGTGAAAAATACGAGGAGCCTGAAAAGGCCTGAAAAATACGAGGATCCTGAAAAGGCGTGAAAAATACGAGGAGCCTGAAGACGTGTGAAAAATACGAGGAGCCTGAAGACGTGTGAAAAATACGAGGAGCCTGAGAAGGTGTGAAAAATACGAGGAGCCTGAAAAGGTGTGAAAAATATGAGGAGCCTGAAAAGGTGTGAAAAATACGAGGAGCCTGAAGAGGCGTGCAATATACGAGGAGCCTGAAAAGTTGTGAAAAATACGAGGAGCCTGAAAAGGTGTGAAAAATACGAGGAACCTGAAAAGGTGTGAAAAATATGATGAGACTGAAAAGGCCTGAAAAATACGAGGAGCCTGAAAAGGTGTGAAAAATACGAGGAGCCTGAAAAGGTGTAAAATATACGAGGAGCCTGAAAAGGTTTGAAAAATACGAAGAGCTTGAAAAGGAGTGAAGTATAAGAGGAGCCTGAAAAGGTGTGAAAAATACGAGGAGCCTGAAAAGGCCTGAAAAATACGAGGAGCCTGAAAAATTGTGAAAAATATCAGGAGCCTGATAAGACCTGAAAAATAAAAGGAGCCTGAAAACGCCTGAAAAATATGTGGAGCCTGAAAAGGCCTGAAAAGTAGGAGAATCCTGAGAAGGCCTGAAAAATACGAGGAGCCTGAAAAGGTGTGAAAAATATGAGGACGCTCTAAAGGCCTGAAAAATACGAGGAGCCTGAGAAGGTGTGAAAAATACGAGGAGCCTGAAAAGGTGTGAAAAATACGAGGAGCCTGAAAAGGCGTGAAATATACGAGGAGCCTGAAGAGGCGTGTAAAATACGAGGAGCCTGAAGAGGTGTGAAAAATACGAGGAACCTGAAGAGGTGTGAAAAATACGAGGAGCCTGAAGAGGTGTGAAAAATATGAGGAGCCTGAAAAGGCGTGAAAAGTACGAGGAGCCTGAAAAGGCGTGAAAAATACGAGGAGCCTGAAAACGCCTGAAAAATGCGAAGAGCCTGAAAAGGCGTGAAAAATACGAGGAGAGTGAAAAGGCGTGATAAATACGAGGAGCCTGAAAAAGTGTAAAATATACCAGGAGCCTGAAAAGGCGTGAAAAATACGAGGAGCCTGAAAAGGTGTGAAAAATATGAGGACGCTCTAAAGGCCTGAAAAATACAAGGAGCCTGAGAAGGTGTGAAAAATACGAGGAGCCTGAAAAGGTGTGAAAAATACGAGGAGCCTGAAAAGGCGTGAAATATACGAGGAGCCTGAAGAGGCGTGTAAAATACGAGGAGCCTGAAGAGGTGTGAAAAATACGAGGAGCCTGAAAAGGTGTGAAAAATACGAGGAGCCTGAAAAGGCCTGAAAAATACGAGGAGCCTGAAAATGCGTGAAAAATACGAGGAGCCTGAAAAGGTGTGAAAAATACGAGGAGCCTGAAAAAGTGTAAAATATACGAGGAGCCTGAAAAGGTTTGAAAAATACGAGGAGCTTGAAAAGGCCTGAAATATACGAGGAGCCTGAAAAGGTGTGAAAAATACAAGGAACGTGAAAATGTGTGAAAAATACGAGGAGCCTGAAAAGGTGTGGAAAATACGAGGAGCCTGAAAAGGCGTGAAAAATACGAGGAGCCTAAAAAGGCCTGAAAAATACGAGGAGCCTGAAAAGCCGTAAAAAATATGAGGGGCCTGAAAAGCTGTGAAAAATACGAGGGGCCTGAAAAGGACTGAAAAAATGAGGAGTCTGAAGAGGTGTGAAAAATACGAGGAGCCTGAAGATGTGTGAAAATTCGAGGAGCCTGAAGAGGTGCGAAAAATACGAGGAGCCTGAAAAGGCGTGAAAAATACGAAGAGCCTGAAAAGGTGTGTAAAATACGAGGAGCCTGAAAAGGCCTGAAAAATACGAGCAGCCTGACAAGGTGTGAAAAATACGAGGAGCCTGAAAAGGTGTGAAAAATACGAGGAGCCTTAAAAGGCCTGAAAAATACGAGGAGCCTTAAAAGGCCTGAAAAATACGAGGAGCCTGAAAAGCCGTAAAAAATATGAGGGGCCTGAAAAGGTGTGAAAAATACGAGGGGCCTGAAAAGGACTGAAAAAATGAGGAGTCTGAAGAGGTGTGAAAAATACGAGGAGCCTGAAGAGGTGTGAAAAATTCGAGGAACCTGAAGAGGTGTGAAAAATACGAGCAGCCTGAAAAGGCATGAAAAGTACCAGGAGCCTGAAAGGGCGTGAAAAATAAGAGGAGCCTGAAAAGGCCTGTTAAATACAAGGAGCCTGAAAAGTCCTGAAAAATACGAGGAGCCTGAAAAGGTGTGAAAAATACGAGGAGCCTTAAAAGGCGTGTAAAATACGAGGAGCCTGAAAAGGCCTGAAAAATACGAGGAGCCTGAAAAGGTGTGAAAAATACGAGGAGCCTGAAAAGGCGTGAAAAATACGAGGAGCCTGAAAAGGTGTGAAAATAGGAGGAGCCTGAAAAGGTGTGAAAAATACGAGGAGCCTGAAAAGGTGTGAAAAATATGAGAAGCCTGAAAAGGCCTGAAAAATACGAGGAGCCTGAAAAGGTGTGAAAAATACGAGGAGCCTCAAAAGGTGTGAAAAATACGAGGAGCCTTAAAAGGCGTGTAAAATATGAGGAGCCTGAAAAGGCTTGAAAAATACGAGGAGCCTGAAAAGGCCTGAAAAATACGAGGAGCTTGAAAAGGACTGAAAAATACGAGGAGCCTGAAAAGGTGTGAAAAATACGAGGAGCCTGAAAAGGTGTGAAGAATACGAGGAGCCTGAAAAGGTGTGAATAATACGAGGAGCCTGAAAAGGCCTGAAAAATACGAGGAGCCTGAAAAGGTGTCAAGAATAGGAGGAGCCTGAAAAGGCCTGAAATATACGAGGAGCCTGAAAAGGCCTGAAAAATACGAGGAGCCTGAAAAGGTGTGAAAAATACGAGGAGCCTGAAAAGGTGTGAAAAATATTAGGAGCCTGAAAAGGTGTGAAAAATACGAGGAGCCTGAAGAGGCGTGAAAAATACGAGGAGCCTGAAAAGGTGTGAAAAATACGAGGAGCCTGAAAAGGTGTGAAAAATACGAGGAGCCTGAAAAGGTGTGAAAAATATGAGGAGCCTGAAAAGGACTGAAAAATACGAGGAGCATGAAAAGGCCTGAAAAATACGAGGAGCCTGAAAAGGTGTGAAAAATACGAGGAGCATGAAAAGGTGTGAAAAATACGAGGAGCCTGAAAAGGCGTGAAAAATACGAGGAGCATGAAAAGGCCTGAAAAATACGAGGAGCCTGAAACTGCGTGAAAAATACGAGGAGCCTGAAAAGATGTGAAAATACGAGGAGCCTGAAACTGCCTGAAAAAAACGAGGAGCCTGAAAAGGCGTGAAAAATACGAGGATCCTGAAAAGGTGTGAAAAATACGAGGAGCCTGAAAAGGAGTAAAATATACGAGGAGCCTGAAAAAGTTTGAAAAATACGAGGAGCTTGAAAAGGTGTGAAATATACGAGGAGCCTGAAAAAGCCTGAAATATACGAGGAGCCTGAAAAGGCCTGAAAAATACGAGGAGCATGAAAAGTTGTGAAAAATATCAGAAGCCTGATAAAACCTGAAAAATAAAACGAGCCTGAAAATGCCTGAAAAATATGTGGAGCCTGAAAAGGCCTGAAAAATCCGAGGAGCCTGAAAAGTTGTGAAAAATATGAGGACCCTATAAAGGACTGAAAAATACGAGGAGCCTGAAAAGGCCTGAAAAATACGAGGAGCCTGAAAAGGCCTGAAAAATACGAGGAACCTGAAAAGGCCTGAAAAATATGAGGAGCCTGAAAAGGCGTGAAAAATACGAGGAGCCTGAAAAGGTGTGAAAAATATGAGGAGCCTGAAAAGGTGTGAAAAATACGAGGACCCTGAAACGGCCTGAAAAATACGAGGAGCCTGAAAAGGCCTGAAAAATATGAGGAGCCTGAAAAGGCGTGAAAAATACGAGGAGCCTGAAAAGGTGAAAAATACGAGGAGCCTAAAAAGGTGTGAAAAATACGAGGAGCCTGAAAAGGTGTGAAAAATATGAGGACGCTCTAAAGGCCTGAAAAATACAAGGAGCCTGAGAAGGTGTGAAAAATACGAGGAGCCTGAAAAGGTGTGAAAAATACGAGGAGCCTGAAAAGGCGTGAAATATACGAGGAGCCTGAAGAGGCGTGTAAAATACGAGGAGCCTGAAGAGGTGTGAAAAATACGAGGAGCCTGAAAAGGTGTGAAAAATACGAGGAGCCTGAAAAGGCCTGAAAAATACGAGGAGCCTCAAAATGCGTGAAAAATACGAGGAGCCTGAAAAGGTGTGAAAAATACGAGGAGCCTGAAAAAGTGTAAAATATACGAGGAGCCTGAAAAGGTTTGAAAAATACGAGGAGCTTGAAAAGGCCTGAAATATACGAGGAGCCTGAAAAGGTGTGAAAAATACAAGGAACGTGAAAATGTGTGAAAAATACGAGGAGCCTGAAAAGGTGTGGAAAATACGAGGAGCCTGAAAAGGCGTGAAAAATACAAGGAGCCTAAAAAGGCCTGAAAAATACGAGGAGCCTGAAAAGCCGTAAAAAATATGAGGGGCCTGAAAAGGTGTGAAAAATACGAGGGGCCTGAAAAGGACTGAAAAAATGAGGAGTCTGAAGAGGTGTGAAAAATACGAGGAGCCTGAAGATGTGTGAAAATTCGAGGAGCCTGAAGAGGTGTGAAAAATACGAGGAGCCTGAAAAGGCGTGAAAAATACGAAGAGCCTGAAAATGTGTGTAAAATACGAGGAGCCTGAAAAGGCCTGAAAAATACGAGCAGCCTGAAAAGGTGTGAAAAATACGAGGAGCCTGAAAAGGTGTGAAAAATACGAGGAGCCTTAAAAGGCCTGAAAAATACGAGGAGCCTAAAAAGGCCTGAAAAATACGAGGAGCCTGAAAAGCCGTAAAAAATATGAGGGGCCTGAAAAGGTGTGAAAAATACGAGGGGCCTGAAAAGGACTGAAAAAATGAGGAGTCTGAAGAGGTGTGAAAAATACGAGGAGCCTGAAGAGGTGTGAAAAATTCGAGGAGCCTGAAGAGGTGTGAAAAATACGAGCAGCCTGAAAAGGCATGAAAAGTACCAGGAGCCTGAAAGGGCGTGAAAAATAAGAGGAGCCTGAAAAGGCCTGGTAAATACAAGGAGCCTGAAAAGTCCTGAAAAATACGAGGAGCCTGAAAAGGTGTGAAAAATACGAGGAGCCTTAAAAGGCGTGTAAAATACGAGGAGCCTGAAAAGGCTTGAAAAATACGAGGAGCCTGAAAAGGTGTGAAAATACGAGGAGCCTGAAAAGGCCTGAAAAATACGAGGAGCCTGAAAAGGCCTGAAAAATACGAGGAGCTTGAAAAGGACTGAAAAATACGAGGAGCCTAAAAAGGTGTGAAAAATACGAGGAGCCTGAAAAGGTGTGAAAAATACGAGGAGCCTGAAAAGGTGTGAAAAATACGAGGAGCCTGAAAAGGCCTGAAAAATACGAGGAGCCTGAAAAGGTGTCAAGAATAGGAGGAGCCTGAAAAGGCCTGAAATATACGAGGAGCTTGAAAAGGCCTGAAAAATACGAGGAGCCTGAAAAGGTGTGAAAAATACGAGGAGCCTGAAAAGGTGTGAAAAATACGAGGAGCCTGAAAAGGTGTGAAAAATACGAGGAGCCTGAAGAGGCGTGAAAAATACGAGGAGCCTGAAAAGGTGTGAAAAATACGAGGAGCCTGAAAAGGTGTGAAAAATACGAGGAGCCTGAAAAGGTGTGAAAAATATGAGGAGCCTGAAAAGGACTGAAAAATACGAGGAGCATGAAAAGGCCTGAAAAATACGAGGAGCCTGAAAAGGTGTGAAAAATACGAGGATCCTGAAAAGGTGTGAAAAATACGAGGAGCCTTAAAAGGCGTGTAAAATACGAGGAGCTTGAAAAGGCCTGAAAAATACGAGGAGCCTGAAACTGCGTGAAAAATACGAGGAGCCTGAAAAGATGTGAAAATACGAGGAGCCTGAAACTGCCTGAAAAAAACGAGGAGCCTGAAAAGGCGTGAAAAATACGAGGATCCTGAAAAGGTGTGAAAAATACGAGGAGCCTGAAAAGGAGTAAAATATACGAGGAGCCTGAAAAAGTTTGAAAAATACGAGGAGCTTGAAAAGGTGTGAAATATACGAGGAGCCTGAAAAAGCCTGAAATATACGAGGAGCCTGAAAAGGCCTGAAAAATACGAGGAGCATGAAAAGTTGTGAAAAATATCAGAAGCCTGATAAAACCTGAAAAATAAAACGAGCCTGAAAATGCCTGAAAAATATGTGGAGCCTGAAAAGGCCTGAAAAATCCGAGGAGCCTGAAAAGTTGTGAAAAATATAAGGACCCTATAAAGGACTGAAAAATACGAGGAGCCTGAAAAGGCCTGAAAAATACGAGGAGCCTGAAAAGGCCTGAAAAATACGAGGATCCTGAAAAGGCCTGAAAAATATGAGGAGCCTGAAAAGGCGTGAAAAATACGAGGAGCCTGAAAAGGTGTGAAAAATATGAGGAGCCTGAAAAGGTGTGAGAAATACGAGGACCCTGAAACGGCCTGAAAAATACGAGGAGCCTGAAAAGGCCTGAAAAATATGAGGAGCCTGAAAAGGCGTGAAAAATACGAGGAGCCTGAAAAGGTGAAAAATACGAGGAGCCTAAAAAGGTGTGAAAAATACGAGGAGCCTGAAAAGGTGTGAAAAATATGAGGACGCTCTAAAGGCCTGAAAAATACAAGGAGCCTGAGAAGGTGTGAAAAATACGAGGAGCCTGAAAAGGTGTGAAAAATACGAGGAGCCTGAAAAGGCGTGAAATATACGAGGAGCCTGAAGAGGCGTGTAAAATACGAGGAGCCTGAAGAGGTGTGAAAAATACGAGGAGCCTGAAAAGGTGTGAAAAATACGAGGAGCCTGAAAAGGCCTGAAAAATACGAGGAGCCTGAAAATGCGTGAAAAATACGAGGAGCCTGAAAAGGTGTGAAAAATACGAGGAGCCTGAAAAAGTGTAAAATATACGAGGAGCCTGAAAAGGTTTGAAAAATACGAGGAGCTTGAAAACGCCTGAAATATACGAGGAGCCTGAAAAGGTGTGAAAAATACAAGGAACGTGAAAATGTGTGAAAAATACGAGGAGCCTGAAAAGCCGTAAAAAATATGAGGGGCCTGAAAAGGTGTGAAAAATACGAGGGGCCTGAAAAGAACTGAAAAAATGAGGAGTCTGAAGCGGTGTGAAAAATACGAGGAGCCTGAAGATGTGTGAAAATTCGAGGAGCCTGAAGAGGTGTGAAAAATACGAGGAGCCTGAAAAGGCGTGAAAAATACGAAGAGCCTGAAAAGGTGTGTAAAATACGAGGAGCCTGAAAAGGCCTGAAAAATACGAGCAGCCTGAAAAGGTGTGAAAAATACGAGGAGCCTGAAAAGGTGTGAAAAATACGAGGAGCCTTAAAAGGCCTGAAAAATACGAGGAGCCTAAAAAGGCCTGAAAAATACGAGGAGCCTAAAAAGCCGTAAAAAATATGAGGGGCCTGAAAAGATGTGAAAAATACGAGGGGCCTGAAAAGGACTGAAAAAATGAGGAGTCTGAAGAGGTGTGAAAAATACGAGGAGCCTGAAGAGGTGTGAAAAATTCGAGGAGTCTGAAGAGATGTGAAAAATACGAGCAGCCTGAAAAGGCATGAAAAGTACCAGGAGCCTGAAAGGGCGTGAAAAATAAGAGGAGCCTGAAAAGGCCTGTTAAATACAAGGAGCCTGAAAAGTCCTGAAAAATACGAGGAGCCTGAAAAGGTGTGAAAAATACGAGGAGCCTTAAAAGCCGTGTAAAATACGAGGAGCCTGAAAAGGCCTGAAAAATACGAGCAGCCTGAAAAGGTGTGAAAAATACGAGGAGCCTGAAAAGGCGTGAAAAATACGAGGAGCCTGAAAAGGTTTGAAAATACGAGGAGCCTGAAAAGGTGTGAAAAATACGAGGAGCCTGAAAAGGTGTGAAAAATATGAGGAGCCTGAAAAGGCCTGAAAAATACGAGGAGCCTGAAAAGGTGTGAAAAATACGAGGAGCCTCAAAAGGTGTGAAAAATACGAGGAGCCTTAAAAGGCGTGTAAAATATGAGGAGCCTGAAAAGGCTTGAAAAATACGAGGAGCCTGAAAAGGTGTGAAAATACGAGGAGCCTGAAAAGGCCTGAAAAATACGAGGAGCCTGAAAAGGCCTGAAAAATACGAGGAGCTTGAAAAGGACTGAAAAATACGAGGAGCCTGAAAAGGTGTGAAAAATACGAGGAGCCTGAAAAGGTGTGAAGAATACGAGGAGCCTGAAAAGGTGTGAAGAATACGAGGAGCCTGAAAAGGCCTGAAAAATACGAGGAGCCTGAAAAGGTGTCAAGAATAGGAGGAGCCTGAAAAGGCCTGAAATATACGAGGAGCCTGAAAAGGCCTGAAAAATACGAGGAGCCTGAAAAGGTGTGAAAAATACGAGGAGCCTGAAAAGGTGTGAAAAATATTAGGAGCCTGAAAAGGTGTGAAAAATACGAGGAGCCTGAAGAGGCGTGAAAAATACGAGGAGCCTGAAAAGGTGTGAAAAATACGAGGAGCCTGAAAAGGTGTGAAAAATACGAGGAGCCTGAAAAGGTGTGAAAAATATGAGGAGCCTGAAAAGGACTGAAAAATACGAGGAGCATGAAAAGGCCTGAAAAATACGAGGAGCCTGAAAAGGTGTGAAAAATACGAGGATCCTGAAAAGGTGTGAAAAATACGAGGAGCCTTAAAAGGCGTGTAAAATAAGAGGAGCTTGAAAAGGCCTGAAAAATACGAGGAGCCTGAAACTGCGTGAAAAATACGAGGAGCCTGAAAAGATGTGAAAATACGAGGAGCCTGAAACTGCCTGAAAAAAACGAGGAGCCTGAAAAGGCGTGAAAAATACGAGGATCCTGAAAAGGTGTGAAAAATACGAGGAGCCTGAAAAGGAGTAAAATATACGAGGAGCCTGAAAAAGTTTGAAAAATACGAGGAGCTTGAAAAGGTGTGAAATATACGAGGAGCCTGAAAAAGCCTGAAATATACGAGGAGCCTGAAAAGGCCTGAAAAATACGAGGAGCATGAAAAGTTGTGAAAAATATCAGAAGCCTGATAAAACCTGAAAAATAAAACGAGCCTGAAAATGCCTGAAAAATATGTGGAGCCTGAAAAGGCCTGAAAAATCCGAGGAGCCTGAAAAGTTGTGAAAAATATGAGGACCCTATAAAGGACTGAAAAATACGAGGAGCCTGAAAAGGCCTGAAAAATACGAGGAGCCTGAAAAGGCCTGAAAAATACGAGGAACCTGAAAAGGCCTGAAAAATATGAGGAGCCTGAAAAGGCGTGAAAAATACGAGGAGCCTGAAAAGGTGTGAAAAATATGAGGAGCCTGAAAAGGTGTGAAAAATACGAGGACCCTGAAACGGCCTGAAAAATACGAGGAGCCTGAAAAGGCCTGAAAAATACGAGGAGCCTGAAAAGGTGAAAAATACGAGGAGCCTAAAAAGGTGTGAAAAATACGAGGAGCCTGAAAAGGTGTGAAAAATATGAGGACGCTCTAAAGGCCTGAAAAATACAAGGAGCCTGAGAAGGTGTGAAAAATACGAGGAGCCTGAAAAGGTGTGAAAAATACGAGGAGCCTGAAATGGCGTGAAATATACGAGGAGCCTGAAGAGGCGTGTAAAATACGAGGAGCCTGAAGAGGTGTGAAAAATACGAGGAGCCTGAAAAGGTGTGAAAAATACGAGGAGCCTGAAAAGGCCTGAAAAATACGAGGAGCCTCAAAATGCGTGAAAAATACGAGGAGCCTGAAAAGGTGTGAAAAATACGAGGAGCCTGAAAAAGTGTAAAATATACGAGGAGCCTGAAAAGGTTTGAAAAATACGAGGAGCTTGAAAAGGCCTGAAATATACGAGGAGCCTGAAAAGGTGTGAAAAATACAAGGAACGTGAAAATGTGTGAAAAATACGAGGAGCCTGAAAAGGTGTGGAAAATACGAGGAGCCTGAAAAGGCGTGAAAAATACGAGGAGCCTAAAAAGGCCTGAAAAATACGAGGAGCCTGAAAAGCCGTAAAAAATATGAGGGGCCTGAAAAGGTGTGAAAAATACGAGGGGCCTGAAAAGGACTGAAAAAATGAGGAGTCTGAAGAGGTGTGAAAAATACGAGGAACCTGAAGATGTGTGAAAATTCGAGGAGCCTGAAGAGGTGTGAAAAATACGAGGAGCCTGAAAAGGCGTGAAAAATACGAAGAGCCTGAAAAGGTGTGTAAAATACGAGGAGCCTGAAAAGGCCTGAAAAATACGAGCAGCCTGAAAAGGTGTGAAAAATACGAGGAGCCTGAAAAGGTGTGAAAAATACGAGGAGCCTTAAAAGGCCTGAAAAATACGAGGAGCCTAAAAAGGCCTGAAAAATACGAGGAGCCTGAAAAGCCGTAAAAAATATGAGGGGCCTGAAAAGGTGTGAAAAATACGAGGGGCCTGAAAAGGACTGAAAAAATGAGGAGTCTGAAGAGGTGTGAAAAATACGAGGAGCCTGAAGAGGTGTGAAAAATTCGAGGAGCCTGAAGAGGTGTGAAAAATACGAGCAGCCTGAAAAGGCATGAAAAGTACCAGGAGCCTGAAAGGGCGTGAAAAATAAGAGGAGCCTGAAAAGGCCTGGTAAATACAAGGAGCCTGAAAAGTCCTGAAAAATACGAGGAGCCTGAAAAGGTGTGAAAAATACGAGGAGCCTTAAAAGGCGTGTAAAATACGAGGAGCCTGAAAAGGCTTGAAAAATACGAGGAGCCTGAAAAGGTGTGAAAATACGAGGAGCCTGAAAAGGCCTGAAAAATACGAGGAGCCTGAAAAGGCCTGAAAAATACGAGGAGCTTGAAAAGGACTGAAAAATACGAGGAGCCTAAAAAGGTGTGAAAAATACGAGGAGCCTGAAAAGGTGTGAAGAATACGAGGAGCCTGAAAAGGTGTGAATAATACGAGGAGCCTGAAAAGGCCTGAAAAATACGAGGAGCCTGAAAAGGTGTCAAGAATAGGAGGAGCCTGAAAAGGCCTGAAATATACGAGGAGCTTGAAAAGGCCTGAAAAATACGAGGAGCCTGAAAAGGTGTGAAAAATACGAGGAGCCTGAAAAGGTGTGAAAAATATTAGGAGCCTGAAAAGGTGTGAAAAATACGAGGAGCCTGAAGAGGCGTGAAAAATACGAGGAGCCTGAAAAGGTGTGAAAAATACGAGGAGCCTGAAAAGGTGTGAAAAATACGAGGAGCCTGAAAAGGTGTGAAAAATATGAGGAGCCTGAAAAGGACTGAAAAATACGAGGAGCATGAAAAGGCCTGAAAAATACGAGGAGCCTGAAAAGGTGTGAAAAATACGAGGATCCTGAAAAGGTGTGAAAAATACGAGGAGCCTTAAAAGGCGTGTAAAATACGAGGAGCTTGAAAAGGCCTGAAAAATACGAGGAGCCTGAAACTGCGTGAAAAATACGAGGAGCCTGAAAAGATGTGAAAATACGAGGAGCCTGAAACTGCCTGAAAAAAACGAGGAGCCTGAAAAGGCGTGAAAAATACGAGGATCCTGAAAAGGTGTGAAAAATACGAGGAGCCTGAAAAGGAGTAAAATATACGAGGAGCCTGAAAAAGTTTGAAAAATACGAGGAGCTTGAAAAGGTGTGAAATATACGAGGAGCCTGAAAAAGCCTGAAATATACGAGGAGCCTGAAAAGGCCTGAAAAATACGAGGAGCATGAAAAGTTGTGAAAAATATCAGAAGCCTGATAAAACCTGAAAAATAAAACGAGCCTGAAAATGCCTGAAAAATATGTGGAGCCTGAAAAGGCCTGAAAAATCCGAGGAGCCTGAAAAGTTGTGAAAAATATGAGGACCCTATAAAGGACTGAAAAATACGAGGAGCCTGAAAAGGCCTGAAAAATACGAGGAGCCTGAAAAGGCCTGAAAAATACGAGGATCCTGAAAAGGCCTGAAAAATATGAGGAGCCTGAAAAGGCGTGAAAAATACGAGGAGCCTGAAAAGGTGTGAAAAATATGAGGAGCCTGAAAAGGTGTGAGAAATACGAGGACCCTGAAACGGCCTGAAAAATACGAGGAGCCTGAAAAGGCCTGAAAAATATGAGGAGCCTGAAAAGGCGTGAAAAATACGAGGAGCCTGAAAAGGTGAAAAATACGAGGAGCCTAAAAAGGTGTGAAAAATACGAGGAGCCTGAAAAGGTGTGAAAAATATGAGGACGCTCTAAAGGCCTGAAAAATACAAGGAGCCTGAGAAGGTGTGAAAAATACGAGGAGCCTGAAAAGGTGTGAAAAATACGAGGAGCCTGAAGAGGCGTGAAATATACGAGGAGCCTGAAGAGGCGTGTAAAATACGAGGAGCCTGAAGAGGTGTGAAAAATACGAGCAGCCTGAAAAGGTATGAAAAATACGAGGAGCCTGAAAAGGCCTGAAAAATACGAGGAGCCTGAAAATGCGTGAAAAATACGAGGAGCATGAAAAGGTGTGAAAAATACGAGGAGCCTGAAAAAGTGTAAAATATACGAGGAGCCTGAAAAGGTTTGAAAAATACGAGGAGCTTGAAAACGCCTGAAATATACGAGGAGCCTGAAAAGGTGTGAAAAATACAAGGAACGTGAAAATGTGTGAAAAATACGAGGAGCCTGAAAAGGTGTGGAAAATACGAGGAGCCTGAAAAGGCCTGAAAAATACGAGGAGCCTAAAAAGGCCTGAAAAATACGAGGAGCCTGAAAAGCCGTAAAAAATATGAGGGGCCTGAAAAGGTGTGAAAAATACGAGGGGCCTGAAAAGGACTGAAAAAATGAGGAGTCTGAAGAGGTGTGAAAAATACGAGGAGCCTGAAGATGTGTGAAAATTCGAGGAGCCTGAAGAGGTGTGAAAAATACGAGGAGCCTGAAAAGGCGTGAAAAATACGAAGAGCCTGAAAAGGTGTGTAAAATACGAGGAGCCTGAAAAGGCCTGAAAAATACGAGCAGCCTGAAAAGGTGTGAAAAATACGAGGAGCCTGAAAAGGTGTGAAAAATACGAGGAGCCTTAAAAGGCCTGAAAAATACGAGGAGCCTAAAAAGGCCTGAAAAATACGAGGAGCCTGAAAAGCCGTAAAAAATATGAGGGGCCTGAAAAGGTGTGAAAAATACGAGGGGCCTGAAAAGGACTGAAAAAATGAGGAGTCTGAAGAGGTGTGAAAAATACGAGGAGCCTGAAGATGTGTGAAAAATTCGAGGAGCCTGAAGAGGTGTGAAAAATACGAGCAGCCTGAAAAGGCATGAAAAGTACCAGGAGCCTGAAAGGCCGTGAAAAATAAGAGGAGCCTGAAAAGGCCTGGTAAATACAAGGAGCCTGAAAAGTCCTGAAAAATACGAGGAGCCTGAAAAGGTGTGAAAAATACGAGGAGCCTTAAAAGGCGTGTAAAATACGAGGAGCCTGAAAAGGCTTGAAAAATACGAGGAGCCTGAAAAGGTGTGAAAATACGAGGAGCCTGAAAAGGCCTGAAAAATACGAGGAGCCTGAAAAGGCCTGAAAAATACGAGGAGCTTGAAAAGGACTGAAAAATACGAGGAGCCTAAAAAGGTGTGAAAAATACGAGGAGCCTGAAAAGGTGTGAAGAATACGAGGAACCTGAAAAGGTGTGAATAATACGAGGAGCCTGAAAAGGCCTGAAAAATACGAGGAGCCTGAAAAGGTGTCAAGAATAGGAGGAGCCTGAAAAGGCCTGAAATATACGAGGAGCCTGAAAAGGCCTGAAAAATACGAGGAGCCTGAAAAGGTGTGAAAAATACGAGGAGCCTGAAAAGGTGTGAAAAATATTAGGAGCCTGAAAAGGTGTGAAAAATACGAGGAGCCTGAAGAGGCGTGAAAAATACGAGGAGCCTGAAAAGGTGTGAAAAATACGAGGAGCCTGAAAAGGTGTGAAAAATACGAGGAGCCTGAAAAGGTGTGAAAAATACGAGGAGCCTGAAAAGGAGTGAAAAATACGAGGAGCATGAAAAGGCCTGAAAAATACGAGGAGCCTGAAAAGGTGTGAAAAATACGAGGATCCTGAAAAGGTGTGAAAAATACGAGGAGCCTTAAAAGGCGTGTAAAATACGAGGAGCTTGAAAAGGCCTGAAAAATACGAGGAGCCTGAAACTGCGTGAAAAATACGAGGAGCCTGAAAAGATGTGAAAATACGAGGAGCCTGAAACTGCCTGAAAAAAACGAGGAGCCTGAAAAGGCGTGAAAAATTCGAGGATCCTGAAAAGGTGTGAAAAATACGAGGAGCCTGAAAAGGAGTAAAATATACGAGGAGCCTGAAAAAGTTTGAAAAATACGAGGAGCTTGAAAAGGTGTGAAATATACGAGGAGCCTGAAAAAGCCTGAAATATACGAGGAGCCTGAAAAGGCCTGAAAAATACGAGGAGCATGAAAAGTTGTGAAAAATATCAGAAGCCTGATAAAACCTGAAAAATAAAACGAGCCTGAAAATGCCTGAAAAATATGTGGAGCCTGAAAAGGCCTGAAAAATCCGAGGAGCCTGAAAAGTTGTGAAAAATATGAGGACCCTATAAAGGACTGAAAAATACGAGGAGCCTGAAAAGGCCTGAAAAATACGAGGAGCCTGAAAAGGCCTGAAAAATACGAGGATCCTGAAAAGGCCTGAAAAATATGAGGAGCCTGAAAAGGCGTGAAAAATACGAGGAGCCTGAAAAGGTGTGAAAAATATGAGGAGCCTGAAAAGGTGTGAGAAATACGAGGACCCTGAAACGGCCTGAAAAATACGAGGAGCCTGAAAAGGCCTGAAAAATATGAGGAGCCTGAAAAGGCGTGAAAAATACGAGGAGCCTGAAAAGGTGAAAAATACGAGGAGCCTAAAAAGGTGTGAAAAATACGAGGAGCCTGAAAAGGTGTGAAAAATATGAGGACGCTCTAAAGGCCTGAAAAATACAAGGAGCCTGAGAAGGTGTGAAAAATACGAGGAGCCTGAAAAGGTGTGAAAAATACGAGGAGCCTGAAGAGGCGTGAAATATACGAGGAGCCTGAAGAGGCGTGTAAAATACGAGGAGCCTGAAGAGGTGTGAAAAATACGAGCAGCCTGAAAAGGTGTGAAAAATACGAGGAGCCTGAAAAGGCCTGAAAAATACGAGGAGCCTGAAAATGCGTGAAAAATACGAGGAGCATGAAAAGGTGTGAAAAATACGAGGAGCCTGAAAAAGTGTAAAATATACGAGGAGCCTGAAAAGGTTTGAAAAATACGAGGAGCTTGAAAACGCCTGAAATATACGAGGAGCCTGAAAAGGTGTGAAAAATACAAGGAACGTGAAAATGTGTGAAAAATACGAGGAGCCTGAAAAGGTGTGGAAAATACGAGGAGCCTGAAAAGGCCTGAAAAATACGAGGAGCCTAAAAAGGCCTGAAAAATACGAGGAGCCTGAAAAGCCGTAAAAAATATGAGGGGCCTGAAAAGGTGTGAAAAATACGAGGGGCCTGAAAAGGACTGAAAAAATGAGGAGTCTGAAGAGGTGTGAAAAATACGAGGAGCCTGAAGATGTGTGAAAATTCGAGGAGCCTGAAGAGGTGTGAAAAATACGAGGAGCCTGAAAAGGCGTGAAAAATACGAAGAGCCTGAAAAGGTGTGTAAAATACGAGGAGCCTGAAAAGGCCTGAAAAATACGAGCAGCCTGAAAAGGTGTGAAAAATACGAGGAGCCTGAAAAGGTGTGAAAAATACGAGGAGCCTTAAAAGGCCTGAAAAATACGAGGAGCCTAAAAAGGCCTGAAAAATACGAGGAGCCTGAAAAGCCGTAAAAAATATGAGGGGCCTGAAAAGGTGTGAAAAATACGAGGGGCCTGAAAAGGACTGAAAAAATGAGGAGTCTGAAGAGGTGTGAAAAATACGAGGAGCCTGAAGAGGTGTGAAAAATTCGAGGAGCCTGAAGAGGTGTGAAAAATACGAGCAGCCTGAAAAGGCATGAAAAGTACCAGGAGCCTGAAAGGCCGTGAAAAATAAGAGGAGCCTGAAAAGGCCTGGTAAATACAAGGAGCCTGAAAAGTCCTGAAAAATACGAGGAGCCTGAAAAGGTGTGAAAAATACGAGGAGCCTTAAAAGGCGTGTAAAATACGAGGAGCCTGAAAAGGCTTGAAAAATACGAGGAGCCTGAAAAGGTGTGAAAATACGAGGAGCCTGAAAAGGCCTGAAAAATACGAGGAGCCTGAAAAGGCCTGAAAAATACGAGGAGCTTGAAAAGGACTGAAAAATACGAGGAGCCTAAAAAGGTGTGAAAAAATACGAGGAGCCTGAAAAGGTGTGAAGAATACGAGGAACCTGAAAAGGTGTGAATAATACGAGGAGCCTGAAAAGGCCTGAAAAATACGAGGAGCCTGAAAAGGTGTCAAGAATAGGAGGAGCCTGAAAAGGCCTGAAATATACGAGGACCCTGAAAAGGCCTGAAAAATACGAGGAGCCTGAAAAGGTGTGAAAAATACGAGGAGCCTGAAAAGGTGTGAAAAATATTAGGAGCCTGAAAAGGTGTGAAAAATACGAGGAGCCTGAAGAGGCGTGAAAAATACGAGGAGCCTGAAAAGGTGTGAAAAATACGAGGAGCCTGAAAAGGTGTGAAAAATACGAGGAGCCTGAAAAGGTGTGAAAAATATGAGGAGCCTGAAAAGGACTGAAAAATACGAGGAGCATGAAAAGGCCTGAAAAATACGAGGAGCCTGAAAAGGTGTGAAAAATACGAGGAGCCTGAAAAGGTGTGAAAAATACGAGGAGCCTTAAAAGGCGTGTAAAATACGAGGAGCTTGAAAAGGCCTGAAAAATACGAGGAGCCTGAAACTGCGTGAAAAATACGAGGAGCCTGAAAAGATGTGAAAATACGAGGAGCCTGAAACTGCCTGAAAAAAACGAGGAGCCTGAAAAGGCGTGAAAAATTCGAGGATCCTGAAAAGGTGTGAAAAATACGAGGAGCCTGAAAAGGAGTAAAATATACGAGGAGCCTGAAAAAGTTTGAAAAATACGAGGAGCTTGAAAAGGTGTGAAATATACGAGGAGCCTGAAAAAGCCTGAAATATACGAGGAGCCTGAAAAGGCCTGAAAAATACGAGGAGCATGAAAAGTTGTGAAAAATATCAGAAGCCTGATAAAACCTGAAAAATAAAACGAGCCTGAAAATGCCTGAAAAATATGTGGAGCCTGAAAAGGCCTGAAAAATCCGAGGAGCCTGAAAAGTTGTGAAAAATATGAGGACCCTATAAAGGACTGAAAAATACGAGGAGCCTGAAAAGGCCTGAAAAATACGAGGAGCCTGAAAAGGCCTGAAAAATACGAGGATCCTGAAAAGGCCTGAAAAATATGAGGAGCCTGAAAAGGCGTGAAAAATACGAGGAGCCTGAAAAGGTGTGAAAAATATGAGGAGCCTGAAAAGGTGTGAAAAATACGAGGACCCTGAAACGGCCTGAAAAATACGAGGAGCCTGAAAAGGCCTGAAAAATATGAGGAGCCTGAAAAGGCGTGAAAAATACGAGGAGCCTGAAAAGGTGAAAAATACGAGGAGCCTAAAAAGTTGTGAAAAATACGAGGAGCCTTAAAAGATGTGAAAAATACGAGGAGCCTGAAAAGGCCTGAAAAATACGAGGAGCCTGAAAATGCGTGAAAAATACGACGAGCCTGAAAAGGTGTGAAAAATACGAGGAGCCTGAAAAGGTGTGAAATATACGATGAGGCTGAAAAGGTGTGAAAAATACGAGGAGCCTGAAAAGGTGTGAAATAGATGAGGAGCCTGAAAAGTTGTGAAAATTATGAGGAGCCTGCAAAGGCCTGAAAAATACGAGGAGGCTGAAAAGGTGGGAAAATACAAGGAGCCTGAAAAGGCCTGAAAAATACGAGGAGCCTGAAAAGATGTGAAATATACGAGGAGCCCGAAAAGGTGTGAAATATACGAGGAGCCTGAAAAGGCGTGTAAAATACGAGGAGACTGAAAAGGCCTGAAAAATACGAGGAGCCTGAAAAGGCCTGAAAAATACGAGGAGCCTGAAAAGGTGTGAAATATACGAGGAGCCTGAAAAGGCGTGTAAAATACGAGGAGACTGAAAAGGCCTGAAAAATATGAGGAGCCTGAAAATGCGTGAAAAATACGAGGAGCCTGAAAAGGTGTGAAAAATATGAGGAGCCTGAAAAGGCCTGAAAAATACGAGGAGCCTGAAAAGGCCTGAAAAATATGAGGAGCCTGAAAATGCATAAAAAATACGAGGAGCCTGAAAAGGTGTGAAAAATACGAGGCGCCTGAAACTGCCTGAAAAATACGAGGAGCCTGAAAAGGCGTGAAAAATATGAGGAGCCTGAAAAGGTGTGAAAAATACGAGGAGCCTGAAAAGGTGTAAAATTTACGAGGAGCCTGAAAAGGTGTGAAAAATACGAGGAGCTTGAAAAGGTGTGAAATATACGAGGAGCCTGAAAGGGTGTGAAAAATACGAGGAGCCTGAAAAGGCCTGAAAAATACGAGGAGCCTGAAAAGTTGTGAAAAATATGAGGAGCCTGATAAGACCAGAAAAATAAAAGGAGCCTGAAAACGCCTGAAAAATATATGGAGCCTGAAAAGGTGTGAAAAATACGAGGAGCTTGAAAAGGTGTGAAATATACGAGGAGCCTGAAAGGGTGTGAAAAATACGAGGAGCCTGAAAAGGCCTGAAAAATACGAGGAGCCTGAAAAGGCCTGAAAAATACGAGGAGCCTGAGAAGGTGTGAAAAATACGAGAAGCCTGAAAAGGTGTGAAAAATACGAGGAGCCTGAAAATGTGTTATAAATACAAGGAGCCTGAAAAGGTTTGAAAATTACGAGGAGCCTGAAAAGGCCTGAAAAATACGAGGAGCCGGAAAAGGTGTGAAAAATATGAGGACCCTCTGAAGGCCTGAAAAATACGAGGAGCCTGAGAAGGTGTGAAAAATACGAGGAGCCTGAAAAGGTGTGAAAAATACGAGGAGCCTGAAAAGGCGTGAAATATACGAGGAGCCTGAAGAGGCGTGAAAAATACGAGGAGCCTGAAGAGGTGTGAAAAATACGAGGAGCCTGAAGAGGTGTGAAAAATACGAGGAGCCTGAAGAGGTGTGAAAAATACGAGGAGCCTGAAAAGGCGTGAAAAGTACCAGGAGCCTGAAAAGGCGTGAAAAATACGAGGAGCCTGAAAAGGCCTGAAAAATACGAGGAGCCTGAAAAGGTTGAAAAATATGAGGAGCCTGATAAGACCTGAAAAATAAAAGGAGCCTGAAAACCCCTGAAAAATATATGGAGCTTGAAAAGGCCTGAAAAATAGGAGGAGCCTGAAAAGGCCTGAAAAATACGAGGAGCCTGAAAAGGTGTGAAAAATACGAGGAGTCTGAAAAAGCGTGGAAAATACGAGGAGACTGAAAAGGCCTGAAAAATACGAGGAGCCTGAAAATGCGTGAAAAATACGAGGAGCCTGAAAAGGTGTGAAAAATATGAGGAGCCTGAAAAGGCCTGAAAAATACTTGGGGCCTGAAAAGTCCTGAAAAATATGAGGAGCCTGAAAATGCGTAAAAAATACGAGGAGCCTGAAAAGGTGTGAAAAATACGAGGCGCCTGAAACTGCCTGAAAAACACGAGGAGCCTGAAAAGGCGTGAAAAATACGAGGAGCCTGAAAAGGTGTGAAAAATACGAGGAGCCTGAAAAGGTGTAAAATATACGAGGAGCCTGAAAAGGTGTGAAAAATACGAGGAGCTTGAAAAGGTGTGAAATATACGAGGAGCCTGAAAATGTGTGAAAAATACGAGGAGCCTGAAAAGGCCTGAAAAATACGAGGAGCCTGAGAAGGTGTGAAAAATACGAGAAGCCTGAAAAGGTGTGAAAAATACGAGGAGCCTGAAAAGGTGTTATAAATACGAGGAGCCTGAAAAGGTTTGAAAATTACGAGGAGTCTGAAAAGGTGTGAAAAATACGAGGAGCCTGAAAAGGCGTGACATATACGAGGAGCCTGAAGAGGCGTGAAAAATACGAGGAGCCTGAAGAGGTGTGAAAAATACGAGGAGCCTGAAAAGGTGTGAAAAATACGAGGAGCCTGAATAGTTGTAAAAAATACGAGGAGCCTGAAAATGCGTGAAAATCACGAGGAGCCTAAAAAGGCCTCAAAAGTACGAGGAGCCTGAAAAGGCGTGAAAAATATGAGGGGCCTGAAATGGTGTGAAAAATACGAGGGGCCTGAAAAGGCCTGAAACAATGAGGAGCCAGAAAAGGCGTGAAAAATACGAGGAGCCTGAAAGGCCAGAAAAATGCGAGGAGCCTGAAAAGGTGTGAAAAATACGAGGAGCCTGAAAGAGACCGAAAAATACAAGGAGCCTGAAAACGCCTTAAAAATACGAGGAGCCTGAGAAATTCTGAGAAATACGAGGAGCCTGAAAAGGCCTGAAAAATAGGAGGAGCCTGAAAAGACCTGAAAAATACGAGGAGCCTGAGAAAGCCTGAGAAATACGAGGAGCCTGAAAAGGCCTGAAAAATAGGAGGAGCGTGAAAAGGCCTGAAAAATTCGAGGTGCCTGAAAAGGCCTGAAAAATATGAGGTGCGTGAAAAGGCCTGAAAAATACGAGGAACCTGAAAAGGCCTGAAAAATTGGAAGAGCCTGAAAAAGCCTGAAAAATACGAGGAGACTGAAAAGGTGTGAAAAATATGATGAGCCTGAAAAGGTGTGAAAAATACGAGGAGCCTGAAAAGGTGTGTAAAATACGAGGAGCCTGAAAAGGTGTGAAAAATACGAGGAGTCTGAAAAGGTGTGAAAAATAAGAGCAGCCTGAAAACACCTGAAAAATACGAGGAGCCTGAAAAGGCCTGAAAAATACGAGGAGCATTAAAAGGTGTGAAAAATACGAGGAGCCAGAAAAGGCCTGAATAATACGAGAGGCCTGAAAAGGAGTGAAAAATATGAGGAGCCTGAAAAGGTGTGAAAAATACGAGGAGCCTGAAAAGGTGTGAAAAATACAAGGAGCCTGAAAGGCCTGAAAAATACGAGGAGCCTGAAAAGGCCTGAAAAATACGAGGAGCCTGAAAAGGCGTGAAAAATACGAAGAGCCTGAAAAGTTGTGAAAAATACGAGGAGCCTGAAAAGGCGTGAAAAATATGAGGAGTCTGAAAAGGCGTGAAATATACGAGGAGCCTGAAAAGGCGTTTAAAATACGAGGAGCCTGAAAAGGTGTGAGAAATACGAGGAGCCTGAAAAGGTGTGAAAAATACGAGGAGCCTGAAAAGGCGTGAAAAATACGAGGAGCCTGAAAAGGTGTGAAAAATACGAGGAGCCTGAAAAGGCCTGAAAAATAGGAGTAGCCTGAAAAGGCCTGAAAAATACGAGGAGCCTGCAAAGGCGTGAAGAATACGAGGAGCGTGAAAAGGTGTGAAAGATACGAGGAGTCTGAAAAGGCGTGAAAAATACGAGGAGCCTGAAAGGCCTGAAAAATACGAGGAGCCTGAAAAGGTGTGAAGAATACGAGGAGCCTGAAAGGGACCGAAAAATGCAAGGAGCCTGAAAACGCCTTAAAAATACGAGGAGCCTGAGAAAGCCTGAGAAATACGAGGAGCCTGAAAAGGCCTGAAAAATAAGAGGAGCCTGAAAAGGCCTGAAAAATACGGGGAGCCTGAAAAGGTGTGAAAAATACTAGGAGCCAGAAAAGGTGTGAAAAATACGAGGAGCCTGAAAAGGCGTGAAAAATACGAGGAGCCTGAAAAGGCGTGAAAAATACGAGGAGCCTGAAAAGGCGTGAAAAATACGAAGAGCCTCATAAGGTGTGAAAAATACGAGGAGCCTGAAAAGGCCTTAAAAATACGAGGAGCCTGAAAAGGTGTGAAAAATACGAGGAGCCTGAAAAGGTGTGAAAAATACGAGACTGAAAAGGTGTGAAAAATACGAGGAGCCTGCAAAGGCGTGAAAAATACGAGGAACCTGAAAAGGTGTGAAAAATACGAGGAGTCTGAAAAGGCGTGAAAAATACGAGGAGCCTGAAAGGCCAGAAAAATGCGAGGAGCCTGAAAAGGTGTAAAAAATACGAGGAGCCTGAAAGAGACCGAAAAATACAAGGAGCCTGAAAACGCCTTAAAAATACGAGGAGCCTGAGAAATCCTGAAAAATACGAGGAGCCTGAAAAGGCCTGAAAAATAGGAGGAGCCTGAAAAGACCTGAAAAATACGAGGAGCCTGAGAAAGCCTGAGAAATACGAGGAGCCTGAAAAGGCCTGAAAAATAGGAGGAGCGTGAAAAGGCCTGAAAAATTCGAGGTGCCTGAAAAGGCCTGAAAAATATGAGGTGCGTGAAAAGGCCTGAAAAATACGAGGAACCTGAAAAGGCCTGAAAAATTGGAAGAGCCTGAAAAAGCCTGAAAAATACGAGGAGACTGAAAAGGTGTGAAAAATATGAGGAGCCTGAAAAGGTGTGAAAAATACGAGGAGCCTGAAAAGGTGTGTAAAATACGAGGAGCCTGAAAAGGTGTGAAAAATACGAGGAGCCTGAAAAGGTGTGAAAAATAAGAGCAGCCTGAAAAGACCTGAAAAATACGAGGAGCCTGAAAAGGCCTGAAAAATATGAGGAGCATTAAAAGGTGTGAAAAATACGAGGAGCCAGAAAAGGCCTGAATAATACGAGAGGCCTGAAAAGGAGTGAAAAATATGAGGAGCCTGAAAAGGTGTGAAAAATACGAGGAGCCTGAAAAGGTGTGAAAAATACAAGGAGACTGAAAGGCCTGAAAAATACGAGGAGCCTGAAAAGGCCTGAAAAATATGAGGAGCCTGAAAAGTCAGAAAAATACGAGGAGCCTGAAAAGTTGTGAAAAATACGAGGAACCTGAAAAGGTGTGAAAAATACGAGGAGCCTGAAAAGGTGTGAAAAATACAAGGAGCCTGAAAAGGCCTGAAAAATATGAGGAGCCTGAAAATGTGAGAAAAATACGAGGAGCCTGAAAAGGTGTGAAAATACGAGGACCCTGAAAGGCGTGAAAAATATGAGGATCCTGAAAAGGTGTGAAAAATACGAGGAGCCTGAAAAGGTGTGATAAATACGAGGAGCCTGAAAAGGTGTGAAAAATACGAGGAGCCTGAGAAGGTGTGAAAAATACGAGAAGCCTGAAAAGGTGTGAAAAATACGAGGAGCCTGAAAATGTGTTATAAATACAAGGAGCCTGAAAAGGTTTGAAAATTACGAGGAGCCTGAAAAGGCCTGAAAAATACGAGGAGCCGGAAAAGGTGTGAAAAATATGAGGATCCTCTGAAGGCCTGAAAAATACGAGGAGCCTGAGAAGGTGTGAAAAATACGAGGAGCCTGAAAAGGTGTGAAAAATACGAGGAGCCTGAAAAGGCGTGAAATATACGAGGAGCCTGAAGAGGCGTGAAAAATACGAGGAGCCTGAAGAGGTGTGAAAAATACGAGGAGCCTGAAGAGGTGTGAAAAATACGAGGAGCCTGAAGAGGTGTGAAAAATACGAGGAGCCTGAAAAGGCGTGAAAAGTACCAGGAGCCTGAAAAGGCGTGAAAAATACGAGGAGCCTGAAAAGGCCTGAAAAATACGAGGAGCCTGAAAAGGTGTGAAAAATATGAGGAGCCTGATAAGACCTGAAAAATAAAAGGAGCCTTAAAACCCCTGAAAAATATATGGAGCTTGAAAAGGCCTGAAAAATAGGAGGAGCCTGAAAAGGCCTGAAAAATACGAGGAGCCTGAAAAGGTGTGAAAAATACGAGGAGTCTGAAAAAGCGTGGAAAATACGAGGAGACTGAAAAGGCCTGAAAAATACGAGGAGCCTGAAAATGCGTGAAAAATACGAGGAGCCTGAAAAGGTGTGAAAAATATGAGGAGCCTGAAAAGGCCTGAAAAATACTTGGGGCCTGAAAAGTCCTGAAAAATATGAGGAGCCTGAAAATGCGTAAAAAATACGAGGAGCCTGAAAAGGTGTGAAAAATACGAGGCGCCTGAAACTGCCTGAAAAACACGAGGAGCCTGAAAAGGCGTGAAAAATACGAGGAGCCTGAAAAGGTGTGAAAAATACGAGGAGCCTGAAAAGGTGTAAAATATACGAGGAGCCTGAAAAGGTGTGAAAAATACGAGGAGCTTGAAAAGGTGTGAAAAATACGAGGAGCCTGAAAATGTGTGAAAAATACGAGGAGCCTGAAAAGGCCTGAAAAATACGAGGAGCCTGAGAAGGTGTGAAAAATACGAGAAGCCTGAAAAGGTGTGAAAAATACGAGGAGCCTGAAAAGGTGTTATAAATACGAGGAGCCTGAAAAGGTTTGAAAATTACGAGGAGTCTGAAAAGGTGTGAAAAATACGAGGAGCCTGAAAAGGCGTGACATATACGAGGAGCCTGAAGAGGCGTGAAAAATACGAGGAGCCTGAAGAGGTGTGAAAAATACGAGGAGCCTGAAAAGGTGTGAAAAATACGAGGAGCCTGAATAGTTGTAAAAAATACGAGGAGCCTGAAAATGCGTGAAAATCACGAGGAGCCTAAAAAGGCCTCAAAAATACGAGGAGCCTGAAAAGGCGTGAAAAATATGAGGGGCCTGAAATGGTGTGAAAAATACGAGGGGCCTGAAAAGGCCTGAAACAATGAGGAGCCAGAAAAGGCGTGAAAAATACGTGGAGCCTGAAAGGCCAGAAAAATGCGAGGAGCCTGAAAAGGTGTGAAAAATACGAGGAGCCTGAAAGAGACCGAAAAATACAAGGAGCCTGAAAACGCCTTAAAAATACGAGGAGCCTGAGAAATCCTGAGAAATACGAGGAGCCTGAAAAGGCCTGAAAAATAGGAGGAGCCTGAAAAGACCTGAAAAATACGAGGAGCCTGAGAAAGCCTGAGAAATACGAGGAGCCTGAAAAGGCCTGAAAAATAGGAGGAGCGTGAAAAGGCCTGAAAAATTCGAGGTGCCTGAAAAGGCCTGAAAAATATGAGGTGCGTGAAAAGGCCTGAAAAATACGAGGAACCTGAAAAGGCCTGAAAAATTGGAAGAGCCTGAAAAAGCCTGAAAAATACGAGGAGACTGAAAAGGTGTGAAAAATATGAGGAGCCTGAAAAGGTGTGAAAAATACGAGGAGCCTGAAAAGGTGTGTAAAATACGAGGAGCCTGAAAAGGTGTGAAAAATACGAGGAGTCTGAAAAGGTGTGAAAAATAAGAGCAGCCTGAAAAGACCTGAAAAATACGAGGAGCCTGAAAAGGCCTGAAAAATACGAGGAGCATTAAAAGGTGTGAAAAATACGAGGAGCCAGAAAAGGCCTGAATAATACGAGAGGCCTGAAAAGGAGTGAAAAATATGAGGAGCCTGAAAAGGTGTGAAAAATACGAGGAGCCTGAAAAGGTGTGAAAAATACAAGGAGCCTGAAAGGCCTGAAAAATACGAGGAGCCTAAAAAGGCCTGAAAAATACGAGGAGCCTGAAAAGGCGTGAAAAATACGAAGAGCCTGAAAAGTTGTGAAAAATACGAGGAGCCTGAAAAGGCGTGAAAAATATGAGGAGTCTGAAAAGGCGTGAAATATACGAGGAGCCTGAAAAGGCGTTTAAAATACGAGGAGCCTGAAAAGGTGTGAGAAATACGAGGAGCCTGAAAATGTGTGAAAAATACGAGGAGCCTGAAAAGGCCTGAAAAATACGAGGAGCCTGAAAAGGTGTGAAAAATACGAGGAGCCTGAAAAGGCCTGAAAAATAGGAGTAGCCTGAAAAGGCCTGAAAAATACGAGGAGCCTGCAAAGGCGTGAAGAATACGAGGAGCGTGAAAAGGTGTGAAAGATACGAGGAGTCTGAAAAGGCGTGAAAAATACGAGGAGCCTGAAAGGCCTGAAAAATACGAGGAGCCTGAAAAGGTGTGAAGAATACGAGGAGCCTGAAAGGGACCGAAAAATGCAAGGAGCCTGAAAACGCCTTAAAAATACGAGGAGCCTGAGAAAGCCTGAGAAATACGAGGAGCCTGAAAAGGCCTGAAAAATAAGAGGAGCCTGAAAAGGCCTGAAAAATACGGGGAGCCTGAAAAGGTGTGAAAAATACTAGGAGCCAGAAAAGGTGTGAAAAATACGAGGAGCCTGAAAAGGCGTGAAAAATACGAGGAGCCTGAAAAGGCGTGAAAAATACGAGGAGCCTGAAAAGGCGTGAAAAATACGAAGAGCCTGAAAAGGTGTGAAAAATACGAGGAGCCTGAAAAGGCCTGAAAAATACGAGGAGCCTGAAAAGGTGTGAAAAATACGAGGAGCCTGAAAAGGTGTGAAAAATACGAGACTGAAAAGGTGTGAAAAATACGAGGAGCCTGCAAAGGCGTGAAAAATACGAGGAACCTGAAAAGGTGTGAAAAATACGAGGAGTCTGAAAAGGCGTGAAAAATACGAGGAGTCTGAAAGGCCAGAAAAATGCGAGGAGCCTGAAAAGGTGTGAAAAATACGAGGAGCCTGAAAGAGACCGAAAAATACAAGGAGCCTGAAAACGCCTTAAAAATACGAGGAGCCTGAGAAATCCTGAGAAATACGAGGAGCCTGAAAAGGCCTGAAAAATAGGAGGAGCCTGAAAAGACCTGAAAAATACGAGGAGCCTGAGAAAGCCTGAGAAATACGAGGAGCCTGAAAAGGCCTGAAAAATAGGAGGAGCGTGAAAAGGCCTGAAAAATTCGAGGTGCCTGAAAAGGCCTGAAAAATATGAGGTGCGTGAAAAGGCCTGAAAAATACGAGGAACCTGAAAAGGCCTGAAAAATTGGAAGAGCCTGAAAAAGCCTGAAAAATACGAGGAGACTGA
The DNA here is from genome assembly GCF_910594005.1 of Cervus elaphus. Lineage (NCBI taxonomy): Eukaryota > Metazoa > Chordata > Mammalia > Artiodactyla > Cervidae > Cervus > Cervus elaphus. The sequence goes on from NC_057848.1 coordinate 698,648, forward strand.
AAAGGTGTGAAAAATATGAGGAGCCTGAAAAGGTGTGAAAAATACGAGGAGCCTGAAAAGGTGTGTAAAATACGAGGAGCCTGAAAAGGTGTGAAAAATACGAGGAGCCTGAAAAGGTGTGAAAAATAAGAGCAGCCTGAAAAGACCTGAAAAATACGAGGAGCCTGAAAAGGCCTGAAAAATATGAGGAGCCTGAAAAGGTGTGAAAAATACGAGGAGCCTGAAAAGGTGTAAAATATACGAGGAGCCTGAAAAGGTGTGAAAAATACGAGGAGCTTGAAAAGGTGTGAAATATACGAGGAGCCTGAAAATGTGTGAAAAATACGAGAAGCCTGAAAAGGCCTGAAAAATACGAGGAGCCTGAGAAGGTGTGAAAAATACGAGAAGCCTGAAAAGGTGTGAAAAATACGAGGAGCCTGAAAAGGTGTTATAAATACGAGGAGCCTGAAAAGGTTTGAAAATTACGAGGAGTCTGAAAAGGTGTGAAAAATACGAGGAGCCTGAAAAGGCGTGACATATACGAGGAGCCTGAAGAGGCGTGAAAAATACGAGGAGCCTGAAGAGGTGTGAAAAATACGAGGAGCCTGAAAAGGTGTGAAAAATACGAGGAGCCTGAATAGTTGTAAAAAATACGAGGAGCCTGAAAATGCGTGAAAATCACGAGGAGCCTAAAAAGGCCTCAAAAATACGAGGAGCCTGAAAAGGCGTGAAAAATATGAGGGGCCTGAAATGGTGTGAAAAATACGAGGGGCCTGAAAAGGCCTGAAACAATGAGGAGCCAGAAAAGGCGTGAAAAATACGAGGAGCCTGAAAGGCCAGAAAAATGCGAGGAGCCTGAAAAGGTGTGAAAAATACGAGGAGCCTGAAAGAGACCGAAAAATACAAGGAGCCTGAAAACGCCTTAAAAATACGAGGAGCCTGAGAAATCCTGAGAAATACGAGGAGCCTGAAAAGGCCTGAAAAATAGGAGGAGCCTGAAAAGACCTGAAAAATACGAGGAGCCTGAGAAAGCCTGAGAAATACGAGGAGCCTGAAAAGGCCTGAAAAATAGGAGGAGCGTGAAAAGGCCTGAAAAATTCGAGGTGCCTGAAAAGGCCTGAAAAATATGAGGTGCGTGAAAAGGCCTGAAAAATACGAGGAACCTGAAAAGGCCTGAAAAATTGGAAGAGCCTGAAAAAGCCTGAAAAATACGAGGAGACTGAAAAGGTGTGAAAAATATGAGGAGCCTGAAAAGGTGTGAAAAATACGAGGAGCCTGAAAAGGTGTGTAAAATACGAGGAGCCTGAAAAGGTGTGAAAAATACGAGGAGTCTGAAAAGGTGTGAAAAATAAGAGCAGCCTGAAAAGACCTGAAAAATACGAGGAGCCTGAAAAGGCCTGAAAAATACGAGGAGCATTAAAAGGTGTGAAAAATACGAGGAGCCAGAAAAGGCCTGAATAATACGAGAGGCCTGAAAAGGAGTGAAAAATATGAGGAGCCTGAAAAGGTGTGAAAAATACGAGGAGCCTGAAAAGGTGTGAAAAATACAAGGAGCCTGAAAGGCCTGAAAAATACGAGGAGCCTGAAAAGGCCTGAAAAATACGAGGAGCCTGAAAAGGCGTGAAAAATACGAAGAGCCTGAAAAGTTGTGAAAAATACGAGGAGCCTGAAAAGGCGTGAAAAATATGAGGAGTCTGAAAAGGCGTGAAATATACGAGGAGCCTGAAAAGGCGTTTAAAATACGAGGAGCCTGAAAAGGTGTGAGAAATACGAGGAGCCTGAAAAGGTGTGAAAAATACGAGGAGCCTGAAAAGGCCTGAAAAATACGAGGAGCCTGAAAAGGTGTGAAAAATACGAGGAGCCTGAAAAGGCCTGAAAAATAGGAGTAGCCTGAAAAGGCCTGAAAAATACGAGGAGCCTGCAAAGGCGTGAAGAATACGAGGAGCGTGAAAAGGTGTGAAAGATACGAGGAGTCTGAAAAGGCGTGAAAAATACGAGGAGCCTGAAAGGCCTGAAAAATACGAGGAGCCTGAAAAGGTGTGAAGAATACGAGGAGCCTGAAAGGGACCGAAAAATGCAAGGAGCCTGAAAACGCCTTAAAAATACGAGGAGCCTGAGAAAGCCTGAGAAATACGAGGAGCCTGAAAAGGCCTGAAAAATAAGAGGAGCCTGAAAAGGCCTGAAAAATACGGGGAGCCTGAAAAGGTGTGAAAAATACTAGGAGCCAGAAAAGGTGTGAAAAATACGAGGAGCCTGAAAAGGCGTGAAAAATACGAGGAGCCTGAAAAGGCGTGAAAAATACGAGGAGCCTGAAAAGGCGTGAAAAATACGAAGAGCCTCATAAGGTGTGAAAAATACGAGGAGCCTGAAAAGGCCTTAAAAATACGAGGAGCCTGAAAAGGTGTGAAAAATACGAGGAGCCTGAAAAGGTGTGAAAAATACGAGACTGAAAAGGTGTGAAAAATACGAGGAGCCTGCAAAGGCGTGAAAAATACGAGGAACCTGAAAAGGTGTGAAAAATACGAGGAGTCTGAAAAGGCGTGAAAAATACGAGGAGCCTGAAAGGCCAGAAAAATGCGAGGAGCCTGAAAAGGTGTGAAAAATACGAGGAGCCTGAAAGAGACCGAAAAATACAAGGAGCCTGAAAACGCCTTAAAAATACGAGGAGCCTGAGAAATCCTGAGAAATACGAGGAGCCTGAAAAGGCCTGAAAAATAGGAGGAGCCTGAAAAGACCTGAAAAATACGAGGAGCCTGAGAAAGCCTGAGAAATACGAGGAGCCTGAAAAGGCCTGAAAAATAGGAGGAGCGTGAAAAGGCCTGAAAAATTCGAGGTGCCTGAAAAGGCCTGAAAAATATGAGGTGCGTGAAAAGGCCTGAAAAATACGAGGAACCTGAAAAGGCCTGAAAAATTGGAAGAGCCTGAAAAAGCCTGAAAAATACGAGGAGACTGAAAAGGTGTGAAAAATATGAGGAGCCTGAAAAGGTGTGAAAAATACGAGGAGCCTGAAAAGGTGTGTAAAATACGAGGAGCCTGAAAAGGTGTGAAAAATACGAGGAGCCTGAAAAGGTGTGAAAAATACGAGGAGCCTGAAAAGACCTGAAAAATACGAGGAGCCTGAAAAGGCCTGAAAAATATGAGGAGCATTAAAAGGTGTGAAAAATACGAGGAGCCAGAAAAGGCCTGAATAATACGAGAGGCCTGAAAAGGAGTGAAAAATATGAGGAGCCTGAAAAGGTGTGAAAAATACGAGGAGCCTGAAAAGGTGTGAAAAATACAAGGAGACTGAAAGGCCTGAAAAATACGAGGAGCCTGAAAAGGCCTGAAAAATATGAGGAGCCTGAAAAGTCAGAAAAATACGAGGAGCCTGAAAAGTTGTGAAAAATACGAGGAACCTGAAAAGGTGTGAAAAATACGAGGAGCCTGAAAAGGTGTGAAAAATACAAGGAGCCTGAAAAGGCCTGAAAAATACGAGGAGCCTGAAAATGTGAGAAAAATACGAGGAGCCTGAAAAGGTGTGAAAATACGAGGACCCTGAAAGGCGTGAAAAATATGAGGATCCTGAAAAGGTGTGAAAAATACGAGGAGCCTGAAAAGGTGTGATAAATACGAGGAGCCTGAAAAGGTGTGAAAAATACGAGGAGCCTGAAAAGGTGTGAAAAATACGAGGAGCCTGAAAAGGTGTGAAAAATACGAGGAGCCTGAAAATGTGTTATAAATACAAGGAGCCTGAAAAGGTTTGAAAATTACGAGGAGCCTGAAAAGGCCTGAAAAATACGAGGAGCCGGAAAAGGTGTGAAAAATATGAGGACCCTCTGAAGGCCTGAAAAATACGAGGAGCCTGAGAAGGTGTGAAAAATACGAGGAGCCTGAAAAGGTGTGAAAAATACGAGGAGCCTGAAAAGGCGTGAAAAATACGAGGAGCCTGAAGAGGCGTGAAAAATACGAGGAGCCTGAAGAGGTGTGAAAAATACGAGGAGCCTGAAGAGGTGTGAAAAATACGAGGAGCCTGAAGAGGTGTGAAAAATACGAGGAGCCTGAAAAGGCGTGAAAAGTACCAGGAGCCTGAAAAGGCGTGAAAAATACGAGGAGCCTGAAAAGGCCTGAAAAATACGAGGAGCCTGAAAAGGTGTGAAAAATATGAGGAGCCTGATAAGACCTGAAAAATAAAAGGAGCCTTAAAACCCCTGAAAAATATATGGAGCTTGAAAAGGCCTGAAAAATAGGAGGAGCCTGAAAAGGCCTGAAAAATACGAGGAGCCTGAAAAGGTGTGAAAAATACGAGGAGTCTGAAAAAGCGTGGAAAATACGAGGAGACTGAAAAGGCCTGAAAAATACGAGGAGCCTGAAAATGCGTGAAAAATACGAGGAGCCTGAAAAGGTGTGAAAAATATGAGGAGCCTGAAAAGGCCTGAAAAATACTTGGGGCCTGAAAAGTCCTGAAAAATATGAGGAGCCTGAAAATGCATAAAAAATACGAGGAGCCTGAAAAGGTGTGAAAAATACGAGGCGCCTGAAACTGCCTGAAAAACACGAGGAGCCTGAAAAGGCGTGAAAAATACGAGGAGCCTGAAAAGGTGTGAAAAATACGAGGAGCCTGAAAAGGTGTAAAATATACGAGGAGCCTGAAAAGGTGTGAAAAATACGCGGAGCTTGAAAAGGTGTGAAATATACGAGGAGCCTGAAAATGTGTGAAAAATACGAGGAGCCTGAAAAGGCCTGAAAAATACGAGGAGCCTGAGAAGGTGTGAAAAATACGAGAAGCCTGAAAAGGTGTGAAAAATACGAGGAGCCTGAAAAGGTGTTATAAATACGAGGAGCCTGAAAAGGTTTGAAAATTACGAGGAGTCTGAAAAGGTGTGAAAAATACGAGGAGCCTGAAAAGGCGTGACATATACGAGGAGCCTGAAGAGGCGTGAAAAATACGAGGAGCCTGAAGAGGTGTGAAAAATACGAGGAGCCTGAAAAGGTGTGAAAAATACGAGGAGCCTGAATAGTTGTAAAAAATACGAGGAGCCTGAAAATGCGTGAAAATCACGAGGAGCCTAAAAAGGCCTCAAAAATACGAGGAGCCTGAAAAGGCGTGAAAAATATGAGGGGCCTGAAATGGTGTGAAAAATACGAGGGGCCTGAAAAGGCCTGAAACAATGAGGAGCCAGAAAAGGCGTGAAAAATACGAGGAGCCTGAAAGGCCAGAAAAATGCGAGGAGCCTGAAAAGGTGTGAAAAATACGAGGAGCCTGAAAGAGACCGAAAAATACAAGGAGCCTGAAAACGCCTTAAAAATACGAGGAGCCTGAGAAATCCTGAGAAATACGAGGAGCCTGAAAAGGCCTGAAAAATAGGAGGAGCCTGAAAAGACCTGAAAAATACGAGGAGCCTGAGAAAGCCTGAGAAATACGAGGAGCCTGAAAAGGCCTGAAAAATAGGAGGAGCGTGAAAAGGCCTGAAAAATTCGAGGTGCCTGAAAAGGCCTGAAAAATATGAGGTGCGTGAAAAGGCCTGAAAAATACGAGGAACCTGAAAAGGCCTGAAAAATTGGAAGAGCCTGAAAAAGCCTGAAAAATACGAGGAGACTGAAAAGGTGTGAAAAATATGAGGAGCCTGAAAAGGTGTGAAAAATACGAGGAGCCTGAAAAGGTGTGTAAAATACGAGGAGCCTGAAAAGGTGTGAAAAATACGAGGAGTCTGAAAAGGTGTGAAAAATAAGAGCAGCCTGAAAAGACCTGAAAAATACGAGGAGCCTGAAAAGGCCTGAAAAATACGAGGAGCATTAAAAGGTGTGAAAAAGACGAGGAGCCAGAAAAGGCCTGAATAATACGAGAGGCCTGAAAAGGAGTGAAAAATATGAGGAGCCTGAAAAGGTGTGAAAAATACGAGGAGCCTGAAAAGGTGTGAAAAATACAAGGAGCCTGAAAGGCCTGAAAAATACGAGGAGCCTGAAAAGGCCTGAAAAATACGAGGAGCCTGAAAAGGCGTGAAAAATACGAAGAGCCTGAAAAGTTGTGAAAAATACGAGGAGCCTGAAAAGGCGTGAAAAATATGAGGAGTCTGAAAAGGCGTGAAATATACGAGGAGCCTGAAAAGGCGTTTAAAATACGAGGAGCCTGAAAAGGTGTGAAAAATACGAGGAGCCTGAAAAGGTGTGAAAAATACGAGGAGCCTGAAAAGGCCTGAAAAATACGAGGAGCCTGAAAAGGTGTGAAAAATACGAGGAGCCTGAAAAGGCCTGAAAAATAGGAGTAGCCTGAAAAGGCCTGAAAAATACGAGGAGCCTGCAAAGGCGTGAAGAATACGAGGAGCGTGAAAAGGTGTGAAAGATACGAGGAGTCTGAAAAGGCGTGAAAAATACGAGGAGCCTGAAAGGCCTGAAAAATACGAGGAGCCTGAAAAGGTGTGAAGAATACGAGGAGCCTGAAAGGGACCGAAAAATGCAAGGAGCCTGAAAACGCCTTAAAAATACGAGGAGCCTGAGAAAGCCTGAGAAATACGAGGAGCCTGAAAAGGCCTGAAAAATAAGAGGAGCCTGAAAAGGCCTGAAAAATACGGGGAGCCTGAAAAGGTGTGAAAAATACTAGGAGCCAGAAAAGGTGTGAAAAATACGAGGAGCCTGAAAAGGCGTGAAAAATACGAGGAGCCTGAAAAGGCGTGAAAAATACGAGGAGCCTGAAAAGGCGTGAAAAATACGAAGAGCCTCATAAGGTGTGAAAAATACGAGGAGCCTGAAAAGGCCTTAAAAATACGAGGAGCCTGAAAAGGTGTGAAAAATACGAGGAGCCTGAAAAGGTGTGAAAAATACGAGACTGAAAAGGTGTGAAAAATACGAGGAGCCTGCAAAGGCGTGAAAAATACGAGGAACCTGAAAAGGTGTGAAAAATACGAGGAGTCTGAAAAGGCGTGAAAAATACGAGGAGTCTGAAAGGCCAGAAAAATGCGAGGAGCCTGAAAAGGTGTGAAAAATACGAGGAGCCTGAAAGAGACCGAAAAATACAAGGAGCCTGAAAACGCCTTAAAAATACGAGGAGCCTGAGAAATCCTGAGAAATACGAGGAGCCTGAAAAGGCCTGAAAAATAGGAGGAGCCTGAAAAGACCTGAAAAATACGAGGAGCCTGAGAAAGCCTGAGAAATACGAGGAGCCTGAAAAGGCCTGAAAAATAGGAGGAGCGTGAAAAGGCCTGAAAAATTCGAGGTGCCTGAAAAGGCCTGAAAAATATGAGGTGCGTGAAAAGGCCTGAAAAATACGAGGAACCTGAAAAGGCCTGAAAAATTGGAAGAGCCTGAAAAAGCCTGAAAAATACGAGGAGACTGAAAAGGTGTGAAAAATATGAGGAGCCTGAAAAGGTGTGAAAAATACGAGGAGCCTGAAAAGGTGTGTAAAATACGAGGAGCCTGAAAAGGTGTGAAAAATACGAGGAGCCTGAAAAGGTGTGAAAAATAAGAGCAGCCTGAAAAGACCTGAAAAATACGAGGAGCCTGAAAAGGCCTGAAAAATATGAGGAGCATTAAAAGGTGTGAAAAATACGAGGAGCCAGAAAAGGCCTGAATAATACGAGAGGCCTGAAAAGGAGTTAAAAATATGAGGAGCCTGAAAAGGTGTGAAAAATACGAGGAGCCTGAAAAGGTGTGAAAAATACAAGGAGCCTGAAAGGCCTGAAAAATACGAGGAGCCTGAAAAGGCCTGAAAAATATGAGGAGCCTGAAAAGTCAGAAAAATACGAGGAGCCTGAAAAGTTGTGAAAAATACGAGGAACCTGAAAAGGTGTGAAAAATACGAGGAGCCTGAAAAGGTGTGAAAAATACAAGGAGCCTGAAAAGGCCTGAAAAATATGAGGAGCCTGAAAATGTGAGAAAAATACGAGGAGCCTGAAAAGGTGTGAAAATAAGAGGACCCTGAAAGGCGTGAAAAATATGAGGATCCTGAAAAGGTGTGAAAAATACGAGGAGCCTGAAAAGGTGTGAAAAATTCGTGGAGCCTTAAAAGGTGTGAAAAATACGAGGAGCCTGAAAAGGTGTGAAAAATACAAGGAGCCTGAAAAGGCCTGAAAAATATGAGGAGCCTGAAAATGTGAGAAAAATACGAGGAGCCTGAAAAGGTGTGAAAATACGAGGAGCCTGAAAGGCGTGAAAAATATGAGGAGCTTGAAAAGGTGTCAAAAATACGTGGAGCCTGGAAAGGTGTGAAAAATATGAGGAGCCTGCAAAGTCGTGAAAAATACGAGGAGCCTGAAGAGGTGAGAAAAATACGAGGAGCCTGAAGAGGTGTGAAAAATACGAGGAGCCTGAAAAGTTGTGAAAAAAAACGAGGAGCCTGAAAAGCTGTGTAACATAGTAGGAGCCTGAAAAGGCGAGAAAAATACGAAGAGCCTGAAAAGGTGTGAAAAATACGAGGAGTATGAAAAGGTGTGAAAAATATGAGGAGCCTGAAAAGGTGTGAAAAATACGAGGAGTCTGAAAATGTGTGAAAAATTCGAGGAGCCTGAAAAGGTGTTAAAAATACCAGGAGCCTGAAAAGGCGTGAAAACTACGAGAAGCCTGAAAAGGTGTGAAAAATACGAGGAGACTGAAAAGGCCTGAAAAATTCGAGGTGCCTGAAAAGGCCTGAAAAATATGAGGTGCGTGAAAAGGCCTGAAAAATACGAGGAACCTGAAAAGGCCTGAAAAATTGGAAGAGCCTGAAAAAGCCTGAAAAATACGAGGAGACTGAAAAGGTGTGAAAAATATGAGGAGCCTGAAAAGGTGTGAAAAATACGAGGAGCCTGAAAAGGTGTGTAAAATACGAGGAGCCTGAAAAGGTGTGAAAAATACGAGGAGTCTGAAAAGGTGTGTAAAATACGAGGAGCCTGAAAAGGTGTGAAAAATACGAGGAGTCTGAAAAGGTGTGAAAAATAAGAGCAGCCTGAAAAGACCTGAAAAATACGAGGAGCCTGAAAAGGCCTGAAAAATACGAGGAGCATTAAAAGGTGTGAAAAATACGAGGAGCCAGAAAAGGCCTGAATAATACGAGAGGCCTGAAAAGGAGTGAAAAATATGAGGAGCCTGAAAAGGTGTGAAAAATACGAGGAGCCTGAAAAGGTGTGAAAAATACAAGGAGCCTGAAAGGCCTGAAAAATACGAGGAGCCTGAAAAGGCCTGAAAAATACGAGGAGCCTGAAAAGGCGTGAAAAATACGAAGAGCCTGAAAAGTTGTGAAAAATACGAGGAGCCTGAAAAGGCGTGAAAAATATGAGGAGTCTGAAAAGGCGTGAAATATACGAGGAGCCTGAAAAGGCGTTTAAAATACGAGGAGCCTGAAAAGGTGTGAGAAATACGAGGAGCCTGAAAAGGTGTGAAAAATACGAGGAGCCTGAAAAGGCCTGAAAAATACGAGGAGCCTGAAAAGGTGTGAAAAATACGAGGAGCCTGAAAAGGCCTGAAAAATAGGAGTAGCCTGAAAAGGCCTGAAAAATACGAGGAGCCTGCAAAGGCGTGAAGAATACGAGGAGCGTGAAAAGGTGTGAAAGATACGAGGAGTCTGAAAAGGCGTGAAAAATACGAGGAGCCTGAAAGGCCTGAAAAATACGAGGAGCCTGAAAAGGTGTGAAGAATACGAGGAGCCTGAAAGGGACCGAAAAATGCAAGGAGCCTGAAAACGCCTTAAAAATACGAGGAGCCTGAGAAAGCCTGAGAAATACGAGGAGCCTGAAAAGGCCTGAAAAATAAGAGGAGCCTGAAAAGGCCTGAAAAATACGGGGAGCCTGAAAAGGTGTGAAAAATACTAGGAGCCAGAAAAGGTGTGAAAAATACGAGGAGCCTGAAAAGGCGTGAAAAATACGAGGAGCCTGAAAAGGCGTGAAAAATACGAGGAGCCTGAAAAGGCGTGAAAAATACGAAGAGCCTGATAAGGTGTGAAAAATACGAGGAGCCTGAAAAGGCCTTAAAAATACGAGGAGCCTGAAAAGGTGTGAAAAATACGAGGAGCCTGAAAAGGTGTGAAAAATACGAGACTGAAAAGGTGTGAAAAATACGAGGAGCCTGCAAAGGCGTGAAAAATACGAGGAACCTGAAAAGGTGTGAAAAATACGAGGAGTCTGAAAAGGCGTGAAAAATACGAGGAGTCTGAAAGGCCAGAAAAATGCGAGGAGCCTGAAAAGGTGTGAAAAATACGAGGAGCCTGAAAGAGACCGAAAAATACAAGGAGCCTGAAAACGCCTTAAAAATACGAGGAGCCTGAGAAATCCTGAGAAATACGAGGAGCCTGAAAAGGCCTGAAAAATAGGAGGAGCCTGAAAAGACCTGAAAAATACGAGGAGCCTGAGAAAGCCTGAGAAATACGAGGAGCCTGAAAAGGCCTGAAAAATAGGAGGAGCGTGAAAAGGCCTGAAAAATTCGAGGTGCCTGAAAAGGCCTGAAAAATATGAGGTGCGTGAAAAGGCCTGAAAAATACGAGGAACCTGAAAAGGCCTGAAAAATTGGAAGAGCCTGAAAAAGGCTGAAAAATACGAGGAGACTGAAAAGGTGTGAAAAATATGAGGAGCCTGAAAAGGTGTGAAAAATACGAGGAGCCTGAAAAGGCGTGAAAAATACGAGGAGCCTGAAAAGGTGTGAAAAATACGAGGAGCCTGAAAAGGTGTGAAAAATAAGAGCAGCCTGAAAAGACCTGAAAAATACGAGGAGCCTGAAAAGGCCTGAAAAATATGAGGAGCATTAAAAGGTGTGAAAAATACGAGGAGCCAGAAAAGGCCTGAATAATACGAGAGGCCTGAAAAGGAGTTAAAAATATGAGGAGCCTGAAAAGGTGTGAAAAATACGAGGAGCCTGAAAAGGTGTGAAAAATACAAGGAGCCTGAAAGGCCTGAAAAATACGAGGAGCCTGAAAAGGCCTGAAAAATATGAGGAGCCTGAAAAGTCAGAAAAATACAAGGAGCCTGAAAAGTTGTGAAAAATACGAGGAACCTGAAAAGGTGTGAAAAATACGAGGAGCCTGAAAAGGTGTGAAAAATACAAGGAGCCTGAAAAGGCCTGAAAAATATGAGGAGCCTGAAAATGTGAGAAAAATACGAGGAGCCTGAAAAGGTGTGAAAATAAGAGGACCCTGAAAGGCGTGAAAAATATGAGGATCCTGAAAAGGTGTGAAAAATACGAGGAGCCTGAAAAGGTGTGAAAAATTCGTGGAGCCTTAAAAGGTGTGAAAAATACGAGGAGCCTGAAAAGGTGTGAAAAATACAAGGAGCCTGAAAAGGCCTGAAAAATATGAGGAGCCTGAAAATGTGAGAAAAATACGAGGAGCCTGAAAAGGTGTGAAAATACGAGGAGCCTGAAAGGCGTGAAAAATATGAGGAGCTTGAAAAGGTGTCAAAAATACGTGGAGCCTGGAAAGGTGTGAAAAATATGAGGAGCCTGCAAAGTCGTGAAAAATACGAGGAGCCTGAAGAGGTGAGAAAAATACGAGGAGCCTGAAGAGGTGTGAAAAATACGAGGAGCCTGAAAAGTTGTGAAAAAAAACGAGGAGCCTGAAAAGCTGTGTAACATAGTAGGAGCCTGAAAAGGCGAGAAAAATACGAAGAGCCTGAAAAGGTGTGAAAAATACGAGGAGTATGAAAAGGTGTGAAAAATATGAGGAGCCTGAAAAGGTGTGAAAAATACGAGGAGTCTGAAAATGTGTGAAAAATTCGAGGAGCCTGAAAAGGTGTTAAAAATACCAGGAGCCTGAAAAGGCGTGAAAACTACGAGAAGCCTGAAAAGGTGTGAAAAATACGAGGAGACTGAAAAGGTGTGTAAAATACGAGGCGCCTGAAAAGGGGTGAAAAATACAAGGAGCCTGAAAATTCGTGAAAAATACGAGGAGCCTGAAAAGGTGTGTAAAATACGAGGAGCCTGAAAAGGCCTTTAAAATACGAGGAGCCTGAAAAGGTGTGAGAAATACGAGGAGCCTGAAAAGGATTGAAAAATATGAGGAGCCTGAAAAAGTGTGAAAAATACGAGGAGCCTGAAAAGGCCGGAAAAATATGAGGGGCGTAAAAAGATGTGAAAAATACGGGGAGCCTGAAAAGGCCTGAAAAATTCGAGGTGCCTGAAAAGGCGTGAAAAATACGAGGAGCATGAAGAGGCGTGAAAAATACGAGGAGCCTGAAAAGGTGTGAAAAATATGAGGAGCCTGAAAAGGCCTGAAAAATACGAGGAGCCTGAAAAAGCCTGAATAATACTAGGAGCCTGATAAGGTGTTAAAAATATGAGGAGACTGAAAAAGTCTGAAAAATACGAGGAGCCTGAAACGGTTTGAAAAATACGAGGAGCCTGAAAAGTTGTGAAAAATACGAGGGGCCTGAAAAGGTGTGAAAATACGAGGAGCCTGAAAAGGCCTGAAAAACACGAGGACCCTGAAAAGGCCTGAAAAATACGAGGAGCCTGAAAAGGTGTGAAAAATATGAGGAGCATGAAAAGGCCTGTAAAATACGAGGAGATTGAAAAGGTGTGAAAAATATGAGGAGCCTGAAAAGGCCTGAAAAATACAAAAAGCCGGAAAAGACCTGAAAAATACGAGGAGCCTGAAAAGGCGTGAAAACTACGAGGAGCCTGAAAAGGTGTGAAAAATACGAGGAGCCTGAAAAGGCGTGAAAACTACGAGGAGGCTGAAAAGGTGTGAAAAATACGAGGAGCCTGGAAAGGTGTGTAAAATACGAGGAGCCTGAAAAGGCCTTTAAAATACGAGGAGCCTGAAAAGGTGTGAAAGTATGAGGAGCCTGAAAAGGCCTGAAAAATACGAGGAGCCTGAAAATGTGTGAAAAATACGAGGAGGCTGAAAAGGCCTCAAAAATATAAGGGGCGTGAAAAGATGTGAAAAATACGAGGAGCCTGAAAAGGCCTGAAATTTAAGAGGAGCCTGAAAAAGTGTGAAAAATAAGACGAGCCTGAAAAGCTGTGAAAAATACGAGGAGCCTGAAAAGGCCTGAAAAATACGAGGAGCCTGAAAAGGTGTGAAAAATACGAGGAGCCTGAAAAGGCCTCAAAAATATAAGAGGCGTGAAAAGATGTGAAAAATACGAGGAGCCTGAAAAGGCCTGAAAAATACGAGGAGCCTGAAAAAGTGTGAAAAATACGACGAGCCTGAAAAGCTGTGAATAATACGAGGAGCCTGAAAAGGTGTGAAAAATACGAGGAGCCTGAAAAGGTGTGAAAAATACGAGGAGCCGGAAAAGGCCTGTAAAATATGAGGAGCCTGAAAATGCGTGAAGAATACGAGGAGCCTGAAAGACCTGTAAAATACGAGGAGCCTGAAAAGGCCTGTAAAATACGAGGAGCCTGAAAAGGCCTGAAAAATACGAGGAGCCTAAAAAGTTGTGAAAAATACGAGGAGGCTGAAAAGGTGTGAAAAATACGAGAGGCCTGAAAAGGTGGGAAAAATACGAGGAGCCTGAAAAGGTGTGAAAAATACGAGGAGCCTGAAAAGGTGTGAAAAACACGAGGAACCTGAAAAGGCCTGAAAAATACGTGGAGCCTGAAAGGCCTGAAAAACACGATGAGCCTGATAAGGTGTGAAAAATATGAGGAGACTGAAAAAGCCTTAAAAATACGAGGAGCCTGAAAAGGTTTGAAAAATACGAGGAGCCTGAAAAGGTGTGAAAAATAGGAGGAGCCTGAACAGGTGTGTAAAATACGACGAGCCTGAAAATGTGTGAAAAATACGAAGAGCCTGAAAAGGCGTGAAAAATACCAGGAGCCTGAAAAGGTGTGAAAAATACGAGCAGCCTGAAAAGGTGTGAAAAATACGAGGAGCCTGAAAAGGAATGAAAAATACGAGGAGCCTGAAAAGGTGTGAAAAATACGAGGAGCCTGAAAAGGTGTGAAAAATACGAGGAGCCTGAATAGGTGTGAAAAATACGAGGAGCCTGAAAAGGTCTGTAAAATACGAGGAACCTGAAAAGGTGTGAAAAATACGAGGAGCCTGAAAAGGCATGTAAAATACGAGGAGCCTGAGAAGGTGTGAAAAATATGAGGAGCCTGAAAAGGCCTGAAAAATACGAGGAGCCGGAAAAGGCCTGAAAAATATGAGGAGCCTGAAAATGCGTGAAAAATACAAGGAGCCTGAAAGGCCTGAAAAATACGAGGAGCCGGAAAAGGCCTGAAAGATATGAGGAGCCTGAAAAAGCCTGAAAATACGAGGAGCCGGAAAAAGCCTGAAAAATATGAGGAGCCTGAAAATGCGTGAAAAATACGAGGAGCCCTAAGAGGTGTGAAAAATACGAGGAGCCTGAAGACGTGTGAAAAATACGAGGAGGCTGATAAGGTGTGAAAAATATGAGGAGCCTGAAAAAGCGTGAAAAATACGAGGAGCCTGAAAAGGTGTGAAAAATACGAGGAGCCTGAAAAAGCCTGAAAAATTCTTGGGGCCTGAAAAGGTGTGAAAAATACGAGGAGCCTGAAAAGGCCTGTAAAATACGAGGAACCTGAAAAGGCCTGAAAAATTCGAGGTGCCTGAAAAGGCCTGAAAAATATGAGGTGCGTGAAAAGACCTGAAAAATACAAGGAGCCTGAAAAGGTGTGAAAAATACGAGGAGCCTGAAAAGGCGTGAAATATACGAGGAGCCTGAAAAGGTGTGAAAAATACGAGGAGACGGAAAAGGCCTGAAAAATATGAGGAGTCGGAAAAGGACTGAAAAATATGAGGAGCCTGAAAAGGTGTGAAAAATACGAGGAGTCTGAAAAGGCGTGAAAAATACGAAGAGCCTGAAAGGGCGTTAAAAATACGAAGATCCTGAAATGGTGTGAAAAATACCAGGAGCCTGAAAAGGTGTGAAAAATACGAGGAGCCTGATAAGGTGTGAAAAATATGAGGAGCCTGAAAAAGCGTGAAAAATACGAGGAGCCTGAAAAGGTGTGAAAAATACGAGGAGCCTGAAAAGGACTGTAAAATACGAGGAGCCTGAAAAGGCCTGAAAAATTCGAGGTGCCTGAAAAGGCCTGAAAAATATGAGGTGCGTGAAAAAACCTGAAAAATATGAGGAGCCTGATAAGGTGTGAAAAATACGAGGAGTCTGAAAAGGTGTGAAAAATACGAGGAGCCTGAAAAGGTGTGAAAAATACGAGGAGCCTGAAAAGGCCTGAAAAATACGAGAAGCCTGAAAAGGTGTGAAAAATACGAGGAGCCTGAAAAGGCGTGAAAAATACGAGGAGCCTGAAAAGACCTGAAAAATATGAGGGGCGTGAAAAGATGTGAAAAATACGAGGAGCCTAAAAATGCCTGAAAAATACGAGGAGCCTGAAAAGGGGTGAAAAATACGAGGAGCCTGAAAAGGCATGAAAAATATGAGGAGCCTGAAAAGGTGTGAAAAATACGAGGAGCCTGAAAAGGTGTGAAAAATATGAGGAGCCAGAAAAGGTGTGAAAAATACGAGGAGTTGAAAAGGCCTGAAAAATATGAGGAGCCTTAAAAGATGTGAAAAATACGAGGAGCCAGAAAAGGCTTGAATAATACGAGGGGCCTGAAAAGGCGTGAAAAATATGAGGAGCCTGAAAAGGTGTGAATAATACAAGGAGCCTGAAAAGGTGTGAAAAATACGAGGAGCCTGAAAAGGCCTGTAAAATACGAGGAGTCTGAAAAAGTGTGAAAAATATGAGGAGCCTGAAAAGACCTGAAAAATATGAGGAGCCTAAAAATGCGTGAAAAATACGAGGAGCCTGAAAGGCCTGAAAAATACGAGGAGTCTGAAAAGGTCTGAAAAATTAGAGGAGCCTGAAAAGGCCTGAAAAATACGAGGAGCCTGAAAAGGCGTGAAAAATACGAGGAACCTGAAAAGGTGTGAAATATATGAGGAGCTTGAAAAAGTGTGAAAAATACGAGGAGCCTGAAAAAGCCTGAAAAATACGAGGAGCCTGATAAGGTGTGAAAAATATGAGGAGACTGAAAAAGCCTGAAAAATACAAGGAGCTTGAAAAGGTGTGAAAAATACGAGGAGCCTGAAAAGGTGTGAAAAATACGAGGAGCCTGAAAAGGTGTGAAAAATACGACGAACCTGAAACTGTGTGAAAAATACGAAGAGCCTGAAAAGGTGTGAAAAATACGAGGAGCCTGAAAAGTTGTGAAAAATACGAGCAGCGTGAAAAGTTGTGAAAAATACGAGGAGCCTGAAAAGGCCTGAAAAATACGAGGTTCATTAAAAGGTGTGAAAAATACGAGGAGCCAGAAAAGGCCTGATAATATGAGGGGCCTGAAAAGGCGTGAAAAATATGAGGAACCTGAAAAGGTGTGAATAGTACGAGGAGCCTGAAAAGGTGTGAAAAATACGAGGAGCCTGAAAAGGTGTGAAAAATATGAGGAGCCTGAAAAGGCCTGAAAAATACGAGGAGCCGGAAAACGCCTGAAAAATATGAGGAGCCTGAATAGGTGTGAAAAATACGAAGAGCCTGAAAAGGTGTGAAAAATACGAGGAGCCTGAAAAGGTGTGAAAAATACGAGGAGCCTGAAAAGGTGTGAAAAATACGAGGAGCCTGAAAAAGCGTGAAAAATACGAGGAGCCTGAAAAGGTGTGAAAAATACGAGGAGCCTGAAAAAGCCTGAAAAATTCGAGGGGCCTGAAAAGGTGTGAAAAATACGAGGAGCCTGAAAAGGCCTGTAAAATACGAGGAGCCTTAAAAGGCCTGAAAAATACGAGAAGCCTGAAAAGGCATGAAAAATACTAGGAGCCTGAAAAGGTGTGAAAAATACGAGGAGCCTGAAAAAGTGTGAAAAATACGAGGAGCCGGAAAAAGCCTGAAAAATACGAGGAGCCTGATAAGGTGTGAAAAATATGAGGAGACTGAAAAAGCCTGAAAAATACGAGGAGCCTGAAAAGGTGTGAAAAATATGAGGAGCCTGAAAAGGCCTGAAATATATGAGGAGCCGGAAAAGACCTGAAAAATATGAGGAGCCCGAGAAGGCGTGAAAAATATGAGGAGCCTGAAAGTCCTGAAAAATACGAGTAGCCGGAAAAGGCCTGAAAAATATGAGGAGCCTGAAAAGGTGTGAAAAATACGAGGAGCCTGAAAAGGTGTGAAAAATACGAGGAGCCTGAAAAGGTGTGAAAAATACGAGGAGCCTGAAAAGGCCTGAAAAATACGAGAAGCCTGAAAAGGCCTGAAAAATACGAGGAGCCTTAAAAGGTGTGAAAAATACGAGGAGCCAGAAGAGGCCTGAATAATACGAGGGGCCTGAAAAGGCGTGAAAAATACGAGGAGCCTGAAAAGGTGTGAAAAATACGAGGAGCCTGAAAAGGTGTGAAAAATACGAGGAGCCTGAAAAGGCCTGTAAAATACGAGGAGCCTGAAAAGGTGTGAAAAATATGAGGAGCCTGAAAAGGCCTGAAAAATACGAGGAGCCGGAAAAGGCCTGAAAAATATGAGGAGCCTGAAAATGCGTGAAAAATACGAGGAGCCTGAAAGGCCTGAAAAATACGAGGAGCCGGAAAAGGCCTGAAAAATATGAGGAGCCTGAAAAGGCCTGAAAAATACGAGGAGCCAGAAAAGGCCTGAAAAATATGAGGAGCCTGAAAATGCGTGAAAAATACGAGGAGCCCTAAGAGGTGTGAAAAATACAAGGAGCCTGAAGAGGTGTGAAAAATACGAGGAGGCTGATAAGGTGTGAAAAATATGAGGAGCCTGAAAAAGCGTGAAAAATACGAGGAGCCTGAAAAGGTGTGAAAAATACGAGGAGCCTGAAAAGGCCTGAAAAATACGAGGGGCCTGAAAAGGTGTGAAAAATACAAGGAGCCTGAAAAGGCCTGTAAAATACTAGGAACCTGATAAGGCCTGAAAAATTCGAGGTGCCTGAAAAGGCCTGAAAAATATGAGGTGCGTGAAAAGACCTGAAAAATACGAGGAGCCTAAAATGCGTGAAAAATACAAGGAGCCTGAAAATGTGTGAAAAATACGAGGAGCCTGAAAAGGTGTGTAAAATACGAGGAGCCTGAAAAGGCCTTTAAAATACGATCAGCCTGAATAGGTGTGAAAAATACGAGGAGCCTGAAAAGGCCTGAAAAATATGAGGAGCCTGAAAAGGTGTGAAAAATACGAGGAGCCTGAAAAGGTGTGAAAAATACGAGGAGCCAGAAAAGTCGTGAAAAATACGAGGAGCCTGAAGAGGTTTGAAAAATACGAGGAGCCTGAAGAGGTGTGAAAAATACGAGGAGCCTGAAAAGTTGTGAAAAAAAAACGAGGAGCCTGAAAAGGCATGAAAAATACGAGGAGCATAAAAGGCGTGTAAAATAAGAGGAGCCTGTAAAGGTGTGAAAAATACGACCAGCCTGAAAAGATGTCAAAAATAAGAGGAGCCTGAAAAGGCCTGAAAAATACGAGGAGCCTGAAAACTTGTGAAAAATACGAGGAGCCTGAAAAGGTGTGAAAAATACGAGGAGCCTGAAAAGGTGTGAAAAATACGAGGAGCCAGAAAAGGCGTGAAAATTACGAGGAGCCTGAAAGGCCTGAAAAACATGAGGAGTCAGAAAAGGCCTTAAATATGAGGGGGCTGAAAAGGTGTGAAAAATAAAAGGAGCCTGAAAAGGCCTGAAATATATGAGGAGCCTGAAGAGTTGTGAAAAATACGAGGAGCCTGAAAAAGCGTGAAAATACAAGGAGCCTGAAAATGTGTGAAAAATACAAGGAGCCTGAAAAAGCCTGAAAAATACGAGGAGCCTGAAAAGGTGTGAAAAATACGAGGAGCCACTAAAGACGTGAAAAATACGAGGAGCCTGAAAAGGCCTGAAAAATACGAGGAGCCTGAAAGGCCTGAAAAACACGAGGAGCCAGAAAAGGCCTGAAAAATATGAGGGGCCTGAAAAGGTGTGAAAAATACGAGAAGCCTGAAACGGTGTGAAAATTTCGAGTAGCCTGAAAAGGCGTGAAAATTACGAGGAGCCTGAAAGGCCTGAAAAACACGAGGAGCCAGAAAAGGCCTGAAAAATATGAGGGGCCTGAAAAGGTGTGAAAAATACGAGGAGCCTGAAAAGGCCTGAAAAATACGAGTAGCCTGAAAAGGCCTGAAAAATACGAGGAGCCTGAAAAGGCGTGAAAAATACCAGGAGCCTGAAAAGGTGTGAAAAATATGAGGAGCCTGAAAATGCCTGAAAAATACGAGGAGCCGGAAAAGGTGTGAAAAATACGAAGAGCTTGAAAAGGTGTGAAAAATACGCAGAGCCTGAAAAGGTGAGAAAAATACGAGGAGCCTGAAAGGCCTGAAAAATACGAGGAGCCAGAAAAGGCCTGAAAAATACGAGGGGCCTGAAAAGGTGTGAAAAATACGAGGAGCCTGAAAAAGCCTGAAAAATACGAGGAGTCTGAAAAGGCCTGTAAAATACGAGGAGCCTGAAAAGGTGTGAAAAATATGAGGAGCCTGAAAAGGTCTGAAATATATGAGGAGCCGGAAAAGACCTGAAAAATATGAGGAGCCTGAAAAGGCGTGAAAAATACGAGGAGCCTGAAAGGCCTGAAAAATACGAGGAGATGGAAATGGCCTGAAAAATATGAGGAGCCTGAAAAGGCCTCAAAAATATGAGGAGCCTGATAAGTTGTGAAAAATACGAGGAGCCTGAAAAGGTGTGAAACACACGAGAAGCCTGAAAAGGCCTGAAAAATACGAGGAGCCTGAAACGGTGTGAAAAATACGAGGAGCCTGAAAAGGCCTGTAAAATACGAGGAGCCTGAAAAAGCCTGTAAAATACGAGGAGCCTGAAAAGGCTTGAAATATTCGAGGAGCATGAAAAGGCGTGCAAAATATGAGGAGCCTGAAAAGGCGTGAAAAATACGAAGAGCCTGAAAAGGTGTGAAAAATATGAGGAGACTGAAAAGGACTGAAAAATTGGAGGAGCCTGAAAAGGTGTGAAAAATACGAGGACCCTGAAAAGGCCTGAAAAATATGAGGAGCCTGAAAAGGTGTGAAAAATACGAGGAGCCTGAAAAGGCCTGAAAAATATGAGGGGCGTGAAAAGATGTGAAAAATACGAGGAGCCTGAAAAGGCCTGAAATACGAGGACCTGAAAAGGTGTGAAAAATAAGAAGAGGCTGAATAGGTGTGAAAAGTTCGAGGAGCCTGAAAAGGTGTGAAAAATACGAGGAACCTGAAAAGGTGTGAAAAATACGAGGAGCCTGAAAAGGCCTGTAAAATACGAGGAGCCTGAAAAGGCCTGAAAAATTTGAGGAGCCTGAAAAGGCGTGAAAAATACGAGGAGCCTGAAAAGGCGTCAAAAATACGAGGAGCCTGAAAAGGTGTGAAAAATATGAGGAGCCTGAAAAGGACTGAAAAATACGAGGAGACTGAAAAAGCCTGAAAAATACGAGGAGCCTGATAAGGTGTGAAAAATATGAGGAGACTGAAAAAGCCTGAAAAATACGAGGAGCCTGAAAAGGTTTGAACAATACGAGGAGCCTGAAAAGGTGTGAAAAATACGACGAGACTGAAAATGTGTGAAAAATACGAAGATCCTGAAAAGGTGTGAAAAATACGAGGAGCCTGAAAAGGTTTGAAAAATACGAGCAGCCTGAAAAGGTGTGAAAAATACGAGGAGCCTGAAAAGGCCTGAAAAATACGAGAAGCCTGAAAAGGTGTGAAAAATACGAGCAGCCTGAAAAGGTGTGAAAAATACGAGGAGCCTGAAAAGGTGTGAAAAATACGAAGAGCCTGAAAAGTTGTGAAAAATACGAGGAGCCTGAAAAGGTGTGAAAAATACGAGGAGCCTGAAAAGGCCTGAAAAATACGAGGAGCCTTAAAAGGTGTGAAAAATACAAGGAGCCAGAAAAGGCCTGAATAATACGAGGGGCCTGAAAAGGCATGAAAAATATGAGGAGCCTGAAAAGGTGTGAAAAATACGAGGAGCCTGAAAAGGTGTGAAAAATACGAGGAGCATGAAAAGGTGTGAAAAATACGAGGATCCTGAAAAGGCCTGAAAAATATGAGGAGCCTGAAAAGGTGTGAAAAATACGAGGAGCCTGAAAAGGTGTGAGAAATATGAGGAGCCTGTAAAGGCCTGAAAAATACAAGGAGCCGGAAAAGTCCTGAAAAGTATGAGGAGCCTGAAAATGCGTGAAAAATACGAGGAGCCTGAAAAGCCTGAAAAGTACGACGAGCCGGAAAAGGCCTGAAAAATATGAGGAGCCTGAAAAGGACTGAATAATACGAGGTGCCTGAAAAAGTGTGAAAAATACGAGGAGCCTGAAAAGGTGTGAAAAACACGAGGAGCCTGAAAAGGTGTGAAAAATACGAGGAGCCTGAAAAGTTGTGAAAAATACGAGGAGCCTGAAAAGGCCTGTAAAATACGAGGAGCCTGAAAAGGTGTGAAAAATATGAGGAGCCTGAAAAGGCCTGAAAAATACGAGGAGCCGGAAAAGGCCTGAAAAATATGAGGAGCCTGAAAATGCGTGAAAAATACGAGGAGCCTGAAAGGCCTGAAAAATACGAGGAGCCGGAAAAGGCCTGAAAAATATGAGGAGCCTGAAAAGGCCTGAAAAATACGAGGAGGCAGAAAAGGCCTGAAAAATATGAGGAGCCTGAAAATGCGTGAAAAATACGAGGAGCCCTAAGAGGTGTGAAAAATACAAGGAGCCTGAAGAGGTGTGAAAAATACGAGGAGGCTGATAAGGTGTGAAAAATATGAGGAGCCTGAAAAAGCGTGAAAAATACGAGGAGCCTGAAAAGGTGTGAAAAATACGAGGAGCCTGAAAAAGCCTGAAAAATTCGAGGGGCCTGAAAAGGTGTGAAAAATACGAGGAGCCTGAAAAGGCCTGTAAAATACTAGGAACCTGATAAGGCCTGAAAAATTCGAGGTGCCTGAAAAGGCCTGAAAAATATGAGGTGCGTGAAAAGACCTGAAAAATACGAGGAGCCTAAAATGCGTGAAAAATACAAGGAGCCTGAAAATGTGTGAAAAATACGAGGAGCCTGAAAAGGTGTGTAAAATACGAGGAGCCTGAAAAGGCCTTTAAAATACGATCAGCCTGAATAGGTGTGAAAAATACGAGGAGCCTGAAAAGGCCTGAAAAATATGAGGAGCCTGAAAAGGTGTGAAAAATACGAGGAGCCTGAAAAGGTGTGAAAAATACGAGGAGCCAGAAAAGTCGTGAAAAATACGAGGAGCCTGAAGAGGTGTGAAAAATACGAGGAGCCTGAAGAGGTGTGAAAAATACGAGGAGCCTGAAAAGTTGTGAAAAAAAACGAGGAGCCTGAAAAGGCATGAAAAATACGAGGAGCATAAAAGGCGTGTAAAATAAGAGGAGCCTGTAAAGGTGTGAAAAATACGACCAGCCTGAAAAGATGTCAAAAATAAGAGGAGCCTGAAAAGGCCTGAAAAATACGAGGAGCCTGAAAACTTGTGAAAAATACGAGGAGCCTGAAAAGGTGTGAAAAATACGAGGAGCCTGAAAAGGTGTGAAAAATACGAGGAGCCAGAAAAGGCGTGAAAATTACGAGGAGCCTGAAAGGCCTGAAAAACATGAGGAGTCAGAAAAGGCCTTAAAAATATGAGGGGGCTGAAAAGGTGTGAAAAATAAAAGGAGCCTGAAAAGGCCTGAAATATATGAGGAGCCTGAAGAGTTGTGAAAAATACGAGGAGCCTGAAAAAGCGTGAAAATACAAGGAGCCTGAAAATGTGTGAAAAATACAAGGAGCCTGAAAAAGCCTGAAAAATACGAGGAGCCTGAAAAGGTGTGAAAAATACGAGGAGCCTCTAAAGACGTGAAAAATACGAGGAGCCTGAAAAGGCCTGAAAAATACGAGGAGCCTGAAAGGCCTGAAAAACACGAGGAGCCAGAAAAGGCCTGAAAAATATGAGGGGCCTGAAAAGGTGTGAAAAATACGAGAAGCCTGAAACGGTGTGAAAATTTCGAGTAGCCTGAAAAGGCGTGAAAATTACGAGGAGCCTGAAAGGCCTGAAAAACACCAGGAGCCAGAAAAGGCCTGAAAAATATGAGGGGCCTGAAAAGGTGTGAAAAATACGAGGAGCCTGAAAAGGCCTGAAAAATACGAGTAGCCTGAAAAGGCCTGAAAAATATGAGGAGCCTGAAAAGGCGTGAAAAATACCAGGAGCCTGAAAAGGTGTGAAAAATATGAGGAGCCTGAAAATGCCTGAAAAATACGAGGAGCCGGAAAAGGTTGGAAAAATACGAAGAGCTTGAAAAGGTGTGAAAAATACGCAGAGCCTGAAAAGGTGAGAAAAATACGAGGAGCCTGAAAGGCCTGAAAAATACGAGGAGCCAGAAAAGGCCTGAAAAATACGAGGGGCCTGAAAAGGTGTGAAAAATACGAGGAGCCTGAAAAAGCCTGAAAAATACGAGGAGTCTGAAAAGGCCTGTAAAATACGAGGAGCCTGAAAAGGTGTGAAAAATATGAGGAGCCTGAAAAGGTCTGAAATATATGAGGAGCCGGAAAAGACCTGAAAAATATGAGGAGCCTGAAAAGGCGTGAAAAATACGAGGAGCCTGAAAGGCCTGAAAAATACGAGGAGATGGAAATGGCCTGAAAAATATGAGGAGCCTGAAAAGGCCTCAAAAATATGAGGAGCCTGATAAGTTGTGAAAAATACGAGCCTGAAAAGGTGTGAAACACACGAGGAGCCTGAAAAGGTGTGAAAAATACGAGGAGCCTGAAAAGGCCTGAAAAATACGAGGAGCCTGAAACGGTGTGAAAAATACGAGGAGCCTGAAAAGGCCTGTAAAATACGAGGAGCCTGAAAAAGCCTGTAAAATACGAGGAGCCTGAAAAGGCTTGAAATATTCGAGGAGCATGAAAAGGCGTGAAAAATATGAGGAGCCTGAAAAGGCGTGAAAAATACGAAGAGCCTGAAAAGGTGTGAAAAATATGAGGAGACTGAAAAGGACTGAAAAATTGGAGGAGCCTGAAAAGGTGTGAAAAATACGAGGACCCTGAAAAGGCCTGAAAAATATGAGGAGCCTGAAAAGGTGTGAAAAATACGAGGAGCCTGAAAAGGCCTGAAAAATATGAGGGGCGTGAAAAGATGTGAAAAATACGAGGAGCCTGAAAAGGCCTGAAATACGAGGACCTGAAAAGGTGTGAAAAATAAGAAGAGGCTGAATAGGTGTGAAAAGTTCGAGGAGCCTGAAAAGGTGTGAAAAATACGAGGAACCTGAAAAGGTGTGAAAAATACGAGGAGCCTGAAAAGGCCTGTAAAATACGAGGAGCCTGAAAAGGCCTGTAAAATACGAGGAGCCTGAAAAGGCCTGAAAAATTTGAGGAGCCTGAAAAGGCGTGAAAAATACGAGGAGCCTGAAAAGGCGTCAAAAATACGAGGAGCCTGAAAAGGTGTGAAAAATATGAGGAGCCTGAAAAGGACTGAAAAATACGAGGAGACTGAAAAAGCCTGAAAAATACGAGGAGCCTGATAAGGTGTGAAAAATATGAGGAGACTGAAAAAGCCTGAAAAATACGAGGAGCCTGAAAAGGTGTGAAAAATACGACGAGACTGAAAATGTGTGAAAAATACGAAGATCCTGAAAAGGTGTGAAAAATACGAGGAGCCTGAAAAGGTTTGAAAAATACGAGCAGCCTGAAAAGGTGTGAAAAATACGAGGAGCCTGAAAAGGCCTGAAAAATACGAGAAGCCTGAAAAGGTGTGAAAAATACGAGCAGCCTGAAAAGGTGTGAAAAATACGAGGAGCCTGAAAAGGTGTGAAAAATACGAAGAGCCTGAAAAGTTGTGAAAAATACGAGGAGCCTGAAAAGGTGTGAAAAATACGAGGAGCCTGAAAAGGTGTGAAAAATACGAGCAGCCTGAAAAGGTGTGAAAAATACGAGGAGCCTGAAAAGGTGTGAAAAATACGAAGAGCCTGAAAAGTTGTGAAAAATACGAGGAGCCTGAAAAGGTGTGAAAAATACGAGGAGCATGAAAAGGTGTGAAAAATACGAGGATCCTGAAAAGGCCTGAAAAATATGAGGAGCCTGAAAAGGTGTGAAAAATACGAGGAGCCTGAAAAGGTGTGAGAAATATGAGGAGCCTGTAAAGGCCTGAAAAATACAAGGAGCCGGAAAAGTCCTGAAAAGTATGAGGTGCCTGAAAATGCGTGAAAAATACGACGAGCCTGAAAGGCCTGAAAAGTACGACGAGCCGGAAAAGGCCTGAAAAATATGAGGAGCCTGAAAAGGACTGAATAATACGAGGTGCCTGAAAAAGTGTGAAAAATACGAGGAGCCTGAAAAGGTGTGAAAAACACGAGGAGCCTGAAAAGGTGTGAAAAATACGAGGAGCCTGAAAAGGCCTGAAAAATACGAGGAGCCTGAAAAGGTGTGAAAAATACGAGGAGCCTGAAAAGGTGTGAAAAATATGAGGAGCCTGTAAAGGCCTGTAAAATACAAGGAGCCTGAAAAGGCCTGAAAAATATGAGGAGCCTGAAAAGGCCTGAAAAATACGAGGAGCCGGAAAAGACCTGAAAAATACTAGGAGCCTGTAAAGGTGTGAAAAATACGAGGAGCCTGAAAAGGTGTGAAAAATACGAGGAGCCTGAAAAGGTGTGAAAAATTCGAGGAGCCTGAAAAGGTGTGAAAAATACAAGGAGCCTTAAAAGGCGTGAAAATTACGAGGAGCCTGAAAATGCGTGAAAAATATGAGGAGCCTGGAAATGTGTGTAAAATAGGAGGAGCCTGAAAAGGCCTTTAAAATACGAGGAGCCTGAAAAGGTGTGAAAAATACGAGGAGCCTGAAAAGGCCTGAAAAATATTAGGAGCCTGAAAAGGTGTGAAAAATACGAGGAGTCTGAAAAGGCCTGAAAAATATAAGGCGCGTGAAAAGATGTGAAAAGTACGAGGAGCCTGAAAAGGCCTGAAAAATACGAGGAGCCGGAAAAGTTGTGAAAAATACGAGGAGCCTGAAAAGGTGTGAAAAGATCGAGGAGCCTGAAAAGGTGTGAAAAATACGAGGAGCCTGAAAAGGTGTGAAAAATACGAGGAGCCTGAAAAGGCCTGTAAAATACGAGGAGCCTGAAAAGGCCTGTAAAATACGAGGAGCTTGAAAAGGTGTGAAAAATACGAAGAGCCTGAAAAGTTGTGAAAAATACGAGGAGCCTGAAAAGGTGTGAAAAATACGAGGAGCCTGAAAAGGCCTGAAAAATACGAGGAGCCTTAAAAGGTGTGAAAAATACAAGGAGCCAGAAAAGGCCTGAATAATACGAGGGGCCTGAAAAGGCATGAAAAATATGAGGAGCCTGAAAAGGTGTGAAAAATACGAGGAGCCTGAAAAGGTGTGAAAAATACGAGGAGCCTGAAAAGGCCTGTAAAATACGAGGAGCCTGAAAAGGTGTGAGAAATATGAGGACCCTGAAAATGCCTGAAAAATACAAGGAGCCGGAAAAGGCCTGAAAAGTATGAGGAACCTGAAAATGCGTGAAAAATACGAGGAGCCTGATAGCCCTGAAAAATACGACGAGCCGGAAATGGCCTGAAAAATATGAGGAGCCTGAAAAGGACTGAATAATACGAGGTGCCTGAAAAGGTGTGAAAAATACGAGGAGCCTAAAAAGGTGTGAAAAATACGAGGAGCCTGAAAAGGTGTGAAAAATACGAGGAGCCTTAAAAGGCCTGAAAAATACGAGGAGCCTGAAAAGGTGTGAAAAATACGAGGAGCCTGAAAAGGTGTGAAAAATATGAGGAGCCTGAAAAGGCCTGTAAAATACGAGGAGCCTGAAAAGGCCTGAAAAATACGAGGAGCCGGAAAAGACCTGAAAAATACGAGGAGCCTGTAGAGCTGTGAAAAATACGAGGAGCCTGAAAAGGTGTGAAAAATTCGAGGAGCCTGAAAAGGTGTGAAAAATACAAGGAGCCTTAAAAGGCGTGAAAATTACGAGGAGCCTGAAAATGCGTGAAAAATACGAGGAGACTGGAAATGTGTGTAAAATACGAGGAGCCTGAAAAGGCCTTTAAAATACGAGGAGCCTGAAAAGGTGTGAAAAATACGAGGAGCCTGAAAAGGCCGGAAAAATAGGAGGAGCCTGAAAAGGTGTGAAAAATACGAGGAGCCTGAAAAGGCCTGAAAAATATAAGGTGCGTGAAAAGATGTGAAAAATACGAGGAGCCTGAAAAGGCCTGAAAAATACGAGGAGCCTGAAAAGTTGTGAAAAATACGAGGAGCTTGAAAAGGCCTGAAAAATTTGAGGAGCCTGAAAAGTCGTGAAAAATACGAGTAGCCTGAAAAGGCGTGAAAAATATGAGGAGCCTGAAAAGGCCTGAAAAATACGAGGAGCCTGAAAAAGCCTGAAAAATACGAGGAGCCTGATAAGGTGTGAAAAATATGAGGAGACTGAAAAAGCCTGAAAAATACGAGGAGCCTGAAAAGGTGTGAAAAATACGAGGAGCCTGAAAAGGTGTGAAAAATATGAGGAGCCTGAAAAGGCCTGAAAAATACGAGGAGCCGGAAAACGCCTGAAAAATATGAGGAGCCTGAATAGGTGTGAAAAATACGAGGAGCCTGAAAACGCCTGAAAAATATGAGGAGCCTGAAAAGGTGTGAAAAATACGAAGAGCCTGAAAAGGTGTGAAAAATACGAGGAGCCTGAAAAGGTGTGAAAAATACGAGGAGCCTGAAAAGGTGTGAAAAATACGAGGAGCCTGAAAAAGCGTGAAAAATACGAGGAGCCTGAAAAGGTGTGAAAAATACGAGGAGCCTGAAAAAGCCTGAAAAATTCGAGGGGCCTGAAAAGGTTTGAAAAATACGAGGAGCCTGAAAAGGCCTGTAAAATACGAGGAGCCTGAAAAGGCCTGAAAAATACGAGAAGCCTGAAAAGGCATGAAAAATACTAGGAGCCTGAAGAGGTGTGAAAAATACGAGGAGCCTGAAAAAGTGTGAAAAATACGAGGAGCCGGAAAAAGCCTGAAAAATACGAGGAGCCTGATAAGGTGTGAAAAATATGAGGAGACTGAAAAAGCCTGAAAAATACGAGGAGCCTGAAAAGGTGTGAAAAATATGAGGAGCCTGAAAAGGCCTGAAATATATGAGGAGCCGGAAAAGACCTGAAAAATATGAGGAGCCCGAGAAGGCGTGAAAAATATGAGGAGCCTGAAAGTCCTGAAAAATACGAGTAGCCGGAAAAGGCCTGAAAAATATGAGGAGCCTGAAAAGGTGTGAAAAATACGAGGAGCCTGAAAAGGTGTGAAAAATACGAGGAGCCTGAAAAGGTGTGAAAAATACGAGGAGCCTGAAAAGGCCTGAAAAATACGAGAAGCCTGAAAAGGCCTGAAAAATACGAGGAGCCTTAAAAGGTGTGAAAAATACGAGGAGCCAGAAGAGGCCTGAATAATACGAGGGGCCTGAAAAGGCGTGAAAAGTATGAGGAGCCTGAAAAGGTGTGAAAAATACGAGGAGCCTGAAAAGGTGTGAAAAATACGAGGAGCCTGAAAAGGCCTGTAAAATACGAGGAGCCTGAAAAGGTGTGAAAAATATGAGGAGCCTGAAAAGGCCTGAAAAATACGAGGAGCCGGAAAAGGCCTGAAAAATATGAGGAGGCTGAAAATGCGTGAAAAATACGAGGAGCCTGAAAGGCCTGAAAAATACGAGGAGCCGGAAAAGGCCTGAAAAATATGAGGAGCCTGAAAAGGCCTGAAAAATACGAGGAGCCAGAAAAGGCCTGAAAAATATGAGGAGCCTGAAAATGCGTGAAAAATACGAGGAGCCCTAAGAGGTGTGAAAAATACAAGGAGCCTGAAGAGGTGTGAAAAATACGAGGAGGCTGATAAGGTGTGAAAAATATGAGGAGCCTGAAAAAGCGTGAAAAATACGAGGAGCCTGAAAAGGTGTGAAAAATACGAGGAGCCTGAAAAAGCCTGAAAAATTCGAGGGGCCTGAAAAGGTGTGAAAAATACAAGGAGCCTGAAAAGGCCTGTAAAATACTAGGAACCTGATAAGGCCTGAAAAATTCGAGGTGCCTGAAAAGGCCTGAAAAATATGAGGTGCGTGAAAAGACCTGAAAAATACGAGGAGCCTAAAATGCGTGAAAAATACAAGGAGCCTGAAAATGTGTGAAAAATACGAGGAGCCTGAAAAGGTGTGTAAAATACGAGGAGCCTGAAAAGGCCTTTAAAATACGATCAGCCTGAATAGGTGTGAAAAATACGAGGAGCCTGAAAAGGCCTGAAAAATATGAGGAGCCTGAAAAGGTGTGAAAAATACGAGGAGCCTGAAAAGGTGTGAAAAATACGAGGAGCCAGAAAAGTCGTGAAAAATACGAGGAGCCTGAAGAGGTGTGAAAAATACGAGGAGCCTGAAGAGGTGTGAAAAATACGAGGAGCCTGAAAAGTTGTGAAAAAAAAACGAGGAGCCTGAAAAGGCATGAAAAATACGAGGAGCATAAAAGGCGTGTAAAATAAGAGGAGCCTGTAAAGGTGTGAAAAATACGACCAGCCTGAAAAGATGTCAAAAATAAGAGGAGCCTGAAAAGGCCTGAAAAATACGAGGAGCCTGAAAACTTGTGAAAAATACGAGGAGCCTGAAAAGGTGTGAAAAATACGAGGAGCCTGAAAAGGTGTGAAAAATACGAGGAGCCAAAAAAGGCGTGAAAATTACGAGGAGCCTGAAAGGCCTGAAAAACATGAGGAGTCAGAAAAGGCCTTAAATATGAGGGGGCTGAAAAGGTGTGAAAAATAAAAGGAGCCTGAAAAGGCCTGAAATATATGAGGAGCCTGAAGAGTTGTGAAAAATACGAGGAGCCTGAAAAAGCGTGAAAATACAAGGAGCCTGAAAATGTGTGAAAAATACAAGGAGCCTGAAAAAGCCTGAAAAATACGAGGAGCCTGAAAAGGTGTGAAAAATACGAGGAGCCACTAAAGACGTGAAAAATACGAGGAGCCTGAAAAGGCCTGAAAAATACGAGGGGCCTGAAAGGCCTGAAAAACACGAGAAGCCAGAAAAGGCCTGAAAAATATGAGGGGCCTGAAAAGGTGTGAAAAATACGAGAAGCCTGAAACGGTGTGAAAATTTCGAGTAGCCTGAAAAGGCGTGAAAATTACGAGGAGCCTGAAAGGCCTGAAAAACACGAGGAGCCAGAAAAGGCCTGAAAAATATGAGGGGCCTGAAAAGGTGTGAAAAATACGAGGAGCCTGAAAAGGCCTGAAAAATACGAGTAGCCTGAAAAGGCCTGAAAAATACGAGGAGCCTGAAAACTTGTGAAAAATACGAGGAGCCTGAAAAGGTGTGAAAAATACGAGGAGCCTGAAAAGGTGTGAAAAATACGAGGAGCCAGAAAAGGCGTGAAAATTACGAGGAGCCTGAAAGGCCTGAAAAACATGAGGAGTCAGAAAAGGCCTTAAATATGAGGGGGCTGAAAAGGTGTGAAAAATAAAAGGAGCCTGAAAAGGCCTGAAATATATGAGGAGCCTGAAGAGTTGTGAAAAATACGAGGAGCCTGAAAAAGCGTGAAAATACAAGGAGCCTGAAAATGTGTGAAAAATACAAGGAGCCTGAAAAAGCCTGAAAAATACGAGGAGCCTGAAAAGGTGTGCAAAATACGAGGAGCCTGAAAAAGTGTGAAAAATACGAGGAGCCGGAAAAAGCCTGAAAAATACGAGGAGCCTGATAAGGTGTGAAAAATATGAGGAGACTGAAAAAGCCTGAAAAATACGAGGAGCCTGAAAAGGTGTGAAAAATATGAGGAGCCTGAAAAGGCCTGAAATATATGAGGAGCCGGAAAAGACCTGAAAAATATGAGGAGCCCGAGAAGGCGTGAAAAATATGAGGAGCCTGAAAGTCCTGAAAAATACGAGTAGCCGGAAAAGGCCTGAAAAATATGAGGAGCCTGAAAAGGTGTGAAAAATACGAGGAGCCTGAAAAGGTGTGAAAAATACGAGGAGCCTGAAAAGGTGTGAAAAATACGAGGAGCCTGAAAAGGCCTGAAAAATACGAGAAGCCTGAAAAGGCCTGAAAAATACGAGGAGCCTTAAAAGGTGTGAAAAATACGAGGAGCCAGAAGAGGCCTGAATAATACGAGGGGCCTGAAAAGGCGTGAAAAGTATGAGGAGCCTGAAAAGGTGTGAAAAATACGAGGAGCCTGAAAAGGTGTGAAAAATACGAGGAGCCTGAAAAGGCCTGTAAAATACGAGGAGCCTGAAAAGGTGTGAAAAATATGAGGAGCCTGAAAAGGCCTGAAAAATACGAGGAGCTGGAAAAGGCCTGAAAAATATGAGGAGCCTGAAAATGCGTGAAAAATACGAGGAGCCTGAAAGGCCTGAAAAATACGAGGAGCCGGAAAAGGCCTGAAAAATATGAGGAGCCTGAAAAGGCCTGAAAAATACGAGGAGCCAGAAAAGGCCTGAAAAATATGAGGAGCCTGAAAATGCGTGAAAAATACGAGGAGCCCTAAGAGGTGTGAAAAATACAAGGAGCCTGAAGAGGTGTGAAAAATACGAGGAGGCTGATAAGGTGTGAAAAATATGAGGAGCCTGAAAAAGCGTGAAAAATACGAGGAGCCTGAAAAGGTGTGAAAAATACGAGGAGCCTGAAAAAGCCTGAAAAATTCGAGGGGCCTGAAAAGGTGTGAAAAATACAAGGAGCCTGAAAAGGCCTGTAAAATACTAGGAACCTGATAAGGCCTGAAAAATTCGAGGTGCCTGAAAAGGCCTGAAAAATATGAGGTGCGTGAAAAGACCTGAAAAATACGAGGAGCCTAAAATGCGTGAAAAATACAAGGAGCCTGAAAATGTGTGAAAAATACGAGGAGCCTGAAAAGGTGTGTAAAATACGAGGAGCCTGAAAAGGCCTTTAAAATACGATCAGCCTGAATAGGTGTGAAAAATACGAGGAGCCTGAAAAGGCCTGAAAAATATGAGGAGCCTGAAAAGGTGTGAAAAATACGAGGAGCCTGAAAAGGTGTGAAAAATACGAGGAGCCAGAAAAGTCGTGAAAAATACGAGGAGCCTGAAGAGGTGTGAAAAATACGAGGAGCCTGAAGAGGTGTGAAAAATACGAGGAGCCTGAAAAGTTGTGAAAAAAAAACGAGGAGCCTGAAAAGGCATGAAAAATACGAGGAGCATAAAAGGCGTGTAAAATAAGAGGAGCCTGTAAAGGTGTGAAAAATACGACCAGCCTGAAAAGATGTCAAAAATAAGAGGAGCCTGAAAAGGCCTGAAAAATACGAGGAGCCTGAAAACTTGTGAAAAATACGAGGAGCCTGAAAAGGTGTGAAAAATACGAGGAGCCTGAAAAGGTGTGAAAAATACGAGGAGCCAAAAAAGGCGTGAAAATTACGAGGAGCCTGAAAGGCCTGAAAAACATGAGGAGTCAGAAAAGGCCTTAAATATGAGGGGGCTGAAAAGGTGTGAAAAATAAAAGGAGCCTGAAAAGGCCTGAAATATATGAGGAGCCTGAAGAGTTGTGAAAAATACGAGGAGCCTGAAAAAGCGTGAAAATACAAGGAGCCTGAAAATGTGTGAAAAATACAAGGAGCCTGAAAAAGCCTGAAAAATACGAGGAGCCTGAAAAGGTGTGAAAAATACGAGGAGCCACTAAAGACGTGAAAAATACGAGGAGCCTGAAAAGGCCTGAAAAATACGAGGGGCCTGAAAGGCCTGAAAAACACGAGAAGCCAGAAAAGGCCTGAAAAATATGAGGGGCCTGAAAAGGTGTGAAAAATACGAGAAGCCTGAAACGGTGTGAAAATTTCGAGTAGCCTGAAAAGGCGTGAAAATTACGAGGAGCCTGAAAGGCCTGAAAAACACGAGGAGCCAGAAAAGGCCTGAAAAATATGAGGGGCCTGAAAAGGTGTGAAAAATACGAGGAGCCTGAAAAGGCCTGAAAAATACGAGTAGCCTGAAAAGGCCTGAAAAATACGAGGAGCCTGAAAAGGCGTGAAAAATACCAGGAGCCTGAAAAGGTGTGAAAAATATGAGGAGCCTGAAAATGCCTGAAAAATACGAGGAGCCGGAAAAGGTGTGAAAAATACGAAGAGCTTGAAAAGGTGTGAAAAATACGCAGAGCCTGAAAAGGTGAGAAAAATACGAGGGGCCTGAAAGGCCTGAAAAATACGAGGAGCCAGAAAAGGCCTGAAAAATACGAGGGGCCTGAAAAGGTGTGAAAAATACGAGGAGCCTGAAAAAGCCTGAAAAATACGAGGAGTCTGAAAAGGCCTGTAAAATACGAGGAGCCTGAAAAGGTGTGAAAAATATGAGGAGCCTGAAAAGGTCTGAAATATATGAGGAGCCGGAAAAGACCTGAAAAATATGAGGAGCCTGAAAAGGCGTGAAAAATACGAGGAGCCTGAAAGGCCTGAAAAATACGAGGAGATGGAAATGGCCTGAAAAATATGAGGAGCCTGAAAAGGCCTCAAAAATATGAGGAGCCTGATAAGTTGTGAAAAATACGAGGAGCCTGAAAAGGTGTGAAACACACGAGGAGCCTGAAAAGGCCTGAAAAATACGAGGAGCCTGAAACGGTGTGAAAAATACGAGGAGCCTGAAAAGGCCTGTAAAATACGAGGAGCCTGAAAAAGCCTGTAAAATACGAGGAGCCTGAAAAGGCTTGAAATATTCGAGGAGCATGAAAAGGCGTGAAAAATATGAGGAGCCTGAAAAGGCGTGAAAAATACGAAGAGCCTGAAAAGGTGTGAAAAATATGAGGAGACTGAAAAGGACTGAAAAATTGGAGGAGCCTGAAAAGGTGTGAAAAATACGAGGACCCTGAAAAGGCCTGAAAAATATGAGGAGCCTGAAAAGGTGTGAAAAATACGAGGAGCCTGAAAAGGCCTGAAAAATATGAGGGGCGTGAAAAGATGTGAAAAATACGAGGAGCCTGAAAAGGCCTGAAATACGAGGACCTGAAAAGGTGTGAAAAATATGAAGAGGCTGAATAGGTGTGAAAAGTTCGAGGAGCCTGAAAAGGTGTGAAAAATACGAGGAACCTGAAAAGGTGTGAAAAATACGAGGAGCCTGAGAGGCCTGTAAAATACGAGGAGCCTGAAAAGGCCTCTAAAATACGAGGAGCCTGAAAAGGCCTGAAAAATTTGAGGAGCCTGAAAAGGCGTGAAAAATACGAGGAGCCTGAAAAGGCGTCAAAAATACGAGGAGCCTGAAAAGGTGTGAAAAATATGAGGAGCCTGAAAAGGACTGAAAAATAGGAGGAGCCTGAAAAGGTGTGAAAAATACGAGGAGCCTGATAAGGTGTGAAAAATATGAGGAGACTGAAAAAGCCTGAAAAATACGAGGAGCCTGAAAAGGTTTGAAAAATACGAGGAGCCTGCAAAGGTGTGAAAAATACGACGAGACTGAAAATGTGTGAAAAATACGAAGATCCTGAAAAGGTGTGAAAAATACGAGGAGCCTGAAAAGGTTTGAAAAATACGAGCAGCCTGAAAAGGTGTGAAAAATACGAGGAGCCTGAAAAGGCCTGAAAAATACGAGAAGCCTGAAAAGGTGTGAAAAATACGAGCAGCCTGAAAAGGTGTGAAAAATACGAGGAGCCTGAAAAGGTGTGAAAAATACGAAGAGCCTGAAAAGTTGTGAAAAATACGAGGAGCCTGAAAAGGTGTGAAAAATACGAGGAGCCTCAAAAGGCCTGAAAAATACGAGGAGCCTTAAAAGGTGTGAAAAATACAAGGAGCCAGAAAAGGCCTGAATAATACGAGGGGCCTGAAAAGGCATGAAAAATATGAGGAGCCTGAAAAGGTGTGAAAAATACGAGGAGCCTGAAAAGGTGTGAAAAATACGAGGAGCATGAAAAGGTGTGAAAAATACGAGGATCCTGAAAAGGCCTGAAAAATATGAGGAGCCTGAAAAGGTGTGAAAAATACGAGGAGCCTGAAAAGGTGTGAGAAATATGAGGAGCCTGTAAAGGCCTGAAAAATACAAGGAGCCGGAAAAGTCCTGAAAAGTATGAGGAGCCTGAAAATGCGTGAAAAATACGAGGAGCCTGAAAAGCCTGAAAAGTACGACGAGCCGGAAAAGGCCTGAAAAATATGAGGAGCCTGAAAAGGACTGAATAATACGAGGTGCCTGAAAAAGTGTGAAAAATACGAGGAGCCTGAAAAGGTGTGAAAAACACGAGGAGCCTGAAAAGGTGTGAAAAATACGAGGAGCCTGAAAAGTTGTGAAAAATACGAGGAGCCTGAAAAGGCCTGTAAAATACGAGGAGCCTGAAAAGGTGTGAAAAATATGAGGAGCCTGAAAAGGCCTGAAAAATACGAGGAGCCGGAAAAGGCCTGAAAAATATGAGGAGCCTGAAAATGCGTGAAAAATACGAGGAGCCTGAAAGGACTGAAAAATACGAGGAGCCGGAAAAGGCCTGAAAAATATGAGGAGCCTGAAAAGGCCTGAAAAATACGAGGAGCCAGAAAAGGCCTGAAAAATATGAGGAGCCTGAAAATGCGTGAAAAATACGAGGAGCCCTAAGAGGTGTGAAAAATACAAGGAGCCTGAAGAGGTGTGAAAAATACGAGGAGGCTGATAAGGTGTGAAAAATATGAGGAGCCTGAAAAAGCGTGAAAAATACGAGGAGCCTGAAAAGGTGTGAAAAATACGAGGAGCCTGAAAAAGCCTGAAAAATTCGAGGGGCCTGAAAAGGTGTGAAAAATACGAGGAGCCTGAAAAGGCCTGTAAAATACTAGGAACCTGATAAGGCCTGAAAAATTCGAGGTGCCTGAAAAGGCCTGAAAAATATGAGGTGCGTGAAAAGACCTGAAAAATACGAGGAGCCTAAAATGCGTGAAAAATACAAGGAGCCTGAAAATGTGTGAAAAATACGAGGAGCCTGAAAAGGTGTGTAAAATACGAGGAGCCTGAAAAGGCCTTTAAAATACGATCAGCCTGAATAGGTGTGAAAAATACGAGGAGCCTGAAAAGGCCTGAAAAATATGAGGAGCCTGAAAAGGTGTGAAAAATACGAGGAGCCTGAAAAGGTGTGAAAAATACGAGGAGCCAGAAAAGTCGTGTAAAATACGAGGAGCCTGAAGAGGTGTGAAAAATACGAGGAGCCTGAAGAGGTGTGAAAAATACGAGGAGCCTGAAAAGTTGTGAAAAAAAACGAGGAGCCTGAAAAGGCATGAAAAATACGAGGAGCATAAAAGGCGTGTAAAATAAGAGGAGCCTGTAAAGGTGTGAAAAATACGACCAGCCTGAAAAGATGTCAAAAATAAGAGGAGCCTGAAAAGGTGTGAAAAATACGAGGAGCCTTAAAAGGTGTGAAAAATACAAGGAGCCAGAAAAGGCCTGAATAATACGAGGGGCCTTAAAAGGTGTGAAAAATACAAGGAGCCAGAAAAGGCCTGAATAATACGAGGGGCCTGAAAAGGCATGAAAAATATGAGGAGCCTGAAAAGGTGTGAAAAATACGAGGAGCCTGAAAAGGTGTGAAAAATACGAGGAGCCTGAAAAGGCCTGTAAAATACGAGGAGCCTGAAAAGGTGTGAGAAATATGAGGACCCTGAAAATGCCTGAAAAATACAAGGAGCCGGAAAAGGCCTGAAAAGTATGAGGAACCTGAAAATGCGTGAAAAATACGAGGAGCCTGATAGCCCTGAAAAATACGACGAGCCGGAAATGGCCTGAAAAATATGAGGAGCCTGAAAAGGACTGAATAATACGAGGTGCCTGAAAAGGTGTGAAAAATACGAGGAGCCTAAAAAGGTGTGAAAAATACGAGGAGCCTGAAAAGGTGTGAAAAATACGAGGAGCCTGAAAAGGCCTGAAAAATACGAGGAGCCTGAAAAGGTGTGAAAAATACGAGGAGCCTGAAAAGGTGTGAAAAATATGAGGAGCCTGAAAAGGCCTGTAAAATACGAGGAGCCTGAAAAGGCCTGAAAAATACGAGGAGCCGGAAAAGACCTGAAAAATACGAGGAGCCTGTAGAGCTGTGAAAAATACGAGGAGCCTGAAAAGGTGTGAAAAATTCGAGGAGCCTGAAAAGGTGTGAAAAATACAAGGAGCCTGAAAAGGTGTGAAAAATACGAGGAGCCTGAAAATGCGTGAAAAATACGAGGAGACTGGAAATGTGTGTAAAATACGAGGAGCCTGAAAAGGCCTTTAAAATACGAGGAGCCTGAAAAGGTGTGAAAAATACGAGGAGCCTGAAAAGGCCGGAAAAATAGGAGGAGCCTGAAAAGGTGTGAAAAATACGAGGAGCCTGAAAAGGCCTGAAAAATATAAGGTGCGTGAAAAGATGTGAAAAATACGAGGAGCCTGAAAAGGCCTGAAAAATACGAGGAGCCTGAAAAGTTGTGAAAAATACGAGGAGCTTGAAAAGGCCTGAAAAATTTGAGGAGCCTGAAAAGTCGTGAAAAATACGAGTAGCCTGAAAAGGCGTGAAAAATATGAGGAGCCTGAAAAGGCCTGAAAAATACGAGGAGCCTGAAAAAGCCTGAAAAATACGAGGAGCCTGATAAGGTGTGAAAAATATGAGGAGACTGAAAAAGCCTGAAAAATACGAGGAGCCTGAAAAGGTTTGAAAAATATGAGGATCCTGAAAAGGTGTGAAAAATACGAGGAGCCTGAAAAGGTGTGAAAAATACGACGAGCCTGAAAATGTGTGAAAAATACGAAGAGCCTGAAAAGGTGTGAAAAATACGAAGAGCCTGAAAAGGTGTGAAAAATAAGAGGAGCGTGAAAAGTTGTGAAAAATACGAGGAGCCTGAAAAGGCCTGAAAAAGACGAGGAGCCTGAAAAGGTGTGAAAAATACGAGGATCCTGAAAAGGTGTGAAAAATACGAGGAGCCTGAAAAGGTGTGAAAAATACGAGGAGCCTGAAAAGATGTCAAAAATTAGAGGAGCCTGAAAAGGCCTGAAAAATACGAGGAGCCTGAAAAGTTGTGAAAAATACGAGGAGCCTGAAACGGTGTGAAAAATACGAGGAGCCTGAAAAGGCCTGTAAAATACGAGGAGCCTGAAAAAGCCTGTAAAATACGAGGAGCCTGAAAAGGCCTGAAATATTCGAGGAGCATGAAAAGGCGTGAAAAATATGAGGAGCCTGAAAAGGCGTGAAAAATACGAAGAGCCTGAAAAGGTGTGAAAAATATGAGGAGACTGAAAAGGACTGAAAAATTGGAGGAGCCTGAAAAGGTGTGAAAAATACGAGGACCCTGAAAAGGCCTGAAAAATACGAGGAGCCTGAAAAGGTGTGAAAAATACGAGGAGCCTGAAAAGGCCTGAAAAATATGAGGGGCATGAAAAGATGTGAAAAATACGAGGAGACTGAAAGGGCCTGAAATACGAGGACCTGAAAAGGTGTGAAAAATATGAAGAGGCTGAATAGGTGTGAAAAGTTCGAGGAGCCTGAAAAGGCGTCAAAAATACGAGGAACCTGAAAAGGTGTGAAAAATATGAGGAGCCTGAAAAGGACTGAAAAATACGAGGAGACTGAAAAAGCCTGAAAAATACGAGGAGCCTGATAAGGTGTGCAAAATATGAGGAGACTGAAAAAGCCTGAAAAATACGAGGAGCCTGAAAAGGCTTGAAAAATACGAGGAGCCTGAAAAGGTGTGAAAAATACGACGAGACTGAAAATGTGTGAAAAATACGAAGAGCCTGAAAAGGTGTGAAAAATACGAGGAGCCTGAAAAGGTGTGAAAAATACGAGCAGCCTGAAAAGGTGTGAAAAATACGAGGAGCCTGAAAAGGCCTGAAAAATACGAGGAGCCTGAAAAGGTGTGAAAAATACGAGCAGCCTGAAAAGGTGTGAAAAATACGAGGAGGCTGAAAAGGTGTGAAAAATATGAAGAGCCTGAAAAGTTGTGAAAAATACGAGGAGCATGAAAAGGTGTGAAAAATACGAGGAGCCTGAAAAGGCCTGAAAAATACGAGGAGCCTTAAAAGGTGTGAAAAATACAAGGAGCCAGAAAAGGCCTGAATAATACGAGGGGCCTGAAAAGGCCTCAAAAATATGAGGAGCCTGATAAGTTGTGAAAAATACGAGGAGCCTGAAAAGGTGTGAAACACACGAGGAGCCTGAAAAGGTGTGAAAAATACGAGGAGCCTGAAAAGGCCTGAAAAATACGAGGAGCCTGAAACGGTGTGAAAAATACGAGGAGCCTGAAAAGGCCTGTAAAATACGAGGAGCCTGAAAAAGCCTGTAAAATACGAGGAGCCTGAAAAGGCTTGAAATATTCGAGGAGCATGAAAAGGCTTGAAAAATATGAGGAGCCTGAAAAGGCGTGAAAAATACGAAGAGCCTGAAAAGGTGTGAAAAATATGAGGAGACTGAAAAGGACTGAAAAATTTGAGGAGCCTGAAAAGGTGTGAAAAATACGAGGACCCTGAAAAGGCCTGAAAAATATGAGGAGCCTGAAAAGGTGTGAAAAATACGAGGAGCCTGAAAAGGCCTGAAAAATATGAGGGGCGTGAAAAGATGTGAAAAATACGAGGAGCCTGAAAAGGCCTGAAATACGAGGACCTGAAAAGGTGTGAAAAATATGAAGCGGCTGAATAGGTGTGAAAAGTTCGAGGAGCCTGAAAAGGTGTGAAAAATACGAGGAACCTGAAAAGGTGTGAAAAATACGAGGAGCCTGAAAAGGCCTGTAAAATACGAGGAGCCTGAAAAGGCCTGTAAACTACGAGGAGCCTGAAAAGGCCTGAAAAATTTGAGGAGCCTGAAAAGGCGTGAAAAATACGAGGAGCCTGAAAAGGCGTCAAAAATACGAGGAGCCTGAAAAGGTGTGAAAAATATGAGGAGCCTGAAAAGGACTGAAAAATACGAGGAGACTGAAAAAGCCTGAAAAATACCAGGAGCCTGATAAGGTGTGAAAAATATGAGGAGACTGAAAAACCCTGAAAAATACGAGGAGCCTGAAAAGGTTTGAAAAATACGAGGAGCCTGAAAAGGTGTGAAAAATACGACGAGACTGAAAATGTGTGAAAAATACGAAGATCCTGAAAAGGTGTGAAAAATACGAGGAGCCTGAAAAGGTTTGAAAAATACGAGCAGCCTGAAAAGGTGTGAAAAATACGAGGAGCCTGAAAAGGCCTGAAAAATACGAGGAGCCTGAAAAGGTGTGAAAAATACGAGCAGCCTGAAAAGGTGTGAAAAATACGAGGAGCCTGAAAAGGTGTGAAAAATACGAGGAGCCTGAAAAGGCCTGAAAAATACGAGGAGCCTTAAAAGGTGTGAAAAATACAAGGAGCCAGAAAAGGCCTGAATAATACGAGGGGCCTGAAAAGGCATGAAAAATATGAGGAGCCTGAAAAGGTGTGAAAAATACGAGGAGCCTGAAAAGGTGTGAAAAATACGAGCAGCCTGAAAAGTTGTGAAAAATACGAGGAGCCTGAAAAGGTGTGAAAAATACGAGGAGCCTGAAAAGGTGTGAAAAATATGAGGAGCCTGTAAAGGCCTGAAAAATACAAGGAGCCGGAAAAGGCCTGAAAAGTATGAGGAGCCTGAAAATGCGTGAAAAATACG
Organism: Cervus elaphus; assembly: GCF_910594005.1. NCBI lineage: Eukaryota > Metazoa > Chordata > Mammalia > Artiodactyla > Cervidae > Cervus > Cervus elaphus. Next base: position 738,931 of record NC_057848.1, read on the forward strand.
AGGAGCCTGAAAGGCCTGAAAAGTACGACGAGCCGGAAAAGGCCTGAAAAATATGAGGAGCCTGAAAAGGACTGAATAATACGAGGTGCCTGAAAAAGTGTGAAAAATATGAGGAGCCTGAAAAGGCCTGAAAAATAGGAGGAGCCTGAAAAGGTGTGAAAAATACGAGGAGCCTGAAAAGGTGTGAAAAATATGAGGGGCCTGCAAAGGCCTGTAAAATACGAGGAGCCTGAAAAGGCCTGAAAAATATGAGGAGCCTGAAAAGGCCTGAAAAATACGAGGAGCCGGAAAAGACCTGAAAAATACGAGGAGCCTGTAGAGGTGAGAAAAATACGAGGAGCCTGAAAAGGTGTGAAAAATTCGAGGAGCCTGAAAAGGTGTGAAAAATACAAGGAGCCTTAAAAGGCGTGAAAATTACGAGGAGCCTGAAAATGCGTGAAAAATACGAGGAGCCTGGAAATGTGTGTAAAATACGAGGAGCCTGAAAAGGCCTTTAAAATACGAGGAGCCTGAAAAAGTGTGAAAAATATGAGGAGACTGAAAAGGACTGAAAAATTGGAGGAGCCTGAAAAGGTGTGAAAAATACGAGGACCCTGAAAAGGCCTGAAAAATATGAGGAGCCTGAAAAGGTGTGAAAAATACGAGGAGCCTGAAAAGGCCTGAAAAATATGAGGGGCATGAAAAGATGTGAAAAATACGAGGAGACTGAAAGGGCCTGAAATACGAGGACCTGAAAAGGTGTGAAAAATATGAAGAGGCTGAATAGGTGTGAAAAGTTCGAGGAGCCTGAAAAGGCGTCAAAAATACGAGGAACCTGAAAAGGTGTGAAAAATATGAGGAGCCTGAAAAGGACTGAAAAATACGAGGAGACTGAAAAAGCCTGAAAAATACGAGGAGCCTGAAAAGGTGTGCAAAATATGAGGAGACTGAAAAAGCCTGAAAAATACGAGGAGCCTGAAAAGGTTTGAAAAATACGAGGAGCCTGAAAAGGTGTGAAAAATACGACGAGACTGAAAATGTGTGAAAAATACGAAGAGCCTGAAAAGGTGTGAAAAATACGAGGAGCCTGAAAAGGTGTGAAAAATACGAGCAGCCTGAAAAGGTGTGAAAAATACGAGGAGCCTGAAAAGGCCTGAAAAATACGAGGAGCCTGAAAAGGTGTGAAAAATACGAGCAGCCTGAAAAGGTGTGAAAAATACGAGGAGGCTGAAAAGGTGTGAAAAATATGAAGAGCCTGAAAAGTTGTGAAAAATACGAGGAGCATGAAAAGGTGTGAAAAATACGAGGAGCCTGAAAAGGCCTGAAAAATACGAGGAGCCTTAAAAGGTGTGAAAAATACAAGGAGCCAGAAAAGGCCTGAATAATACGAGGGGCCTGAAAAGGCCTCAAAAATATGAGGAGCCTGATAAGTTGTGAAAAATACGAGGAGCCTGAAAAGGTGTGAAACACACGAGGAGCCTGAAAAGGTGTGAAAAATACGAGGAGCCTGAAAAGGCCTGAAAAATACGAGGAGCCTGAAACGGTGTGAAAAATACGAGGAGCCTGAAAAGGCCTGTAAAATACGAGGAGCCTGAAAAAGCCTGTAAAATACGAGGAGCCTGAAAAGGCTTGAAATATTCGAGGAGCATGAAAAGGCTTGAAAAATATGAGGAGCCTGAAAAGGCGTGAAAAATACGAAGAGCCTGAAAAGGTGTGAAAAATATGAGGAGACTGAAAAGGACTGAAAAATTTGAGGAGCCTGAAAAGGTGTGAAAAATACGAGGACCCTGAAAAGGCCTGAAAAATATGAGGAGCCTGAAAAGGTGTGAAAAATACGAGGAGCCTGAAAAGGCCTGAAAAATATGAGGGGCGTGAAAAGATGTGAAAAATACGAGGAGCCTGAAAAGGCCTGAAATACGAGGACCTGAAAAGGTGTGAAAAATATGAAGCGGCTGAATAGGTGTGAAAAGTTCGAGGAGCCTGAAAAGGTGTGAAAAATACGAGGAACCTGAAAAGGTGTGAAAAATACGAGGAGCCTGAAAAGGCCTGTAAAATACGAGGAGCCTGAAAAGGCCTGTAAACTACGAGGAGCCTGAAAAGGCCTGAAAAATTTGAGGAGCCTGAAAAGGCGTGAAAAATACGAGGAGCCTGAAAAGGCGTCAAAAATACGAGGAGCCTGAAAAGGTGTGAAAAATATGAGGAGCCTGAAAAGGACTGAAAAATACGAGGAGACTGAAAAAGCCTGAAAAATACCAGGAGCCTGATAAGGTGTGAAAAATATGAGGAGACTGAAAAAGCCTGAAAAATACGAGGAGCCTGAAAAGGTTTGAAAAATACGAGGAGCCTGAAAAGGTGTGAAAAATACGACGAGACTGAAAATGTGTGAAAAATACGAAGATCCTGAAAAGGTGTGAAAAATACGAGGAGCCTGAAAAGGTTTGAAAAATACGAGCAGCCTGAAAAGGTGTGAAAAATACGAGGAGCCTGAAAAGGCCTGAAAAATACGAGGAGCCTGAAAAGGTGTGAAAAATACGAGCAGCCTGAAAAGGTGTGAAAAATACGAGGAGCCTGTAAAGGTGTGAAAAATACGAGGAGCCTGAAAAGGCCTGAAAAATACGAGGAGCCTTAAAAGGTGTGAAAAATACAAGGAGCCAGAAAAGGCCTGAATAATACGAGGGGCCTGAAAAGGCATGAAAAATATGAGGAGCCTGAAAAGGTGTGAAAAATACGAGGAGCCTGAAAAGGTGTGAAAAATACGAGGAGCCTGAAAAGTTGTGAAAAATACGAGGAGCCTGAAAAGGTGTGAAAAATACGAGGAGCCTGAAAAGGTGTGAAAAATATGAGGAGCCTGTAAAGGCCTGAAAAATACAAGGAGCCGGAAAAGGCCTGAAAAGTATGAGGAGCCTGAAAATGCGTGAAAAATACGAGGAGCCTGAAAGGCCTGAAAAGTACGACGAGCCGGAAAAGGCCTGAAAAATATGAGGAGCCTGAAAAGGACTGAATAATACGAGGTGCCTGAAAAAGTGTGAAAAATATGAGGAGCCTGAAAAGGCCTGAAAAATAGGAGGAGCCTGAAAAGGTGTGAAAAATACGAGGAGCCTGAAAAGGTGTGAAAAATATGAGGGGCCTGCAAAGGCCTGTAAAATACGAGGAGCCTGAAAAGGCCTGAAAAATATGAGGAGCCTGAAAAGGCCTGAAAAATACGAGGAGCCGGAAAAGACCTGAAAAATACGAGGAGCCTGTAGAGGTGAGAAAAATACGAGGAGCCTGAAAAGGTGTGAAAAATTCGAGGAGCCTGAAAAGGTGTGAAAAATACAAGGAGCCTTAAAAGGCGTGAAAATTACGAGGAGCCTGAAAATGCGTGAAAAATACGAGGAGCCTGGAAATGTGTGTAAAATACGAGGAGCCTGAAAAGGCCTTTAAAATACGAGGAGCCTGAAAAAGTGTGAAAAATACGAGGAGCCTGAAAATGCCTGAAAAATATGAGGAGCCTGAAAAGGTGTGAAAAATACGAGGAGCCTGAAAAGGCCTGAAAAATATAAGGGGCGTGAAAAGATGTGAAAAATACGAGGAGCCTGAAAAGGCCTGAAAAATACGAGCAGCCTGAAAAGTTGTGAAAAATACGAGGAGCTTGAAAAGGCCTGAAAAATTTGAGGAGCCTGAAAAGTCGTGAAAAATACGAGGAGCCTGAAAAGGTGTGAAAAATATGAGGAGCCTGAAAAGGCCTGAAAAATACGAGGAGCCTGAAAAAGCCTGAAAAATACAAGGAGCCTGATAAGGTGTGAAAAATATGAGGAGACTGAAAAAGCCTGAAAAATACGAGGAGCCTGAAAAGGTTTGAAAAATATGAGGAGCCTGAAAAGGTGTGAAAAATACGAGGACCCTGAAAAGGCCTGAAAAATATGAGGAGCCTGAAAAGGTGTGAAAAATACGAGGAGCCTGAAAAGGCCTGAAAAATATGAGGGGCGTGAAAAGATGTGAAAAATACGAGGAGCCTGAAAGGGCCTGAAATACGAGGACCTGAAAAGGTGTGAAAAATATGAAGAGGCTGAATAGGTGTGAAAAGTTCGAGGAGCCTGAAAAGGCGTCAAAAATACGAGGAACCTGAAAAGGTGTGAAAAATATGAGGAGCCTGAAAAGGACTGAAAAATACGAGGAGACTGAAAAAGCCTGAAAAATACGAGGAGCCTGATAAGGTGTGAAAAATATGAGGAGACTGAAAAAGCCTGAAAAATACGAGGAGCCTGAAAAGGTTTGAAAAATATGAGGATCCTGAAAAGGTGTGAAAAATACGAGGAGCCTGAAAAGGTGTGAAAAATACGACGAGCCTGAAAATGTGTGAAAAATACGAAGAGCCTGAAAAGGTGTGAAAAATACGAAGAGCCTGAAAAGGTGTGAAAAATAAGAGCAGCCTGAAAAGGTGTGAAAAATACGAGGAGCCTGAAAAGGACTGAAAAATACGAGGAGACTGAAAAAGCCTGAAAAATACGAGGAGCCTGATAAGGTGTGAAAAATATGAGGAGACTGAAAAAGCCTGAAAAATACGAGGAGCCTGAAAAGGTTTGAAAAATATGAGGATCCTGAAAAGGTGTGAAAAATACGAGGAGCCTGAAAAGGTGTGAAAAATACGACGAGCCTGAAAATGTGTGAAAAATACGAAGAGCCTGAAAAGGTGTGAAAAATACGAAGAGCCTGAAAAGGTGTGAAAAATAAGAGCAGCCTGAAAAGGTGTGAAAAATACGAGGAGCTTGAAAAGGCCTGAAAAATACGAGGAGCCTGAAAAGGTGTGAAAAATACGAGGATCCTGAAAAGGTGTGAAAAGTACGAGGAGCCTGAAAAGATGTCAAAAATTAGAGGAGCCTGAAAAGGCCTGAAAAATACGAGGAGCCTGAAAAGTTGTGAAAAATACGAGGAGCCTGAAACGGTGTGAAAAATACGAGGAGCCTGAAAAGGCCTGTAAAATACGAGGAGCCTGAAAAAGCCTGTAAAATACGAGGAGCCTGAAAAGGCCTGAAATATTCGAGGAGCCTGAAAAGGCGTGAAAAATATGAGGAGCCTGAAAAGGCGTGAAAAATACGAAGAGCCTGAAAAGGTGTGAAAAATATGAGGAGACTGAAAAGGACTGAAAAATTGGAGGAGCCTGAAAAGGTGTGAAAAATACGAGGACCCTGAAAAGGCCTGAAAAATATGAGGAGCCTGAAAAGGTGTGAAAAATACGAGGAGCCTGAAAAGGCCTGAAAAATATGAGGTGCATGAAAAGATGTGAAAAATACGAGGAGACTGAAAGGGCCTGAAATACAAGGACCTGAAAAGGTGTGAAAAATATGAAGAGGCTGAATAGGTGTGAAAAGTTCGAGGAGCCTGAAAAGGCGTCAAAAATACGAGGAACCTGAAAAGGTGTGAAAAATATGAGGAGCCTGAAAAGGACTGAAAAATACGAGGAGACTGAAAAAGCCTGAAAAATACGAGGAGCCTGATAAGGTGTGAAAAATATGAGGAGACTGAAAAAGCCTGAAAAATACGAGGAGCCTGAAAAGGTTTGAAAAATACGAGGAGCCTGAAAAGGTGTGAAAAATACGACGAGACTGAAAATGTGTGAAAAATACGAAGAGCCTGAAAAGGTGTGAAAAATACGAGGAGCCTGAAAAGGTGTGAAAAATACGAGCAGCCTGAAAAGGTGTGAAAAATACGAGGAGCCTGAAAAGGCCTGAAAAATACGAGGAGCCTGAAAAGGTGTGAAAAATACGAGCAGCCTGAAAAGGTGTGAAAAATACGAGGAGCCTGAAAAGGTTTGAAAAATATGAAGAGCCTGAAAAGTTGTGAAGAATACGAGGAGCCTGAAAAGGTGTGAAAAATACGAGGAGCCTGAAAAGGCCTGAAAAATACGAGGAGCCTTAAAAGGTGTGAAAAATACAAGGAGCCAGAAAAGGCCTGAATAATACGAGGGGCCTGAAAAGGCATGAAAAATATGAGGAGCCTGAAAAGGTGTGAAAAATACGAGGAGCCTGAAAAGGCCTGAAAAATACGAGGAGCCTGAAAAGGTGTGAAAAATACGAGGAGCCTGAAAAGGTGTGAAAAATATGAGGAGCCTGTAAAGGCCTGAAAAATACAAGGAGCCGGAAAAGGCCTGAAAAGTATGAGGAGCCTGAAAATGCGTGAAAAATACGAGGAGCCTGAAAGGCCTGAAAAGTACGACGAGCCGGAAAAGGCCTGAAAAATATGAGGAGCCTGAAAAGGACTGAATAATACGAGGTGCCTGAAAAAGTGTGAAAAATACGAGGAGCCTGAAAAGGCCTGAAAAATAGGAGGAGCCTGAAAAGGTGTGAAAAATACGAGGAGCCTGAAAAGGTGTGAAAAATATGAGGGGCCTGCAAAGGCCTGTAAAATACGAGGAGCCTGAAAAGGCCTGAAAAATACGAGGAGCCTGAAAAGGCCTGAAAAATACGAGGAGCCGGAAAAGACCTGAAAAATACGAGGAGCCTGTAGAGGTGTGAAAAATACGAGGAGCCTGAAAAGGTGTGAAAAATTCGAGGAGCCTGAAAAGGTGTGAAAAATACGAGGAGCCTGAAAAGGCGTGAAAAATACGAGGAGCCTGAAAATGCGTGAAAAATACGAGGAGCCTGGAAATGTGTGTAAAATACGAGGAGCCTGAAAAGGCCTTTAAAATACGAGGAGCCTGAAAAGGTGTGAAAAATACGAGGAGCCTGAAAATGCCTGAAAAATATGAGGGGCGTGAAAAGATGTGAAAAATACGAGGAGCCTGAAAAGGCCTGAAAAATACGAGGAGCCTGAAAAGTTGTGAAAAATACGAGGAGCTTGAAAAGGCCTGAAAAATTTGAGGAGCCTGAAAAGTCGTGAAAAATACGAGTAGCCTGAAAAGGCGTGAAAAATATGAGGAGCCTGAAAAGGCCTGAAAAATACGAGGAGCCTGAAAAAGCTTGAAAAATACAAGGAGCCTGATAAGGTGTGAAAAATATGAGGAGACTGAAAAAGCCTGAAAAATACGAGGAGCCTGAAAAGGTCTGAACAATATGAGGAGCCTGAAAAGGTGTGAAAAATACGAGGACCCTGAAAAGGCCTGAAAAATATGAGGAGCCTGAAAAGGTGTGAAAAATACGAGGAGCCTGAAAAGGCCTGAAAAATATGAGGGGCGTGAAAAGATGTGAAAAATACGAGGAGCCTGAAAGGGCCTGAAATACGAGGACCTGAAAAGGTGTGAAAAATATGAAGAGGCTGAATAGGTGTGAAAAGTTCGAGGAGCCTGAAAAGGTGTCAAAAATACGAGGAACCTGAAAAGGTGTGAAAAATATGAGGAGCCTGAAAAGGACTGAAAAATACGAGGAGACTGAAAAAGCCTGAAAAATACGAGGAGCCTGATAAGGTGTGAAAAATATGAGGAGACTGAAAAAGCCTGAAAAATACGAGGAGCCTGAAAAGGTGTGAAAAATACGACGAGACTGAAAATGTGTGAAAAATACGAAGAGCCTGAAAAGGTGTGAAAAATACGAGGAGCCTGAAAAGGTGTGAAAAATACGAGCAGCCTGAAAAGGTGTGAAAAATACGAGGAGCCTGAAAAGGCCTGAAAAATACGAGGAGCCTGAAAAGGTGTGAAAAATACGAGCAGCCTGAAAAGGTGTGAAAAATACGAGGAGCCTGAAAAGGTGTGAAAAATATGAAGAGCCTGAAAAGTTGTGAAAAATACGAGGAGCCTGAAAAGGTGTGAAAAATACGAGGAGCCTGAAAAGGCCTAAAAAATACGAGGAGCCTTAAAAGGTGTGAAAAATACAAGGAGCCAGAAAAGGCCTGAATAATACGAGGGGCCTGAACAGGCATGAAAAATATGAGGAGCCTGAAAAGGTGTGAAAAATACGAGGAGCCTGAAAAGGTGTGAAAAATACGAGGAGCATGAAAAGGTGTGAAAAATACGAGGAGCCTGAAAAGGCCTGAAAAATACGAGGAGCCTGAAAAGGTGTGAAAAATACGAGGAGCCTGAAAAGGTGTGAAAAATATGAGGAGCCTGTAAAGGCCTGAAAAATACAAGGAGCCGGAAAAGGCCTGAAAAGTATGAGGAGCCTGAAAATGCGTGAAAAATACGAAGAGCCTGAAAGGCCTGAAAAGTACGACGAGCCGGAAAAGGCCTGAAAAATATGACGAGCCTGAAAAGGACTGAATAATACGAGGTGCCTGAAAAAGTGTGAAAAACATGAGGAGCCTGAAAAGGCCTGAAAAATAGGAGGAGCCTGAAATGGTGTGAAAAATACGAGGAGCCTGAAAAGGTGTGAAAAATATGAGGGGCCTGCAAAGGCCTGTAAAATACGAGGAGCCTGAAAAGGCCTGAAAAATATGAGGAGCCTGAAAAGGCCTGAAAAATACGAGGAGCCGGAAAAGACCTGAAAAATACGAGGAGCCTGTAGAGGTGTGAAAAATACGAGGAGCCTGAAAAGGTGTGAAAAATTCGAGGAGCCTGAAAAGGTGTGAAAAATACAAGGAGCCTTAAAAGGCGTGAAAATTACGAGGAGCCTGAAAATGCGTGAAAAATACGAGGAGCCTGGAAATGTGTGTAAAATACGAGGAGCCTGAAAAGGCCTTTAAAATACGAGGAGCCTGAAAAGGTGTGAAAAATACGAAGAGCCTGAAAAGGCCTGAAAAATATGAGGAGCCTGAAAAGGTGTGAAAAATACGAGGAGCCTGAAAAGGTGTGAAAAATACGAGGACCCTGAAAAGGCCTGAAAAATATGAGGAGCCTGAAAAGGTGTGAAAAATACGAGGAGCCTGAAAAGGCCTGAAAAATATGAGGGGCATGAAAAGATGTGAAAAATACGAGGAGACTGAAAGGGCCTGAAATACAAGGACCTGAAAAGGTGTGAAAAATATGAAGAGGCTGAATAGGTGTGAAAAGTTCGAGGAGCCTGAAAAGGCGTCAAAAATACGAGGAACCTGAAAAGGTGTGAAAAATATGAGGAGCCTGAAAAGGACTGAAAAATACGAGGAGACTGAAAAAGCCTGAAAAATACGAGGAGCCTGATAAGGTGTGAAAAATATGAGGAGACTGAAAAAGCCTGAAAAATACGAGGAGCCTGAAAAGGTTTGAAAAATACGAGGAGCCTGAAAAGGTGTGAAAAATACGACGAGACTGAAAATGTGTGAAAAATACGAAGAGCCTGAAAAGGTATGAAAAATACGAGGAGCCTGAAAAGGTGTGAAAAATACGAGCAGCCTGAAAAGGTGTGAAAAATACGAGGAGCCTGAAAAGGCCTGAAAAATACGAGGAGCCTGAAAAGGTGTGAAAAATACGAGCAGCCTGAAAAGTTGTGAAAAATACGAGGAGCCTTAAAAGGTGTGAAAAATACGAGGAGCCTGAAAAGGCCTGAAAAATACGAGGAGCCTTAAAAGGTGTGAAAAATACAAGGAGACAGAAAAGGCCTGAATAATACGAGGGGCCTGAAAAGGCATGAAAAATATGAGGAGCCTGAAAAGGTGTGAAAAATACGAGGAGCCTGAAAAGGTGTGAAAAATACGAGGAGCCTGAAAAGGCCTGAAAAATACGAGGAGCCTGAAAAGGTGTGAAAAATACGAGGAGCCTGAAAAGGTGTGAAAAATATGAGGAGCCTGTAAAGGCCTGAAAAATACAAGGAGCCGGAAAAGGCCTGAAAAGTATGAGGAGCCTGAAAATGCGTGAAAAATACGAGGAGCCTGAAAGGCCTGAAAAGTACGACGAGCCGGAAAAGGCCTGAAAAATATGAGGAGCCTGAAAAGGACTGAATAATACGAGGTGCCTGAAAAAGTGTGAAAAATACGAGGAGCCTGAAAAGGCCTGAAAAATAGGAGGAGCCTGAAAAGGTGTGAAAAATACGAGGAGCCTGAAAAGGTGTGAAAAATATGAGGGGCCTGCAAAGGCCTGTAAAATACGAGGAGCCTGAAAAGGCCTGAAAAATACAAGGAGCCTGAAAAGGCCTGAAAAATACGAGGAGCCGGAAAAGACCTGAAAAATACGAGGAGCCTGTAGAGGTGTGAAAAATACGAGGAGCCTGAAAAGGTGTGAAAAATTCGAGGAGCCTGAAAAGGTGTGAAAAATACAAGGAGCCTTAAAAGGCGTGAAAATTACGAGGAGCCTGAAAATGCGTGAAAAATACGAGGAGCCTGGAAATGTGTGTAAAATACGAGGAGCCTGAAAAGGCCTTTAAAATACGAGGAGCCTGAAAAGGTGTGAAAAATACGAGGAGCCTGAAAATGCCTGAAAAATATGAGGGGCGTGAAAAGATGTGAAAAATACGAGGAGCCTGAAAAGGCCTGAAAAATACGAGGAGCCTGAAAAGTTGTGAAAAATACGAGGAGCTTGAAAAGGCCTGAAAAATTTGAGGAGCCTGAAAAGTCGTGAAAAATACGAGTAGCCTGAAAAGGCGTGAAAAATATGAGGAGCCTGAAAAGGCCTGAAAAATACGAGGAGCTGAAAAAGCTTGAAAAATACAAGGAGCCTGATAAGGTGTGAAAAATATGAGAAGACTGAAAAAGCCTGAAAAATACGAGGAGCCTGAAAAGGTCTGAAAAATATGAGGAGCCTGAAAAGGTGTGAAAAATACGAGGACCCTGAAAAGGCCTGAAAAATATGAGGAGCCTGAAAAGGTGTGAAAAATACGAGGAGCCTGAAAAGGCCTGAAAAATATGAGGGGCGTGAAAAGATGTGAAAAATACGAGGAGCCTGAAAGGGCCTGAAATACGAGGACCTGAAAAGGTGTGAAAAATATGAAGAGGCTGAATAGGTGTGAAAAGTTCGAGGAGCCTGAAAAGGCGTCAAAAATACGAGGAACCTGAAAAGGTGTGAAAAATATGAGGAGCCTGAAAAGGACTGAAAAATACGAGGAGACTGAAAAAGCCTGAAAAATACGAGGAGCCTGATAAGGTGTGAAAAATATGAGGAGACTGAAAAAGCCTGAAAAATACGAGGAGCCTGAAAAGGTGTGAAAAATACGACGAGACTGAAAATGTGTGAAAAATACGAAGATCCTGAAAAGGTGTGAAAAATACGAGGAGCCTGAAAAGGTGTGAAAAATACGAGGAGCCTGAAAAGGTGTGAAAAATACGAGGAGCCTGAAAAGGCCTGAAAAATACGAGGAGCCTGAAAAGGTGTGAAAAATACGAGCAGCCTGAAAAGGTGTGAAAAATACGAGGAGCCTGAAAAGGTGTGAAAAATATGAAGAGCCTGAAAAGTTGTGAAAAATACGAGGAGCCTGAAAAGGTGTGAAAAATACGAGGAGCCTGAAAAGGCCTGAAAAATACGAGGAGCCTTAAAAGGTGTGAAAAATACAAGGAGCCAGAAAAGGCCTGAATAATACGAGGGGCCTGAAAAGGCATGAAAAATATGAGGAGCCTGAAAAGGTGTGAAAAATACGAGGAGCCTGAAAAGGTGTGAAAAATACGAGGAGCATGAAAAGGTGTGAAAAATACGAGGAGCCTGAAAAGGCCTGAAAAATACGAGGAGCCTGAAAAGGTGTGAAAAATACGAGGAGCCTGAAAAGGTGTGAAAAATATGAGGAGCCTGTAAAGGCCTGAAAAATACAAGGAGCCGGAAAAGGCCTGAAAAGTATGAGGAGCCTGAAAATGCGTGAAAAATACGAGGAGCCTGAAAGGCCTGAAAAGTACGACGAGCCGGAAAAGGCCTGAAAAATATGACGAGCCTGAAAAGGACTGAATAATACGAGGTGCCTGAAAAAGTGTGAAAAATACGAGGAGCCTGAAAAGGCCTGAAAAATAGGAGGAGCCTGAAAAGGTGTGAAAAATACGAGGAGCCTGAAAAGGTGTGAAAAATATGAGGGGCCTGCAAAGGCCTGTAAAATACGAGGAGCCTGAAAAGGCCTGAAAAATATGAGGAGCCTGAAAAGGCCTGAAAAATACGAGGAGCCGGAAAAGGCCTGAAAAATACGAGGAGCCTGTAGAGGTGTGAAAAATACGAGGAGCCTGAAAAGGTGTGAAAAATTCGAGGAGCCTGAAAAGGTGTGAAAAATACAAGGAGCCTTAAAAGGCGTGAAAATTACGAGGAGCCTGAAAATGCGTGAAAAATACGAGGAGCCTGGAAATGTGTGTAAAATACGAGGAGCCTGAAAAGGCCTTTAAAATACGAGGAGCCTGAAAAGGTGTGAAAAATACGAAGAGCCTGAAAAGGCCTGAAAAATATGAGGAGCCTGAAAAGGTGTGAAAAATACGAGGAGCCTGAAAAGGTGTGAAAAATACGAGGAGCCTGAAAAGTTGTGAAAAATACGAGGAGCTTGAAAAGGCCTGAAAAATTTGAGGAGCCTGAAAAGTCGTGAAAAATACGAGTAGCCTGAAAAGGCGTGAAAAATATGAGGAGCCTGAAAAGGCCTGAAAAATACGAGGAGCCTGAAAAAGCCTGAAAAATACAAGGAGCCTGATAAGGTGTGAAAAATATGAGGAGACTGAAAAAGCCTGAAAAATACGAGGAGCCTGAAAAGGTTTGAAAAATATGAGGATCCTGAAAAGGTGTGAAAAATACAAGGAGCCTGAAAAGGTGTGAAAAATACGACGAGCCTGAAAATGTGTGAAAAATACGAAGAGCCTGAAAAGGTGTGAAAAATACGAGGAGCCTGAAAAGGTGTGAAAAATAAGAGCAGCCTGAAAAGGTGTGAAAAATACGAGGAGCCTGAAAAGGCCTGAAAAATACGAGGAGCCTGAAAAGGTGTGAAAAATACGAGGATCCTGAAAAGGTGTGAAAAATACGAGGAGCCTGAAAAGGTGTGAAAAATACGAGGAGCCTGAAAAGATGTCAAAAATTAGAGGAGCCTGAAAAGGCCTGAAAAATACGAGGAGCCTGAAAAGTTGTGAAAAATACGAGGAGCCTGAAACGGTGTGAAAAATACGAGGAGCCGGAAAAGGTGTGAAAAATACAAGGAGCCTGAAAAGGTGTGAAAAATACTAGGAGCCTGAAAGGCCTGAAAAACACGAGGAGTCAGAAAAGGCCTTAAAAATATGAGGGGCCTGAAAAGGTGTGAAAAATAAAAGGAGCCTGAAAAGGCCTGAAAAATATGAGGAGCCTGAAAAGTTGTGAAAAATACGAAGAGCCTGAAAAGGTGTGAAAAATACGAGCAGCCAGAAAAGGTGTGAAAAATACGAGGAGCCGGAAAAGGTGTGAAAAATACGAAGAGCCTGAAAAGGTGTGAAAAATAAGAGCAGCCTGAAAAGGTGTGAAAAATACGAGGAGCCTGAAAAGGCCTGAAAAAGACGAGGAGCCTGAAAAGGTGTGAAAAATACGAGGATCCTGAAAAGGTGTGAAAAATACGAGGAGCCTGAAAAGGTGTGAAAAATACGAGGAGCCTGAAAAGATGTCAAAAATTAGAGGAGCCTGAAAAGGCCTGAAAAATACGAGGAGCCTGAAAAGTTGTGAAAAATACGAGGAGCCTGAAACGGTGTGAAAAATACGAGGAGCCTGAAAAGGCCTGTAAAATACGAGGAGCCTGAAAAAGCCTGTAAAATACGAGGAGCCTGAAAGGCGTGAAACATATGAGGAGACTGAAAAAGCCTGAAAAATACGAGGAGCCTGAAAAGGCCTGAAAAAGACGAGGAGCCTGAAAAGGTGTGAAAAATACGAGGATCCTGAAAAGGTGTGAAAAATACGAGGAGCCTGAAAAGGTGTGAAAAATACGAGGACCCTGAAAAGGCCTGAAAAATATGAGGAGCCTGAAAAGGTGTGAAAAATACGAGGAGCCTGAAAAGGCCTGAAAAATATGAGGGGCATGAAAAGATGTGAAAAATACGAGGAGCCTGAAAAGGCCTGAAATACGAGGACCTGAAAAGGTGTGAAAAATATGGAGCGGCTGAATAGGTGTGAAAAGTTCGAGGAGCCTGAAAAGGTGTGAAAAATACGAGGAACCTGAAAAGGTGTGAAAAATACGAGGAGCCTGAAAAGGCCTGTAAAATACGAGGAGCCTGAAAAGGCCTGTAAACTACGAGGAGCCTGAAAAGGCCTGAAAAATTTGAGGAGCCTGAAAAGGCGTGAAAAATACGAGGAGCCTGAAAAGGCGTCAAAAATACGAGGAGCCTGAAAAGGTGTGAAAAATATGAGGAGCCTGAAAAGGACTGAAAAATACGAGGAGACTGAAAAAGCCTGAAAAATACGAGGAGCCTGATAAGGTGTGTAAAATATGAGGAGACTGAAAAAGCCTGAAAAATACGAGGAGCCTGAAAAGGTTTGAAAAATACGAGGAGCCTGAAAAGGTGTGAAAAATACGACGAGACTGAAAATGTGTGAAAAATACGAAGATCCTGAAAAGGTGTGAAAAATACGAGGAGCCTGAAAAGGTTTGAAAAATACGAGCAGCCTGAAAAGGTGTGAAAAATACGAGGAGCCTGAAAAGGCCTGAAAAATACGAGAAGCCTGAAAAGGTGTGAAAAATACGAGCAGCCTGAAAAGGTGTGAAAAATACGAGGAGCCTGAAAAGGTGTGAAAAATACGAAGAGCCTTAAAAGTTGTGAAAAATACGAGGAGCCTGAAAAGGTGTGAAAAATACGAGGAGCCTGAAAAGGCCTGAAAAATACGAGGAGCCTTAAAAGGTGTGAAAAATACAAGGAGCCAGAAAAGGCCTGAATAATACGAGGGGCCTGAAAAGGCATGAAAAATATGAGGATCCTGAAAAGGTGTGAAAAATACGAGGAGCCTGAAAAGGTGTGAAAAATACGAGGAGCATGAAAAGGTGTGAAAAATACGAGGATCCTGAAAAGGCCTGAAAAATATGAGGAGCCTGAAAAGGTGTGAAAAATACGAGGAGCCTGAAAAGGTGTGAGAAATATGAGGAGCCTGTAAAGGCCGGAAAAATACAAGGAGCCGGAAAAGGCCTGAAAAGTATGAGGAGCCTGAAAATGGGTGAAAAATACGAGGAGCCTGAAAGGCCTGAAAAGTACAACGAGCCGGAAAAGGCCTGAAAAATATGAGGAGCCTGAAAAGGACTGAATAATACGAGGTGCCTGAAAAAGTGTGAAAAATACGAGGAGCCTGAAAAGGTGTGAAAAACACGAGGAGACTGAAAAGGTGTGAAAAATACGAGGAGCCTGAAAAGGCCTGAAAAATACGAGGAGCCTGAAAAGGTGTGAAAAATACGAGGAGCCTGAAAAGGTGTGAAAAATATGAGGAGCCTGTAAAGGCCTGTAAAATACGAGGAGCCTGAAAAGGCCTGAAAAATATGAGGAGCCTGAAAAGGCCTGAAAAATACGAGGAGCCGGAAAAGACCTGAAAAATACTAGGAACATGTAAATGTGTGAAAAATACGAGGAGCCTGAAAAGGTGTGAAAAATACGAGGAGCCTGAAAAGGTGTGAAAAATACGAGGAGCCTGAAAAGGTGTGAAAAATACGAGGAGCCTGAAAAGGTGTGAAAAGATCGAGGAGCCTGAAAAGGTGTGAAAAATACGAGGAGCCTGAAAAGGTGTGAAAAATACGAGGAGCCTGAAAAGGCCTGTAAAATACGAGGAGCCTGAAAAGGCCTGTAAAATACGAGGAGCTTGAAAAGGTGTGAAAAATACGAGGAGCCTGAAAAGGCGTGAAAAATACGAGGAGCCTGAAAAGGTGTGAAAAATACGAGGAGCCTGAAAAGGCCTGAAAAATACGAGGAGCCTTAAAAGGTGTGAAAAATACAAGGAGCCAGAAAAGGCCTGAATAATACGAGGGGCCTGAAAAGGCATGAAAAATATGAGGAGCCTGAAAAGGTGTGAAAAATACGAGGAGCCTGAAAAGGTGTGAAAAATACGAGGAGCCTGAAAAGGTGTGAAAAATACGAGGAGCCTGAAAAGGCCTGAAAAATACGAGGAGCCTGAAACGGTGTGAAAAATACGAGGAGCCTGAAAAGGCCTGTAAAATACGAGGAGCCTGAAAAAGCCTGTAAAATACGAGGAGCCTGAAAAGGCTTGAAATATTCGAGGAGCATGAAAAGGCGTGAAAAATATGAGGAGCCTGAAAAGGCGTGAAAAATACGAAGAGCCTGAAAAGGTGTGAAAAATATGAGGAGACTGAAAAGGACTGAAAAATTGGAGGAGCCTGAAAAGGTGTGAAAAATACGAGGACCCTGAAAAGGCCTGAAAAATATGAGGAGCCTGAAAAGGTGTGAAAAATACGAGGAGCCTGAAAAGGCCTGAAAAATATGAGGGGCATGAAAAGATGTGAAAAATACGAGGAGCCTGAAAAGGCCTGAAATACGAGGACCTGAAAAGGTGTGAAAAATATGAAGCGGCTGAATAGGTGTGAAAAGTTCGAGGAGCCTGAAAAGGTGTGAAAAATACGAGGAACCTGAAAAGGTGTGAAAAATACGAGGAGCCTGAAAAGGCCTGTAAAATACGAGGAGCCTGAAAAGGCCTGTAAACTACGAGGAGCCTGAAAAGGCCTGAAAAATTTGAGGAGCCTGAAAAGGCGTGAAAAATACGAGGAGCCTGAAAAGGCGTCAAAAATACGAGGAGCCTGAAAAGGTGTGAAAAATATGAGGAGCCTGAAAAGGACTGAAAAATACGAGGAGACTGAAAAAGCCTGAAAAATACGAGGAGCCTGATAAGGTGTGTAAAATATGAGGAGACTGAAAAAGCCTGAAAAATACGAGGAGCCTGAAAAGGTTTGAAAAATACGAGGAGCCTGAAAAGGTGTGAAAAATACGACGAGACTGAACATGTGTGAAAAATACGAAGATCCTGAAAAGGTGTGAAAAATACGAGGAGCCTGAAAAGGTGTGAAAAATACGAGGAGCCTGAAAAGGTGTGAAAAATACGAGGAGCCTGAAAAGGCCTGAAAAATACGAGAAGCCTGAAAAGGTGTGAAAAATACGAGGAGCCTGAAAAGGTGTGAAAAATACGAGGAGCCTGAAAAGGTGTGAAAAATACGAGGAGCCTGAAAAGGTGTGAAAAATACGAGGAGCCTGAAAAGGTGTGAAAAATACGAGGAGCCTGAAAAGGCCTGAAAAATACGAGGAGCCTTAAAAGGTGTGAAAAATACAAGG
Organism: Cervus elaphus; assembly: GCF_910594005.1. Taxonomy (NCBI): domain Eukaryota; kingdom Metazoa; phylum Chordata; class Mammalia; order Artiodactyla; family Cervidae; genus Cervus; species Cervus elaphus. Next base: position 755,893 of record NC_057848.1, read on the forward strand.
AGCCAGAAAAGGCCTGAATAATACGAGGGGCCTGAAAAGGCATGAAAAATATGAGGATCCTGAAAAGGTGTGAAAAATACGAGGAGCCTGAAAAGGTGTGAAAAATACGAGGAGCATGAAAAGGTGTGAAAAATACGAGGATCCTGAAAAGGCCTGAAAAATATGAGGAGCCTGAAAAGGTGTGAAAAATACGAGGAGCCTGAAAAGGTGTGAGAAATATGAGGAGCCTGTAAAGGCCGGAAAAATACAAGGAGCCGGAAAAGGCCTGAAAAGTATGAGGAGCCTGAAAATGGGTGAAAAATACGAGGAGCCTGAAAGGCCTGAAAAGTACAACGAGCCGGAAAAGGCCTGAAAAATATGAGGAGCCTGAAAAGGACTGAATAATACGAGGTGCCTGAAAAAGTGTGAAAAATACGAGGAGCCTGAAAAGGTGTGAAAAACACGAGGAGACTGAAAAGGTGTGAAAAATACGAGGAGCCTGAAAAGGCCTGAAAAATACGAGGAGCCTGAAAAGGTGTGAAAAATACGAGGAGCCTGAAAAGGTGTGAAAAATATGAAGAGCCTGTAAAGGCCTGTAAAATACGAGGAGCCTGAAAAGGCCTGAAAAATATGAGGAGCCTGAAAAGGCCTGAAAAATACGAGGAGCCGGAAAAGACCTGAAAAATACTAGGAGCTTGTAAATGTGTGAAAAATACGAGGAGCCTGAAAAGGTGTGAAAAATACGAGGAGCCTGAAAAGGTGTGAAAAATTCGAGGAGCCTGAAAAGGTGTGAAAAATACAAGGAGCCTTAAAAGGCGTGAAAATTACGAGGAGCCTGAAAATGCGTGAAAAATATGAGGAGCCTGGAAATGTGTGTAAAATAGGAGGAGCCTGAAAAGGCCTTTAAAATACGAGGAGCCTGAAAAGGTGTGAAAAATACGAGGAGCCTGAAAAGGCCTGAAAAATATTAGGAGCCTGAAAAGGTGTGAAAAATACGAGGAGTCTGAAAAGGCCTGAAAAATGTAAGGGGCGTGAAAAGATGTGAAAAGTACGAGGAGCCTGAAAAGGCCTGAAAAATACGAGGAGCCGGAAAAGTTGTGAAAAATACGAGGAGCCTGAAAAGGTGTGAAAAGATCGAGGAGCCTGAAAAGGTGTGAAAAATACGAGGAGCCTGAAAAGGTGTGAAAAATACGAGGAGCCTGAAAAGGCCTGTAAAATACGAGGAGCCTGAAAAGGCCTGTAAAATACGAGGAGCTTGAAAAGGTGTGAAAAATACGAAGAGCCTGAAAAGTTGTGAAAAATACGAGGAGCCTGAAAAGGTGTGAAAAATACGAGGAGCCTGAAAAGGCCTGAAAAATACGAGGAGCCTTAAAAGGTGTGAAAAATACAAGGAGCCAGAAAAGGCCTGAATAATAAGAGGGGCCTGAAAAGGCATGAAAAATATGAGGAGCCTGAAAAGGTGTGAAAAATACGAGGAGCCTGAAAAGGTGTGAAAAATACGAGGAGCCTGAAAAGGCCTGTAAAATACGAGGAGCCTGAAAAGGTGTGAAAAATATGAGGACCCTGAAAATGCCTGAAAAATACAAGGAGCCGGAAAAGGCCTGAAAAGTATGAGGAGCCTGAAAATGCGTGAAAAATACGAGGAGCCTTGTAGCCCTGAAAAATACGACGAGCCGGAAATGGCCTGAAAAATATGAGGAGCCTGAAAAGGACTGAATAATACGAGGTGCCTGAAAAGGTGTGAAAAATACGAGGAGCCTAAAAAGGTGTGAAAAATACGAGGAGCCTGAAAAGGTGTGAAAAATACGAGGAGCCTGAAAAGGCCTGAAAAATACGAGGAGCCTGAAAAGGTGTGAAAAATAGGAGGAGCCTGAAAAGGTGTGAAAAATATGAGGAGCCTGAAAAGGCCTGTAAAATAGGAGGAGCCTGAAAAGGCCTGAAAAATATGAGGAGCCTGAAAAGGCCTGAAAAATACGAGGAGCCGCAAAAGACCTGAAAAATACGAGGAGCCTGTAGAGCTGTGAAAAATACGAGGAGCCTGAAAAGGTGTGAAAAATTCGAGGAGCCTGAAAAGGCGTGAAAAATACAAGGAGCCTTAAAAGGCGTGAAAATTACGAGGAGCCTGAAAATGCGTGAAAAATACGAGGAGCCTGGAAATGTGTGTAAAATACGAGGAGCCTGAAAAGGCCTTTAAAATACGAGGAGCCTGAAAAGGTGTGAAAAATACGAGGAGCCTGAAAATGCCTGAAAAATAGGAGGAGCCTGAAAAGGTGTGAAAAATACGAGGAGCCTGAAAAGGTGTGAAAAATACGAGGAGCATGAAAAGGTGTGAAAAATACGAGGATCCTGAAAAGGCCTGAAAAATATGAGGAGCCTGAAAAGGTGTGAAAAATACGAGGAGCCTGAAAAGGTGTGAGAAATATGAGGAGCCTGTAAAGGCCGGAAAAATACAAGGAGCCGGAAAAGGCCTGAAAAGTATGAGGAGCCTGAAAATGGGTGAAAAATACGAGGAGCCTGAAAGGCCTGAAAAGTACAACGAGCCGGAAAAGGCCTGAAAAATATGAGGAGCCTGAAAAGGACTGAATAATACGAGGTGCCTGAAAAAGTGTGAAAAATACGAGGAGCCTGAAAAGGTGTGAAAAACACGAGGAGACTGAAAAGGTGTGAAAAATACGAGGAGCCTGAAAAGGCCTGAAAAATACGAGGAGCCTGAAAAGGTGTGAAAAATACGAGGAGCCTGAAAAGGTGTGAAAAATACGAGGAGCCTGTAAAGGCCTGTAAAATACGAGGAGCCTGAAAAGGCCTGAAAAATATGAGGAGCCTGAAAAGGCCTGAAAAATACGAGGAGCCGGAAAAGACCTGAAAAATACTAGGAACATGTAAATGTGTGAAAAATACGAGGAGCCTGAAAAGGTGTGAAAAATACGAGGAGCCTGAAAAGGTGTGAAAAATACGAGGAGCCTGAAAAGGTGTGAAAAATACAAGGAGCCTGAAAAGGTGTGAAAAGATCGAGGAGCCTGAAAAGGTGTGAAAAATACGAGGAGCCTGAAAAGGTGTGAAAAATACGAGGAGCCTGAAAAGGCCTGTAAAATACGAGGAGCCTGAAAAGGCCTGTAAAATACGAGGAGCTTGAAAAGGTGTGAAAAATACGAAGAGCCTGAAAAGTTGTGAAAAATACGAGGAGCCTGAAAAGGTGTGAAAAATACGAGGAGCCTGAAAAGGCCTGAAAAATACGAGGAGCCTTAAAAGGTGTGAAAAATACAAGGAGCCAGAAAAGGCCTGAATAATACGAGGGGCCTGAAAAGGCATGAAAAATATGAGGAGCCTGAAAAGGTGTGAAAAATACGAGGAGCCTGAAAAGGTGTGAAAAATACGAGGAGCCTGAAAAGGTGTGAAAAATACGAGGAGCCTGAAAAGGCCTGAAAAATACGAGGAGCCTGAAACGGTGTGAAAAATACGAGGAGCCTGAAAAGGCCTGTAAAATACGAGGAGCCTGAAAAAGCCTGTAAAATACGAGGAGCCTGAAAAGGCCTGAAATATTCGAGGAGCATGAAAAGGCGTGAAAAATATGAGGAGCCTGAAAAGGCGTGAAAAATACGAAGAGCCTGAAAAGGTGTGAAAAATATGAGGAGACTGAAAAGGACTGAAAAATTGGAGGAGCCTGAAAAGGTGTGAAAAATACGAGGACCCTGAAAAGGCCTGAAAAATATGAGGAGCCTGAAAAGGTGTGAAAAATACGAGGAGCCTGAAAAGGCCTGAAAAATATGAGGGGCATGAAAAGATGTGAAAAATACGAGGAGCCTGAAAAGGCCTGAAATACGAGGACCTGAAAAGGTGTGAAAAATATGAAGCGGCTGAATAGGTGTGAAAAGTTCGAGGAGCCTGAAAAGGTGTGAAAAATACGAGGAACCTGAAAAGGTGTGAAAAATACGAGGAGCCTGAAAAGGCCTGTAAAATACGAGGAGCCTGAAAAGGCCTGTAAACTACGAGGAGCCTGAAAAGGCCTGAAAAATTTGAGGAGCCTGAAAAGGCGTGAAAAATACGAGGAGCCTGAAAAGGCGTCAAAAATACGAGGAGCCTGAAAAGGTGTGAAAAATATGAGGAGCCTGAAAAGGACTGAAAAATACGAGGAGACTGAAAAAGCCTGAAAAATACGAGGAGCCTGATAAGGTGTGAAAAATATGAGGAGACTGAAAAAGCCTGAAAAATACGAGGAGCCTGAAAAGGTTTGAAAAATACGAGGAGCCTGAAAAGGTGTGAAAAATACGACGAGACTGAACATGTGTGAAAAATACGAAGATCCTGAAAAGGTGTGAAAAATACGAGGAGCCTGAAAAGGTGTGAAAAATACGAGCAGCCTGAAAAGGTGTGAAAAATACGAGGAGCCTGAAAAGGCCTGAAAAATACGAGAAGCCTGAAAAGGTGTGAAAAATACGAGCAGCCTGAAAAGGTGTGAAAAATACGAGGAGCCTGAAAAGGTGTGAAAAATACGAAGAGCCTGAAAAGTTGTGAAAAATACGAGGAGCCTGAAAAGGTGTGAAAAATACGAGGAGCCTGAAAAGGCCTGAAAAATACGAGGAGCCTTAAAAGGTGTGAAAAATACAAGGAGCCAGAAAAGGCCTGAATAATACGAGGGGCCTGAAAAGGCATGAAAAATATGAGGATCCTGAAAAGGTGTGAAAAATACGAGGAGCCTGAAAAGGTGTGAAAAATACGAGGAGCATGAAAAGGTGTGAAAAATACGAGGATCCTGAAAAGGCCTGAAAAATATGAGGAGCCTGAAAAGGTGTGAAAAATACGAGGAGCCTGAAAAGGTGTGAGAAATATGAGGAGCCTGTAAAGGCCGGAAAAATACAAGGAGCCGGAAAAGGCCTGAAAAGTATGAGGAGCCTGAAAATGGGTGAAAAATACGAGGAGCCTGAAAGGCCTGAAAAGTACAACGAGCCGGAAAAGGCCTGAAAAATATGAGGAGCCTGAAAAGGACTGAATAATACGAGGTGCCTGAAAAAGTGTGAAAAATACGAGGAGCCTGAAAAGGTGTGAAAAACACGAGGAGACTGAAAAGGTGTGAAAAATACGAGGAGCCTGAAAAGGCCTGAAAAATACGAGGAGCCTGAAAAGGTGTGAAAAATACGAGGAGCCTGAAAAGGTGTGAAAAATATGAAGAGCCTGTAAAGGCCTGTAAAATACGAGGAGCCTGAAAAGGCCTGAAAAATATGAGGAGCCTGAAAAGGCCTGAAAAATACGAGGAGCCGGAAAAGACCTGAAAAATACTAGGAGCTTGTAAATGTGTGAAAAATACGAGGAGCCTGAAAAGGTGTGAAAAATACGAGGAGCCTGAAAAGGTGTGAAAAATTCGAGGAGCCTGAAAAGGTGTGAAAAATACAAGGAGCCTTAAAAGGCGTGAAAATTACGAGGAGCCTGATAATGCGTGAAAAATATGAGGAGCCTGGAAATGTGTGTAAAATAGGAGGAGCCTGAAAAGGCCTTTAAAATACGAGGAGCCTGAAAAGGTGTGAAAAATACGAGGAGCCTGAAAAGGCCTGAAAAATATTAGGAGCCTGAAAAGGTGTGAAAAATACGAGGAGTCTGAAAAGGCCTGAAAAATGTAAGGGGCGTGAAAAGATGTGAAAAGTACGAGGAGCCTGAAAAGGCCTGAAAAATACGAGGAGCCGGAAAAGTTGTGAAAAATACGAGGAGCCTGAAAAGGTGTGAAAAGATCGAGGAGCCTGAAAAGGTGTGAAAAATACGAGGAGCCTGAAAAGGTGTGAAAAATACGAGGAGCCTGAAAAGGCCTGTAAAATACGAGGAGCCTGAAAAGGCCTGTAAAATACGAGGAGCTTGAAAAGGTGTGAAAAATACGAAGAGCCTGAAAAGTTGTGAAAAATACGAGGAGCCTGAAAAGGTGTGAAAAATACGAGGAGCCTGAAAAGGCCTGAAAAATACGAGGAGCCTTAAAAGGTGTGAAAAATACAAGGAGCCAGAAAAGGCCTGAATAATAAGAGGGGCCTGAAAAGGCATGAAAAATATGAGGAGCCTGAAAAGGTGTGAAAAATACGAGGAGCCTGAAAAGGTGTGAAAAATACGAGGAGCCTGAAAAGGCCTGTAAAATACGAGGAGCCTGAAAAGGTGTGAAAAATATGAGGACCCTGAAAATGCCTGAAAAATACAAGGAGCCGGAAAAGGCCTGAAAAGTATGAGGAGCCTGAAAATGCGTGAAAAATACGAGGAGCCTTGTAGCCCTGAAAAATACGACGAGCCGGAAATGGCCTGAAAAATATGAGGAGCCTGAAAAGGACTGAATAATACGAGGTGCCTGAAAAGGTGTGAAAAATACGAGGAGCCTAAAAAGGTGTGAAAAATACGAGGAGCCTGAAAAGGTGTGAAAAATACGAGGAGCCTGAAAAGGCCTGAAAAATACGAGGAGCCTGAAAAGGTGTGAAAAATAGGAGGAGCCTGAAAAGGTGTGAAAAATATGAGGAGCCTGAAAAGGCCTGTAAAATAGGAGGAGCCTGAAAAGGCCTGAAAAATATGAGGAGCCTGAAAAGGCCTGAAAAATACGAGGAGCCGCAAAAGACCTGAAAAATACGAGGAGCCTGTAGAGCTGTGAAAAATACGAGGAGCCTGAAAAGGTGTGAAAAATTCGAGGAGCCTGAAAAGGTGTGAAAAATACAAGGAGCCTTAAAAGGCGTGAAAATTACGAGGAGCCTGAAAATGCGTGAAAAATACGAGGAGCCTGGAAATGTGTGTAAAATACGAGGAGCCTGAAAAGGCCTTTAAAATACGAGGAGCCTGAAAAGGTGTGAAAAATACGAGGAGCCTGAAAATGCCTGAAAAATAGGAGGAGCCTGAAAAGGTGTGAAAAATACGAGGAGCCTGAAAAGGCCTGAAAAATATAAGGTGCGTGAAAAAATGTGAAAAATACGAGGAGCCTGAAAAGGCCTGAAAAATACGAGGAGCCTGAAAAGTTGTGAAAAATACGAGGAGCTTGAAAAGGCCTGAAAAATTTGAGGAGCCATAAAAGTCGTGAAAAATACGAGTAGCCTGAAAAGGCGTGAAAAATATGAGGAGCCTGAAAAGGCCTGAAAAATACGAGGAGCCTGAAAAAGCCTGAAAAATACGAGGAGTCTGATAAGGTGTGAAAAATATGAGGAGACTGAAAAGCCTGAAAAATACGAGGAGCCTGAAAAGGTTTGAAAAATATGAGGATCCTGAAAAGGTGTGAAAAATACGAGGAGCCTGAAAAGGTGTGAAAAATACGACGAGCCTGAAAATGTGTGAAAAATACGAAGAGCCTGAAAAGGTGTGAAAAATACGAAGAGCCTGAAAAGGTGTGAAAAATAAGAGCAGCCTGAAAAGGTGTGAAAAATACGAGGAGCCTGAAAAGGCCTGAAAAAGACGAGGAGCATGAAAAGGTGTGAAAAATACGAGGATCCTGAAAAGGTGTGAAAAATACGAGGAGCCTGAAAAGGTGTGAAAAATACGAGGAGCCTGAAAAGATGTCAAAAATTAGAGGAGCCTGAAAAGGCCTGAAAAATTCGAGGAGCCTGAAAAGTTGTGAAAAATACGAGGAGCCTGAAACGGTGTGAAAAATACGAGGAGCCTGAAAAGGCCTGTAAAATACGAGGAGCCTGAAGAAGCCTGTAAAATACGAGGAGCCTGAAAAGGCCTGAAATATTCGAGGAGCCTGAAAAGGCGTGAAAAATATGAGGAGCCTGAAAAGGCGTGAAAAATACGAAGAGCCTGAAAAGGTGTGAAAAATATGAGGAGACTGAAAAGGACTGAAAAATTGGAGGAGCCTGAAAAGGTGTGAAAAATACGAGGACCCTGAAAAGGCCTGAAAAATATGAGGAGCCTGAAAAGGTGTGAAAAATACGAGGAGCCTGAAAAGGCCTGAAAAATATGAGGGGCATGAAAAGATGTGAAAAATACGAGGAGACTGAAAGGGCCTGAAATACAAGGACCTGAAAAGGTGTGAAAAATATGAAGAGGCTGAATAGGTGTGAAAAGTTCGAGGAGCCTGAAAAGGCGTCAAAAATACGAGGAACCTGAAAAGGTGTGAAAAATATGAGGAGCCTGAAAAGGACTGAAAAATACGAGGAGACTGAAAAAGCCTGAAAAATACGAGGAGCCTGATAAGGTGTGAAAAATATGAGGAGACTGAAAAAGCCTGAAAAATACGAGGAGCCTGAAAAGGTTTGAAAAATACGAGGAGCCTGAAAAGGTGTGAAAAATACGAGGAGACTGAAAAGGTGTGAAAAATACGAAGAGCCTGAAAAGGTGTGAAAAATACGAGGAGCCAGAAAAGGTGTTAAAAATACGAGCAGCCTGAAAAGGTGTGAAAAATACGAGGAGCCTGAAAAGGCCTGAAAAATACGAGGAGCCTGAAAAGGTGTGAAAAATACGAGCAGCCTGAAAAGTTGTGAAAAATACGAGGAGCCTGAAAAGGTGTGAAAAATACGAGGAGCCTGAAAAGGCCTGAAAAATACGAGGAGTCTTAAAAGGTGTGAAAAATACAAGGAGCCAGAAAAGGCCTGAATAATACGAGGGGCCTGAAAAGGCATGAAAAATATGAGGAGCCTTAAAAGGTGTGAAAAATACGAGGAGCCTGAAAAGGTGTGAAAAATACGAGGAGCCTGAAAAGGCCTGAAAAATACGAGGAGCCTGAAAAGGTGTGAAAAATACGAGGAGCCTGAAAAGGTGTGAAAAATATGAGGAGCTTGTAAAGGCCTGAAAAATACAAGGAGCCGGAAAAGGCCTGAAAAGTATGAGGAGCCTGAAAATGCGTGAAAAATACGAGGAGCCTGAAAGGCCTGAAAAGTACGACGAGCCGGAAAAGGCCTGAAAAATATGAGGAGCCTGAAAAGGACTGAATAATACGAGGTGCCTGAAAAAGTGTGAAAAATATGAGGAGCCTGAAAAGGCCTGAAAAATAGGAGGAGCCTGAAAAGGTGTGAAAAATACGAGGAGCCTGAAAAGGTGTGAAAAATATGAGGGGCCTGCAAAGGCCTGTAAAATACGAGGAGCCTGAAAAGGCCTGAAAAATATGAGGAGCCTGAAAAGGCCTGAAAAATACGAGGAGCCGGAAAAGACCTGAAAAATACGAGGAGCCTGTAGAGGTGTGAAAAATACGAGGAGCCTGAAAAGGTGTGAAAAATTCGAGGAGCCTGAAAAGGTGTGAAAAATACAAGGAGCCTTAAAAGGCGTGAAAATTACGAGGAGCCTGAAAATGCGTGAAAAATACGAGGAGCCTGGAAATGTGTGTAAAATACGAGGAGCCTGAAAAGGCCTTTAAATTACGAGGAGCCTGAAAAGGTGTGAAAAATACGAGGAGCCTGAAAATGCCTGAAAAATATGAGGAGCCTGAAAAGGTGTGAAAAATACGAGGAGCCTGAAAAGGCCTGAAAAATATAAGGGGCGTGAAAAGATGTGAAAAATACGAGGAGCCTGAAAAGGCCTGAAAAATACGAGGAGGCTGAAAAGTTGTGAAAAATACGAGGAGCTTGAAAAGGCCTGAAAAATTTGAGGAGCCTGAAAAGTCGTGAAAAATACGAGTAGCCTGAAAAGGCGTGAAAAATATGAGGAGCCTGAAAAGGCCTGAAAAATACGAGGAGCCTGAAAAAGCCTGAAAAATACAAGGAGCCTGATAAGGTGTGAAAAATATGAGGAGACTGAAAAAGCCTGAAAAATACGAGGAGCCTGAAAAGGTTTGAAAAATATGAGGAGCCTGAAAAGGTGTGAAAAATACGAGGACCCTGAAAAGGCCTGAAAAATATGAGGAGCCTGAAAAGGTGTGAAAAATACGAGGAGCCTGAAAAGGCCTGAAAAATATGAGGGGCGTGAAAAGATGTGAAAAATACGAGGAGCCTGAAAGGGCCTGAAATACGAGGACCTGAAAAGGTGTGAAAAATATGAAGAGGCTGAATAGGTGTGAAAAGTTCGAGGAGCCTGAAAAGGCGTCAAAAATACGAGGAACCTGAAAAGGTGTGAAAAATATGAGGAGCCTGAAAAGGACTGAAAAATACGAGGAGACTGAAAAAGCCTGAAAAATACGAGGAGCCTGATAAGGTGTGAAAAATATGAGGAGACTGAAAAAGCCTGAAAAATACGAGGAGCCTGAAAAGGTTTGAAAAATATGAGGATCCTGAAAAGGTGTGAAAAATACGAGGAGCCTGAAAAGGTGTGAAAAATACGACGAGCCTGAAAATGTGTGAAAAATACGAAGAGCCTGAAAAGGTGTGAAAAATACGAGCAGCCTGAAAAGGTGTGAAAAATAAGAGCAGCCTGAAAAGGTGTGAAAAATACGAGGAGCCTGAAAAGGACTGAAAAATACGAGGAGACTGAAAAAGCCTGAAAAATACGAGGAGCCTGATAAGGTGTGAAAAATATGAGGAGACTGAAAAAGCCTGAAAAATACGAGGAGCCTGAAAAGGTTTGAAAAATATGAGGATCCTGAAAAGGTGTGAAAAATACGAGGAGCCTGAAAAGGTGTGAAAAATACGACGAGCCTGAAAATGTGTGAAAAATACGAAGAGCCTGAAAAGGTGTGAAAAATACGAAGAGCCTGAAAAGGTGTGAAAAATAAGAGCAGCCTGAAAAGGTGTGAAAAATACGAGGAGCTTGAAAAGGCCTGAAAAAGACGAGGAGCCTGAAAAGGTGTGAAAAATACGAGGATCCTGAAAAGGTGTGAAAAATACGAGGAGCCTGAAAAGATGTCAAAAATTAGAGGAGCCTGAAAAGGCCTGAAAAATACGAGGAGCCTGAAAAGTTGTGAAAAATACGAGGAGCCTGAAACGGTGTGAAAAATACGAGGAGCCTGAAAAGGCCTGTAAAATACGAGGAGCCTGAAAAAGCCTGTAAAATACGAGGAGCCTGAAAAGGCCTGAAATATTCGAGGAGCCTGAAAAGGCGTGAAAAATATGAGGAGCCTGAAAAGGCGTGAAAAATACGAAGAGCCTGAAAAGGTGTGAAAAATATGAGGAGACTGAAAAGGACTGAAAAATTGGAGGAGCCTGAAAAGGTGTGAAAAATACGAGGACCCTGAAAAGGCCTGAAAAATATGAGGAGCCTGAAAAGGTGTGAAAAATACGAGGAGCCTGAAAAGGCCTGAAAAATATGAGGGGCATGAAAAGATGTGAAAAATACGAGGAGACTGAAAGGGCCTGAAATACAAGGACCTGAAAAGGTGTGAAAAATATGAAGAGGCTGAATAGGTGTGAAAAGTTCGAGGAGCCTGAAAAGGCGTCAAAAATACGAGGAACCTGAAAAGGTGTGAAAAATATGAGGAGCCTGAAAAGGACTGAAAAATACGAGGGGACTGAAAAAGCCTGAAAAATACGAGGAGCCTGATAAGGTGTGAAAAATATGAGGAGACTGAAAAAGCCTGAAAAATACGAGGAGCCTGAAAAGGTTTTAAAAAATACGAGGAGCCTGAAAAGGTGTGAAAAATACGACGAGCCTGAAAATGTGTGAAAAATACGAAGAGCCTGAAAAGGTGTGAAAAATACGAGGAGCCTGAAAAGGTGTGAAAAATACGAGCAGCCTGAAAAGGTGTGAAAAATACGAGGAGCCTGAAAAGGCCTGAAAAATACGAGGAGCCTGAAAAGGTGTGAAAAATACGAGCAGCCTGAAAAGGTGTGAAAAATACGAGGAGCCTGAAAAGGTGTGAAAAATATGAAGAGCCTGAAAAATTGTGAAAAATACGAGGAGCCTGAAAAGGTGTGAAAAATACGAGGAGCCTGAAAAGGCCCATAAAATACGAGGAGCCTTAAAAGGTGTGAAAAATACAAGGAGACAGAAAAGGCCTGAATAATACGAGGGGCCTGAAAAGGCATGAAAAATATGAGGAGCCTGAAAAGGTGTGAAAAATACGAGGAGCCTGAAAAGGTGTGAAAAATACGAGGAGCCTGAAAAGGCCTGAAAAATACGAGGAGCCTGAAAAGGTGTGAAAAATACGAGGAGCCTGAAAAGGTGTGAAAAATATGAGGAGCCTGTAAAGGCCTGAAAAATACAAGGAGCCGGAAAAGGCCTGAAAAGTATGAGGAGCCTGAAAATGCGTGAAAAATACGAGGAGCCTGAAAGGCCTGAAAAGTACGACGAGCCGGAAAAGGCCTGAAAAATATGAGGAGCCTGAAAAGGACTGAATAATACGAGGTGCCTGAAAAAGTGTGAAAAATACGAGGAGCCTGAAAAGGCCTGAAAAATAGGAGGAGCCTGAAAAGGTGTGAAAAATACGAGGAGCCTGAAAAGGTGTGAAAAATATGAGGGGCCTGCAAAGGCCTGTAAAATACGAGGAGCCTGAAAAGGCCTGAAAAATACAAGGAGCCTGAAAAGGCCTGAAAAATACGAGGAGCCGGAAAAGACCTGAAAAATACGAGGAGCCTGTAGAGGTGTGAAAAATACGAGGAGCCTGAAAAGGTGTGAAAAATTCGAGGAGCCTGAAAAGGTGTGAAAAATACAAGGAGCCTTAAAAGGCGTGAAAATTACGAGGAGCCTGAAAATGCGTGAAAAATACGAGGAGCCTGAAAAGGACTGAAAAATACGAGGAGACTGAAAAAGCCTGAAAAATACGAGGAGCCTGATAAGGTGTGAAAAATATGAGGAGACTGAAAAAGCCTGAAAAATACGAGGAGCCTGAAAAGGTGTGAAAAATACGACGAGACTGAAAATGTGTGAAAAATACGAAGAGCCTGAAAAGGTGTGAAAAATACGAGGAGCCTGAAAAGGTGTGAAAAATACGAGGAGCCTGAAAAGGTGTGAAAAATACGAGGAGCCTGAAAAGGCCTGAAAAATACGAGGAGCCTGAAAAGGTGTGAAAAATACGAGCAGCCTGAAAAGGTGTGAAAAATACGAGGAGCCTGAAAAGGTGTGAAAAATATGAAGAGCCTGAAAAGTTGTGAAAAATACGAGGAGCCTGAAAAGGTGTGAAAAATACGAGGAGCCTGAAAAGGCCTGAAAAATACGAGGAGCCTTAAAAGGTGTGAAAAATACAAGGAGCCAGAAAAGGCCTGAATAATACGAGGGGCCTGAAAAGGCATGAAAAATATGAGGAGCCTGAAAAGGTGTGAAAAATACGAGGAGCCTGAAAAGGTGTGAAAAATACGAGGAGCATGAAAAGGTGTGAAAAATACGAGGAGCCTGAAAAGGCCTGAAAAATACGAGGAGCCTGAAAAGGTGTGAAAAATACGAGGAGCCTGAAAAGGTGTGAAAAATATGAGGAGCCTGTAAAGGCCTGAAAAATACAAGGAGCCGGAAAAGTCCTGAAAAGTATGAGGAGCATGAAAATGCGTGAAAAATACGAGGAGCCTGAAAGGCCTGAAAAGTACGACGAGCCGGAAAAGGCCTGAAAAATATGACGAGCCTGAAAAGGACTGAATAATACGAGGTGCCTGAAAAAGTGTGAAAAATACGAGGAGCCTGAAAAGGCCTGAAAAATAGGAGGAGCCTGAAAAGGTGTGAAAAATACGAGGAGCCTGAAAAGGTGTGAAAAATATGAGGGGCCTGCAAAGGCCTGTAAAATACGAGGAGCCGGAAAAGACCTGAAAAATACGAGGAGCCTGTAGAGGTGTGAAAAATACGAGGAGCCTGAAAAGGTGTGAAAAATTCGAGGAGCCTGAAAAGGTGTGAAAAATACAAGGAGCCTTAAAAGGCGTAAAAATTACGAGGAGCCTGAAAATGCGTGAAAAATACGAGGAGCCTGGAAATGTGTGTAAAATACGAGGAGCCTGAAAAGGCCTTTAAAATACGATGAGCCTGAAAAGGTGTGAAAAATACGAGGAGCCTGAAAAGGCCTGAAAAATATGAGGAGCCTGAAAAGGTGTGAAAAATTCGAGGAGCCTGAAAAGGTGTGAAAAATACAAGGAGCCTTAAAAGTTGTGAAAAATACGAGGAGCTTGAAAAGGCCTGAAAAATTTGAGGAGCCTGAAGAGGAATGAAAAATACGAGGAGCCTGAAAAGGTGTGAAAAATACGAGGAGCCTGAAAAGGATTGAAAAATACGAGGAGCCTGAAAAGGCCTGAGAAATAGGAGGAGGCTGAAAAGGTGTGAAAAATACGAGGAGCCTGAAAAGGTGTGAAAAATATGAGGAGCCTGAAAAGGTGTGAAAAATACGAGGAGTCTGAAAAGGCCTGAAAAATACGAGGAGGTTGAAAAGGTGTGAAAAATACGAGGAGCCTGAAAAGGCCTGTAAAGTACGAGGAGCCTGAAAAGCCTGTAAAATACGAGGAGCTTGAAAAGGACTGAAAAATTCGAGGAGACTGAAAAGGCTTGAAAAATACGAGGAGCCTGAAATGGCGTGAAAAATACGAGGAGCCTGAAAAGGTGTGTAAAATAGGAGGAGCCTGAAAAGGTGTGAAAAATACGAGGAGCCTGAAAATGTGTGAAAAATACGAGGAGCCTGAAAAAGCCTGAAAAATACGAGGAGCCTGAAAAGGCGTGAAAAATACGAGGAGCCTGAAAAGGCGTGAAAAATACGAGGAGCCTGAAATGGTGTGAAAAATACGAGGAGCCTGAAAATGTGTGAAAAATTCGAGGAGCCTGAAAAGGTGTGAAAAATACGAGGAGCCTGGAAAGGTGTGAAAAATACGAGGAGCCTGAAAAGGTGTGAAAAATATGAGGAGCCTGAAAACGTGTGAAAAATAGGAGGAGCCTGAAAAGGTGTGAAAAATACGAGGAGCCTCAAAAGACGTGAAAAATACGAGGAGCCTGAAGAGGTTTGAAAAATACGAGGAGCCTGAAGAAGTGTGAAAAATACGAGGAGCCTGAAAAGGTGTGAAAAATACGAGGAGCCTGAAAAGGCCTGAAAAATACGAGGAGCCTGAAAAGGTGTGAAAAATACGAGGAGCCAGAAAAGGTGTGAAAAATTCGAGGAGGCTGAAAAGGTGTGAAAAATACGAGGAGCCTGAAAAGGCGTGAAAACTACGAGGAGCCTGAAAATGCGTGAAAAATACGAGGAGCCTGGAAATGTGTGTAAAATACGAGGAGCCTGAAAAGGCCTTTAAAATACGAGGAGCCTGAAAAGGTGTGAAAAATACGAGGAGCCTGAAAATGCCTGAAAAATAGGAGGAGCCTGAAAAGGTGTGAAAAATACGAGGAGCCTGAAAAGGCCTGAAAAATATAAGGTGCGTGAAAAAATGTGAAAAATACGAGGAGCCTGAAAAGGCCTGAAAAATACGAGGAGCCTGAAAAGTTGTGAAAAATACGAGGAGCTTGAAAAGGCCTGAAAAATTTGAGGAGCCATAAAAGTCGTGAAAAATACGAGTAGCCTGAAAAGGCGTGAAAAATATGAGGAGCCTGAAAAGGCGTGAAAAATACGAGGAGCCTGAAAAAGCCTGAAAAATACGAGGAGTCTGATAAGGTGTGAAAAATATGAGGAGACTGAAAAGCCTGAAAAATACGAGGAGCCTGAAAAGGTTTGAAAAATATGAGGATCCTGAAAAGGTGTGAAAAATACGAGGAGCCTGAAAAGGTGTGAAAAATACGACGAGCCTGAAAATGTGTGAAAAATACGAAGAGCCTGAAAAGGTGTGAAAAATACGAAGAGCCTGAAAAGGTGTGAAAAATAAGAGCAGCCTGAAAAGGTGTGAAAAATACGAGGAGCCTGAAAAGGCCTGAAAAAGACGAGGAGCATGAAAAGGTGTGAAAAATACGAGGATCCTGAAAAGGTGTGAAAAATACGAGGAGCCTGAAAAGGTGTGAAAAATACGAGGAGCCTGAAAAGATGTCAAAAATTAGAGGAGCCTGAAAAGGCCTGAAAAATTCGAGGAGCCTGAAAAGTTGTGAAAAATACGAGGAGCCTGAAACGGTGTGAAAAATATGAGGAGCCTGAAAAGGCCTGTAAAATACGAGGAGCCTGAAGAAGCCTGTAAAATACGAGGAGCCTGAAAAGGCCTGAAATATTCGAGGAGCCTGAAAAGGCGTGAAAAATATGAGGAGCCTGAAAAGGCGTGAAAAATACGAAGAGCCTGAAAAGGCGTGAAAAATATGAGGAGACTGAAAAGGACTGAAAAATTGGAGGAGCCTGAAAAGGTGTGAAAAATACGAGGACCCTGAAAAGGCCTGAAAAATATGAGGAGCCTGAAAAGGTGTGAAAAATACGAGGAGCCTGAAAAGGCCTGAAAAATATGAGGGGCATGAAAAGATGTGAAAAATACGAGGAGACTGAAAGGGCCTGAAATACAAGGACCTGAAAAGGTGTGAAAAATATGAAGAGGCTGAATAGGTGTGAAAAGTTCGAGGAGCCTGAAAAGGCGTCAAAAATACGAGGAACCTGAAAAGGTGTGAAAAATATGAGGAGCCTGAAAAGGACTGAAAAATACGAGGAGACTGAAAAAGCCTGAAAAATACGAGGAGCCTGATAAGGTGTGAAAAATATGAGGAGACTGAAAAAGCCTGAAAAATACGAGGAGCCTGAAAAGGTTTGAAAAATACGAGGAGCCTGAAAAGGTGTGAAAAATACGACGAGACTGAAAATGTGTGAAAAATACGAAGAGCCTGAAAAGGTGTGAAAAATACGAGGAGCCAGAAAAGGTGTTAAAAATACGAGCAGCCTGAAAAGGTGTGAAAAATACGAGGAGCCTGAAAAGGCCTGAAAAATACGAGGAGCCTGAAAAGGTGTGAAAAATACGAGCAGCCTGAAAAGTTGTGAAAAATACGAGGAGCCTGAAAAGGTGTGAAAAATACGAGGAGCCTGAAAAGGCCTGAAAAATACGAGGAGTCTTAAAAGGTGTGAAAAATACAAGGAGCCAGAAAAGGCCTGAATAATACGAGGGGCCTGAAAAGGCATGAAAAATATGAGGAGCCTTAAAAGGTGTGAAAAATACGAGGAGCCTGAAAAGGTGTGAAAAATACGAGGAGCCTGAAAAGGCCTGAAAAATACGAGGAGCCTGAAAAGGTGTGAAAAATACGAGGAGCCTGAAAAGGTGTGAAAAATATGAGGAGCTTGTAAAGGCCTGAAAAATACAAGGAGCCGGAAAAGGCCTGAAAAGTATGAGGAGCCTGAAAATGCGTGAAAAATACGAGGAGCCTGAAAGGCCTGAAAAGTACGACGAGCCGGAAAAGGCCTGAAAAATATGAGGAGCCTGAAAAGGACTGAATAATACGAGGTGCCTGAAAAAGTGTGAAAAATATGAGGAGCCTGAAAAGGCCTGAAAAATAGGAGGAGCCTGAAAAGGTGTGAAAAATACGAGGAGCCTGAAAAGGTGTGAAAAATATGAGGGGCCTGCAAAGGCCTGTAAAATACGAGGAGCCTGAAAAGGCCTGAAAAATATGAGGAGCCTGAAAAGGCCTGAAAAATACGAGGAGCCGGAAAAGACCTGAAAAATACGAGGAGCCTGTAGAGGTGTGAAAAATACGAGGAGCCTGAAAAGGTGTGAAAAATTCGAGGAGCCTGAAAAGGTGTGAAAAATACAAGGAGCCTTAAAAGGCGTGAAAATTACGAGGAGCCTGAAAATGCGTGAAAAATACGAGGAGCCTGGAAATGTGTGTAAAATACGAGGAGCCTGAAAAGGCCTTTAAATTACGAGGAGCCTGAAAAGGTGTGAAAAATACGAGGAGCCTGAAAATGCCTGAAAAATATGAGGAGCCTGAAAAGGTGTGAAAAATACGAGGAGCCTGAAAAGGCCTGAAAAATATAAGGGGCGTGAAAAGATGTGAAAAATACGAGGAGCCTGAAAAGGCCTGAAAAATACGAGGAGGCTGAAAAGTTGTGAAAAATACGAGGAGCTTGAAAAGGCCTGAAAAATTTGAGGAGCCTGAAAAGTCGTGAAAAATACGAGTAGCCTGAAAAGGCGTGAAAAATATGAGGAGCCTGAAAAGGCCTGAAAAATACGAGGAGCCTGAAAAAGCCTGAAAAATACAAGGAGCCTGATAAGGTGTGAAAAATATGAGGAGACTGAAAAAGCCTGAAAAATACGAGGAGCCTGAAAAGGTTTGAAAAATATGAGGAGCCTGAAAAGGTGTGAAAAATACGAGGACCCTGAAAAGGCCTGAAAAATATGAGGAGCCTGAAAAGGTGTGAAAAATACGAGGAGCCTGAAAAGGCCTGAAAAATATGAGGGGCGTGAAAAGATGTGAAAAATACGAGGAGCCTGAAAGGGCCTGAAATACGAGGACCTGAAAAGGTGTGAAAAATATGAAGAGGCTGAATAGGTGTGAAAAGTTCGAGGAGCCTGAAAAGGCGTCAAAAATACGAGGAACCTGAAAAGGTGTGAAAAATATGAGGAGCCTGAAAAGGACTGAAAAATACGAGGAGACTGAAAAAGCCTGAAAAATACGAGGAGCCTGATAAGGTGTGAAAAATATGAGGAGACTGAAAAAGCCTGAAAAATACGAGGAGCCTGAAAAGGTTTGAAAAATATGAGGATCCTGAAAAGGTGTGAAAAATACGAGGAGCCTGAAAAGGTGTGAAAAATACGACGAGCCTGAAAATGTGTGAAAAATACGAAGAGCCTGAAAAGGTGTGAAAAATACGAGCAGCCTGAAAAGGTGTGAAAAATAAGAGCAGCCTGAAAAGGTGTGAAAAATACGAGGAGCCTGAAAAGGACTGAAAAATACGAGGAGACTGAAAAAGCCTGAAAAATACGAGGAGCCTGATAAGGTGTGAAAAATATGAGGAGACTGAAAAAGCCTGAAAAATACGAGGAGCCTGAAAAGGTTTGAAAAATATGAGGATCCTGAAAAGGTGTGAAAAATACGAGGAGCCTGAAAAGGTGTGAAAAATACGACGAGCCTGAAAATGTGTGAAAAATACGAAGAGCCTGAAAAGGTGTGAAAAATACGAAGAGCCTGAAAAGGTGTGAAAAATAAGAGCAGCCTGAAAAGGTGTGAAAAATACGAGGAGCTTGAAAAGGCGTGAAAAAGACGAGGAGCCTGAAAAGGTGTGAAAAATACGAGGATCCTGAAAAGGTGTGAAAAATACGAGGAGCCTGAAAAGATGTCAAAAATTAGAGGAGCCTGAAAAGGCCTGAAAAATACGAGGAGCCTGAAAAGTTGTGAAAAATACGAGGAGCCTGAAACGGTGTGAAAAATACGAGGAGCCTGAAAAGGCCTGTAAAATACGAGGAGCCTGAAAAAGCCTGTAAAATACGAGGAGCCTGAAAAGGCCTGAAATATTCGAGGAGCCTGAAAAGGCGTGAAAAATATGAGGAGCCTGAAAAGGCGTGAAAAATACGAAGAGCCTGAAAAGGTGTGAAAAATATGAGGAGACTGAAAAGGACTGAAAAATTGGAGGAGCCTGAAAAGGTGTGAAAAATACGAGGACCCTGAAAAGGCCTGAAAAATATGAGGAGCCTGAAAAGGTGTGAAAAATACGAGGAGCCTGAAAAGGCCTGAAAAATATGAGGGGCATGAAAAGATGTGAAAAATACGAGGAGACTGAAAGGGCCTGAAATACAAGGACCTGAAAAGGTGTGAAAAATATGAAGAGGCTGAATAGGTGTGAAAAGTTCGAGGAGCCTGAAAAGGCGTCAAAAATACGAGGAACCTGAAAAGGTGTGAAAAATATGAGGAGCCTGAAAAGGACTGAAAAATACGAGGGGACTGAAAAAGCCTGAAAAATACGAGGAGCCTGATAAGGTGTGAAAAATATGAGGAGACTGAAAAAGCCTGAAAAATACGAGGAGCCTGAAAAGGTTTTAAAAAATACGAGGAGCCTGAAAAGGTGTGAAAAATACGACGAGACTGAAAATGTGTGAAAAATACGAAGAGCCTGAAAAGGTGTGAAAAATACGAGGAGCCTGAAAAGGTGTGAAAAATACGAGCAGCCTGAAAAGGTGTGAAAAATACGAGGAGCCTGAAAAGGCCTGAAAAATACGAGGAGCCTGAAAAGGTGTGAAAAATACGAGCAGCCTGAAAAGGTGTGAAAAATACGAGGAGCCTGAAAAGGTGTGAAAAATATGAAGAGCCTGAAAAATTGTGAAAAATACGAGGAGCCTGAAAAGGTGTGAAAAATACGAGGAGCCTGAAAAGGCCCATAAAATACGAGGAGCCTTAAAAGGTGTGAAAAATACAAGGAGACAGAAAAGGCCTGAATAATACGAGGGGCCTGAAAAGGCATGAAAAATATGAGGAGCCTGAAAAGGTGTGAAAAATACGAGGAGCCTGAAAAGGTGTGAAAAATACGAGGAGCCTGAAAAGGCCTGAAAAATACGAGGAGCCTGAAAAGGTGTGAAAAATACGAGGAGCCTGAAAAGGCGTGAAAAATATGAGGAGCCTGTAAAGGCCTGAAAAATACAAGGAGCCGGAAAAGGCCTGAAAAGTATGAGGAGCCTGAAAATGCGTGAAAAATACGAGGAGCCTGAAAGGCCTGAAAAGTACGACGAGCCGGAAAAGGCCTGAAAAATATGAGGAGCCTGAAAAGGACTGAATAATACGAGGTGCCTGAAAAAGTGTGAAAAATACGAGGAGCCTGAAAAGGCCTGAAAAATAGGAGGAGCCTGAAAAGGTGTGAAAAATACGAGGAGCCTGAAAAGGTGTGAAAAATATGAGGGGCCTGCAAAGGCCTGTAAAATACGAGGAGCCTGAAAAGGCCTGAAAAATACAAGGAGCCTGAAAAGGCCTGAAAAATACGAGGAGCCGGAAAAGACCTGAAAAATACGAGGAGCCTGTAGAGGTGTGAAAAATACGAGGAGCCTGAAAAGGTGTGAAAAATTCGAGGAGCCTGAAAAGGTGTGAAAAATACAAGGAGCCTTAAAAGGCGTGAAAATTACGAGGAGCCTGAAAATGCGTGAAAAATACGAGGAGCCTGAAAAGGACTGAAAAATACGAGGAGACTGAAAAAGCCTGAAAAATACGAGGAGCCTGATAAGGTGTGAAAAATATGAGGAGACTGAAAAAGCCTGAAAAATACGAGGAGCCTGAAAAGGTGTGAAAAATACGACGAGACTGAAAATGTGTGAAAAATACGAAGAGCCTGAAAAGGTGTGAAAAATACGAGGAGCCTGAAAAGGTGTGAAAAATACGAGGAGCCTGAAAAGGTGTGAAAAATACGAGGAGCCTGAAAAGGCCTGAAAAATACGAGGAGCCTGAAAAGGTGTGAAAAATACGAGCAGCCTGAAAAGGTGTGAAAAATACGAGGAGCCTGAAAAGGTGTGAAAAATATGAAGAGCCTGAAAAGTTGTGAAAAATATGAGGAGCCTGAAAAGGTGTGAAAAATACGAGGAGCCTGAAAAGGCCTGAAAAATACGAGGAGCCTTAAAAGGTGTGAAAAATACAAGGAGCCAGAAAAGGCCTGAATAATACGAGGGGCCTGAAAAGGCATGAAAAATATGAGGAGCCTGAAAAGGTGTGAAAAATACGAGGAGCCTGAAAAGGTGTGAAAAATACGAGGAGCATGAAAAGGTGTGAAAAATACGAGGAGCCTGAAAAGGCCTGAAAAATACGAGGAGCCTGAAAAGGTGTGAAAAATACGAGGAGCCTGAAAAGGTGTGAAAAATATGAGGAGCCTGTAAAGGCCTGAAAAATACAAGGAGCCGGAAAAGTCCTGAAAAGTATGAGGAGCATGAAAATGCGTGAAAAATACGAGGAGCCTGAAAGGCCTGAAAAGTACGACGAGCCGGAAAAGGCCTGAAAAATATGACGAGCCTGAAAAGGACTGAATAATACGAGGTGCCTGAAAAAGTGTGAAAAATACGAGGAGCCTGAAAAGGCCTGAAAAATAGGAGGAGCCTGAAAAGGTGTGAAAAATACGAGGAGCCTGAAAAGGTGTGAAAAATATGAGGGGCCTGCAAAGGCCTGTAAAATACGAGGAGCCGGAAAAGACCTGAAAAATACGAGGAGCCTGTAGAGGTGTGAAAAATACGAGGAGCCTGAAAAGGTGTGAAAAATTCGAGGAGCCTGAAAAGGTGTGAAAAATACAAGGAGCCTTAAAAGGCGTGAAAATTACGAGGAGCCTGAAAATGCGTGAAAAATACGAGGAGCCTGGAAATGTGTGTAAAATACGAGGAGCCTGAAAAGGCCTTTAAAATACGATGAGCCTGAAAAGGTGTGAAAAATACGAGGAGCCTGAAAAGGCCTGAAAAATATGAGGAGCCTGAAAAGGTGTGAAAAATTCGAGGAGCCTGAAAAGGTGTGAAAAATACAAGGAGCCTTAAAAGTTGTGAAAAATACGAGGAGCTTGAAAAGGCCTGAAAAATTCGAGGAGCCTGAAGAGGAATGAAAAATACGAGGAGCCTGAAAAGGTGTGAAAAATACGAGGAGCCTGAAAAGGATTGAAAAATACGAGGAGCCTGAAAAGGCCTGAGAAATAGGAGGAGGCTGAAAAGGTGTGAAAAATACGAGGAGCCTGAAAAGGTGTGAAAAATATGAGGAGCCTGAAAAGGTGTGAAAAATACGAGGAGTCTGAAAAGGCCTGAAAAATACGAGGAGGTTGAAAAGGTGTGAAAAATACGAGGAGCCTGAAAAGGCCTGTAAAGTACGAGGAGCCTGAAAAGCCTGTAAAATACGAGGAGCTTGAAAAGGACTGAAAAATTCGAGGAGACTGAAAAGGCTTGAAAAATACGAGGAGCCTGAAATGGCGTGAAAAATACGAGGAGCCTGAAAAGGTGTGTAAAATAGGAGGAGCCTGAAAAGGTGTGAAAAATACGAGGAGCCTGAAAATGTGTGAAAAATACGAGGAGCATGAAAAAGCCTGAAAAATACGAGGAGCCTGAAAAGGCGTGAAAAATACGAGGAGCCTGAAAAGGCGTGAAAAATACGAGGAGCCTGAAATGGTGTGAAAAATACGAGGAGCCTGAAAATGTGTGAAAAATTCGAGGAGCCTGAAAAGGTGTGAAAAATACGAGCAGCCTGAAAAGGTGTGAAAAATACGAGGAGCCTGAAAAGGTGTGAAAAATATGAGGAGCCTGAAAACGTGTGAAAAATAGGAGGAGCCTGAAAAGGTGTGAAAAATACGAGGAGCCTCAAAAGACGTGAAAAATACGAGGAGCCTGAAGAGGTTTGAAAAATACGAGGAGCCTGAAGAAGTGTGAAAAATACGAGGAGCCTGAAAAGGTGTGAAAAATACGAGGAGCCTGAAAAGGCCTGAAAAATACGAGGAGCCTGAAAAGGTGTGAAAAATACGAGGAGCCAGAAAAGGTGTGAAAAATTCGAGGAGGCTGAAAAGGTGTGAAAAATACGAGGAGCCTGAAAAGGCGTGAAAACTACGAGGAGCCTGAAAAGGTGTGAAAAATACGAGGAGCCTGAAAGTGTGTAAAATACGGGGAGCCTGAAAAGGGGTGAAAAATACAAGGAGCCTGAAAATGCGTGAAAAATATGAGGAGCCTTAAAGGTGTGTAAAATACGAGGAGCCTGAAAAGGTGTGAAAAATACGAGGAGGCTGAAAAGGCCTGAAAAATATGAGGAGCCTGAAAAGGTTTGAAAAATACGAGGAGCCTGAAAAGGCCTGAAAATACGAGGAGCCTGAAAAGGTGTGAAAAATTCGTGGAGCCTTAAAAGGTGTGAAAAATACGAGGGACCTGAAAAGGTGTGAATAATAGGAGGAGCCTGAAAAGTTGTGAAAAATACAAGGAGCCTGAAAAGGTGTGAAAAATACGAGGAGCCTCAAAAGACGTAAAAAATACGAGGAGCCTGAAAAGGTGTGAAAAATACGAGGAGCTGAAAAGGTGTGAAAAATACGAGGAGCCTGAAAAGGTGTGAAAAATACGAGGAGCCTGAACAGGTGTGAAAAATACGAGGAGCCTGAAAAGGCCTGAAAAATACGAGGAGCCTGAACAGGTGTGAAAAATACGAGGAGCCTGAAAAGGCCTGAAAAATACGAGGAGCCTGAAAAGGCCTGAAAAATATGAGGAGCCTAAAAAGGTGTGAAAAATACGAGGAGGCTGAAAAGGTGTGAAAAATACGAGGAGCCTGAAAAGGTGTGAAAATTACGCGGAGCCTGAAAACGTGTGAAAAATACGAGGAGCCTGAAAAGGTGTGAAAAACACGAGGAGCCTGAAAAGGTGGGAAAAATACGAGGAGCCTGAAGAGGTGTGAAAAATACGAGGAGACTGAAGAGGTGTGAAAAATACGAGGAGACTGAAATGTTGTGAAAAAAAGCGAGGAGCCTGAAAAGGCGTGAAAAATACGAGGACCCTGAGAAGGCGTGAAAAATACGAGGAGCCTGAAAAGGTGTGAAAAAAACGAGCAGCCTGAAAAGGTGTGAAAAATAAGAGGAGCCTGAAAAGGCCTGAAAAATACGAGGAGCCTGAAAAGGTGTGAAAAAAACGAGCAGCCTGAAAAGGTGTGAAAAATACGAGGAGCCTGAAAAGGCCTGAAAAATACGAGGAGCCTGAAAAGGTGTGAAAAAAACGAGCAGCCTGAAAAGGTGTGAAAAACACGAGGAGCCAGAAAAGGCATGAAAAATATGAGGGGCCTGAAAAGGTGTGAAAAATACGAGGAGCCTGAAAAGGCCTGAAAAATATGAGTAGCCTCAAAAAGTGTGAAAAATACGAAGAGCCTGTAAAGGCCTTAAAAATACGAGGAGCCTGAAAAGGACAGAAAAATACGAAGAGCCTGAAATGGTGTGAAAAATACCAGGAGCCTGAAAAGATGTGAAAAAAACGAGGAGCCTGATAAGTTGTGAAAAATACGAGGAGCATGAAAAGGTGTGAAAAATACGAGGAGCCTGAAAAGGCCTGAAAAATAAGAGGAGCTGGAAAAGGCCTGAAAAATATGAGGAGCCTGAAAATGCGTGAAAAATACGAGGAGCCTGAAAGGCCTGAAAAATACGCGGAGACGGAAAAGGCCTGAAATATATGAGGAGCCGGAAAAGGACTGAAAAATATGAGGAGCCTGAAAAGGTGTGAAAAATACGAGGAGCCTGAAAGGGCGTGAAAAATACGAGGAGCCTGAAAGGGCGTGAAAAATATGAGGAGCCTGAAAAGGCGTGAAAAATACGAGGAGCCTGAAAAGGCCTGAAAAATATGAGGGGCGTGAAAAGATGTGAAAAATACGAGGAGCCTGAAAAGGCCTGAAAAATACGAGGAGCCTGAAAAGGTGTGAAAAATACAAGGAGCCTGAAAAGGTGTGCAAAGTTCGAGGAGCCTGAAAAGGTGTGAAAAATACGAGGAGCCTGAAAAGGTGTGAATAATACGAGGAGCATGAAAAGGCCTGTAAAATACGAGGAGCCTGAAAAGGCCTGTAAAATACGAGGAGCCTGAAAAGGCCTGAAAAATTCGAGGAGCCTGACAAGGCGTGAAAAATACGAGGAGACTGAAAAGGCGAGAAAAATACGAGGAGCCTGAAAAGGTGTGAAAAATAGGAGGAGCCTCAAAAAGTGTGAAAAATACTAGGAGCCTGAAAAAGCCTGAAAAATACGGGTAGCCTGATAAGGTGTGAAAAATATGAGGAGACTGAGAAAGCCT
Organism: Cervus elaphus; assembly: GCF_910594005.1. Lineage (NCBI taxonomy): Eukaryota > Metazoa > Chordata > Mammalia > Artiodactyla > Cervidae > Cervus > Cervus elaphus. Next base: position 781,209 of record NC_057848.1, read on the forward strand.
GAAAAATACGAGGAGCCTGAAGAGATGTGAAAAATACGAGGAGCCTGAATAGGTGTGAAAAATACGACGAGCCTAAAAAGGCCTGAAAAATACGAAGAGCCTGAAAAGGTGTGGAAAATACGAGGAGCCTGAAAAGGTGTGAAAAATACGAGGAGCCTGAAAATGTGTGAAAAATATGAGGAGCCTGTAAAGGCCTTAAAAATACGAGGAGCCTGAAAAGGTGTGAAAAAAACTAAGAGCCTGAAATGATGTGAAAAACACCAGGAGCCTGAAAAGTTGTGAAAAATACGAGGAGCCTGATAAGGTGTGAAAAGTATGAGGAGGCAGAAAAGGCGTGAAATATACTAGGAGCCTGAAAAGGCGTGAAAACTACGAGGAGCCTGAAAGGTGTGAAAAATACGAGGAGCTTGAAAGTGTGTAAAATACAAGGAGCCTGAAAGGCGTGAAAAATACAAGGAGCCTTAAAAATGCGTGAAAAATACGAGGAGCCTGAAAAGGTGTGAAAAATACGAGGAGCCTGAAAAGGCCTGAAATATCTGAGGAGCCTAAAAATGTGTGAAAAATACGAGGAGCCTGAAAAGGCCTGAAAAATATGAGGGGCGTGAAAAGATGTGAAAAATACGAGGAGCCTTAAAAGGCCTGAAAAATACGAGGAGCCTGAAAAGGCCTTTAAAATACGAGGAGCCTGAAAAGGTGTGAAAAGTTCGAGGAGCCTGAAAAGGTGTGAAAAATACGAGGAGCCTGAAAAGTTGTGAATAATACGAGGAGCATGAAAAGGCCTGTAAAATACGAGGAGCCTGAAAAGGCCTGTAAAATACGAGGAGCCTGAAAAGGCCTGAAAAATTCGAGGTGCCTGAAAAGGCGTGAAAACTACGAGGAGCCTGAAAAGGCGTGAAAAATACGAGGAGCCTGAAAAGGTGTGAAAAATACGAGGAGCCTGAAAAAGTGTGAAAAATACGAGGAGCCTAAAAAAGCCTGAAAAATACGAGGAGCCTGATAAGGTGTGAAAAATATGAGGAGACTGAAAAAGCCTGAAAAATACGAGGAGCATGAAGAGGTGTGAAAAATACGAGGAGCCTGAAAAGGTGTGAAAAATACGACGAGCCTGAAAAGGCCTGAAAAATACGACGAGCCTGAAAAGGTGTGGAAAATACGAGGAGCCTGAAAAGGTGTGAGAAATACGTGGAGCCTGAAAATGTGTGAAAAATATGAGGAGCCTGTAAAGGCCTTAAAAATACGAGCAGCCAAAAAAGGTGTGAACAAAACGAAGAGCCTGAAATGGTGTGAAAAATACGAGGAGCCTGAAATGGTGTGAAAAATATGAGGAGCCTGATAAGGTGTGAAAAATATGAGGAGCCTGAAAAAGCCTGAAAAATACGAGGAGCCTGAAACGGTGTGAAAAGTATGAGGAGCCTGAAAATACCTGTAAAATACGAGGAGCCTGAAAAGGCCTGAAAAATTCGAGGTGCCTGAAAAGGCCTGAAAAAGCCTGAAAAATATGAGGTGCGTGAAAAGGCCTGAAAAATACGAGGAGCCTGAAAAGGTGTGAAAAATACCTGGAGCCTGAAAAGGCGTGAAAAATACGAGGAGCCTGAAAAGGTGTGAAAAATACGAGGAGCCTGAAAGGGCCTGAAAAATATGAGGAGCCTGAAAATGTGTGAAAAATACGAGGAGCCTGAAAAGGTGTGAATAGTACGTGGAGGCTGAAAAGGTGTGAAAAATATGAGGAGCCTGAAAAGGTGTGAAAAATATGAGAAGCCTGAAAAGGCGTGAAAACTACGAGGAGCCTGAAAAGGTGTGAAAAATACGAGGAGCCTGAAAAGGTGTGAAAAATACGAGGAGCCTGAAAAGGCCTGAAAAATACGAGGAGCCTTAAAATGTGTGAAAAATACGAGGAGCCAGAAAAGGCCTGAATAATATGAGGGGCCTGAAAAGGCGTGAAAAATATGAGGAGCCTGAAAAGGTGTGAAAAATACGAGGAGCCTGAAAAGGTGTGAAAAATATGAGGAGCCTGAAAAGGCCTGTAAAATACGAGGAGCCTGAAAAGGTGTGAAAAATATGAGGAGACTAAAAAGGCCTGAAATATACGAGGAGCCGGAAAAGGCCTGAAAAATATGAGGAGCCTGAAAATGCGTGAAAAATACGAGGAGCCTGAAAGGCCTGAAAAATACGAGGAGCCGGAAAAGGCCTGTAAAATATGAGGAGCCGGAAAAGGACTGAAAAATATGAGGAGCCTGAAAAGGTGTGGAAAATATGAGGAGCCTGAAAAGGCGTTAAAAATACGAGGAGCCTGAAAGGGCGTGAAAAATATGAGGAGCCTGAAAAGGCGTGAAAAATACGAGGAGCCTGAAAAGGTGTGAAAAATACGAGGAGCCTGAAGAGGTGTGAAAAATACGAGGAGCCTGAAGAGGTGTGAAATATAGGACGAGCCTGAAAAGGTGTGAAAAATACGAGGAGCCTGAAAATGCGTGAAAAATACGAGGAGCCTGAAAGGCCTGAAAAATACGAGGAGCCGGAAAAGGCCTGTAAAATATGAGGAGTCGGAAAAGGACTGAAAAGTATGAGGAGCCTGAAAAGGTGTGGAAAATACGAGGAGCCTGAAAAGGCATTAAAAATACGAGTAGCCTGAAAGGGCTTGAAAAATATGAGGAGCCTGAAAAGGCGTGAAAAATACGAGTAGCCTCAAAAGGTGTGAAAACTACGAGGAGCCTGAAGAGGTGTGAAAAATACGAGGAGCCTGAAGAGGTGTGAAAAATAGGACGAGCCTGAAAAGGTGTGAAAAATACGAGGAGCCTGAAAAGGTGTGAAAAATACGAGGAGCCTGAAAAGGCCTGTAAAATACGAGGAGCCTGTAAAGGCGTGAAAAATACGAGGAGGCTGAAAAGGTGTGAAAAATACGAGGAGCCTGAAAAGGTGTGAAAATTACGAGGAGCCTGAAATGGTGTGAATAATACGAGGAGCCTGAAAAGGCATGAAATATACGAGGAGCCTGAAAAGGCGTGAAAACTACGAGGTGCCTGAAAAGGTGTGAAAAATACGAGGAGCCTGAAAGTGTGTAAAATACCAGGAGCCTGAAAAGGCGTGAAACATACAAGGAGCCTGAAAATGCGTGAAAAATACAAGGAGCCTGAAAAGGTGTGTAAAATACGAGGAGTCTGAAAAGGCCTTTAAAATACGATGAGCCTGAATAGGTGTGAAAAATACGAGGAGCATGAAAAGGTGTGAAAAATACGAGGATCCTGAAAAGGCCTGAAAAATATGAGGAGCCTGAAAAGGTGTGAAAAATACGAGGAGCCTGAAAAGGTGTGAGAAATATGAGGAGACTGTAAAGGCCTGAAAAATACAAGGAGCCGGAAAAGTCCTGAAAAGTATGAGGAGCCTGAAAATGCGTGAAAAATACGAGGAGCCTGAAAAGCCTGAAAAGTACGACGAGCCGGAAAAGGCCTGAAAAATATGAGGAGCCTGAAAAGGACTGAATAATACGAGGTGCCTGAAAAAGTGTGAAAAATACGAGGAGCCTGAAAAGGTGTGAAAAACACGAGGAGCCTGAAAAGGTGTGAAAAATACGAGGAGCCTGAAAAGGCCTGAAAAATACGAGGAGCCTGAAAAGGCGTGAAAAATATGAGGAGCCTGAAAAGGCGTGAAAAATATGAGGAGCCTGAAAAGGTGTGAAAAATTCGAGGAGCCTGAAAAGGTGTGAAATATACGAGGAGCCTGAAAAGGTGTGTAAAATACGAGGAGCCTGAAATGGCCTGAAAAATATGAGGCGCTTGAAAAGGTGTGAAAACAACGAGCAGCCTGAAAAGGCCTGAAAAATACGAGGAGCCTGAAAAGGTGTGAAAAATACGAGGAGCCTGAAAAAGTGTGAAAAATACGCGGAGCATGAAAAGGTGTGAAAAATACGAGGAGTTTGAAAATGTGTGAAAATACGAGGAGCTTGAAAAGGCGTGAAAAATACGAGGAGCCTGAAAAGGTGTGAAAAATACGAGGAGCCTGAAAATGTGTGAAAAATACGAGGAGCTTGAAAAGGCGTGAAAAATACGAGGAGCCTGAAAAGGTGTGAAAAATACGAGGAGCCTGAAAATGTGTGAAAAATATGAGGAGCCTGAAGAGGTGTGAAAAATACGAGGAGCCTGAAGAGGTATGAAAAATAGGAGGAGCCTGAAAAGGTGTGAAAAATACGAGGAGCTTGAAAAGGCCTGAAAAATACGAGGAGCCTGAAAAGGTGTGTAAAATACGAGGAGCCTGAAAAGGCCTTTAAAATACGAGGAGCGTGAAAAGGTGTGAAAAATACGAGGAGCCGGAAAAAGCCTTAAAAATACGAGGAGCCTGATAAGGTGTGAAAAATATGAGGAGACTGAAAAAGCCTGAAAAATACGAGGAGCCTGAAAAGGTGTGAAAAATATGAGGAGCCTGAAAAGGCCTGAAATATATGAGGAGCCGGAAAAGACCTGAAAAATATGAGGAGCCCGAGAAGGCGTGAAAAATACGAGGAGCCTGAAAGTCCTGAAAAATACGAGTAGCCGGAAAAGGCCTGAAAAATATGAGGAGCCTGAAAAGGTGTGAAAAATACGAGGAGCCTGAAAAGGTGTGAAAAATACGAGGAGCCTGAAAAGGTGTGAAAAATACGAGGAGCCTGAAAAGGCCTGAAAAATACGAGAAGCCTGAAAAGGCCTGAAAAATACGAGGAGCCTTAAAAGGTGTGAAAAATACGAGGAGCCAGAAGAGGCCTGAATAATACGAGGGGCCTGAAAAGGCGTGAAAAGTATGAGGAGCCTGAAAAGGTCTGTAAAATACAAGGAGCCTGAAAAGGTGTGAAAAATACGAGGAGCCTTAAAGGCCTGTAAAATACGAGGAGCCTGAAAAGGTGTGAAAAATATGAGGAGCCTGAAAAGGCCTGAAAAATACGAGGAGCCGGAAAAGGCCTGAAAAATATGAGGAGCCTGAAAATGCGTGAAAAATACGAGGAGCCTGAAAGGCCTGAAAAATACGAGGAGCCAGAAAAGGCCTGAAAAATATGAGGAGCCTGAAAAGGCCTGAAAAATACGAGGAGCCAGAAAAGGCCTGAAAAATATGAGGAGCCTGAAAATGCGTGAAAAATACGAGGAGCCCTAAGAGGTGTGAAAAATACAAGGAGCCTGAAGAGGTGTGAAAAATACGAGGAGGCTGATAAGGTGTGAAAAATATGAGGAGCCTGAAAAAGCGTGAAAAATACGAGGAGCCTGAAAAGGTGTGAAAAATACGAGGAGCCTGAAAAAGCCTGAAAAATTCGAGGGGCCTGAAAAGGTGTGAAAAATACGAGGAGCCTGAAAAGGCCTGTAAAATACTAGGAACCTGATAAGGCCTGAAAAATTCGAGGTGCCTGAAAAGGCCTGAAAAATATGAGGTGCGTGAAAAGACCTGAAAAATACGAGGAGCCTAAAATGCGTGAAAAATACAAGGAGCCTGAAAATGTGTGAAAAATACGAGGAGCCTGAAAAGGTGTGTAAAATACGAGGAGCCTGAAAAGGCCTTTAAAATACGATCAGCCTGAATAGGTGTGAAAAATACGAGGAGCCTGAAAAGGCCTGAAAAATATGAGGAGCCTGAAAAGGTGTGAAAAATACGAGGAGCCTGAAAAGGTGTGAAAAATACGAGGAGCCAGAAAAGTCGTGAAAAATACGAGGAGCCTGAAGAGGTGTGAAAAATACGAGGAGCCTGAAGAGGTGTGAAAAATACGAGGAGCCTGAAAAGTTGTGAAAAAAAACGAGGAGCCTGAAAAGGCATGAAAAATACGAGGAGCATAAAAGGCGTGTAAAATAAGAGGAGCCTGTAAAGGTGTGAAAAATACGACCAGCCTGAAAAGATGTCAAAAATAAGAGGAGCCTGAAAAGGCCTGAAAAATACGAGGAGCCTGAAAACTTGTGAAAAATACGAGGAGCCTGAAAAGGTGTGAAAAATACGAGGAGCCTGAAAAGGTGTGAAAAATACGAGGAGCCAGAAAAGGCGTGAAAATTACGAGGAGCCTGAAAGGCCTGAAAAACATGAGGAGTCAGAAAAGGCCTTAAAAATATGAGGGGGCTGAAAAGGTGTGAAAAATAAAAGGAGCCTGAAAAGGCCTGAAATATATGAGGAGCCTGAAGAGTTGTGAAAAATACGAGGAGCCTGAAAAAGCGTGAAAATACAAGGAGCCTGAAAATGTGTGAAAAATACAAGGAGCCTGAAAAAGCCTGAAAAATACGAGGAGCCTGAAAAGGTGTGAAAAATACGAGGATCCTCTAAAGACGTGAAAAATACGAGGAGCCTGAAAAAGCCTGAAAAATACGAGGAGCCTGAAAGGCCTGAAAAACACGAGGAGCCAGAAAAGGCCTGAAAAATATGAGGGGCCTGAAAAGGTGTGAAAAATACGAGAAGCCTGAAACGGTGTGAAAATTTCGAGTAGCCTGAAAAGGCGTGAAAATTATGAGGAGCCTGAAAGGCCTGAAAAACACGAGGAGCCAGAAAAGGCCTGAAAAATATGAGGGGCCTGAAAAGGTGTGAAAAATACGAGGAGCCTGAAAAGGCCTGAAAAATACGAGTAGCCTGAAAAGGCCTGAAAAATATGAGGAGCCTGAAAAGGCGTGAAAAATACCAGGAGCCTGAAAAGGTGTGAAAAATATGAGGAGCCTGAAAATGCCTGAAAAATACGAGGAGCCGGAAAAGGTGTGAAAAATACGAAGAGCTTGAAAAGGTGTGAAAAATACGCAGAGCCTGAAAAGGTGAGAAAAATACGAGGAGCCTGAAAGGCCTGAAAAATACGAGGAGCCAGAAAAGGCCTGAAAAATACGAGGGGCCTGAAAAGGTGTGAAAAATACGAGGAGCCTGAAAAAGCCTGAAAAATACGAGGAGTCTGAAAAGGCCTGTAAAATACGAGGAGCCTGAAAAGGTGTGAAAAATATGAGGAGCCTGAAAAGGTCTGAAATATATGAGGAGCCGGAAAAGACCTGAAAAATATGAGGAGCCTGAAAAGGCGTGAAAAATACGAGGAGCCTGAAAGGCCTGAAAAATACGAGGAGATGGAAATGGCCTGAAAAATATGAGGAGCCTGAAAAGGCCTCAAAAATATGAGGAGCCTGATAAGTTGTGAAAAATACGAGGAGCCTGAAAAGGTGTGAAACACACGAGGAGCCTGAAAAGGTGTGAAAAATACGAGGAGCCTGAAAAGGCCTGAAAAATACGAGGAGCCTGAAACGGTGTGAAAAATACGAGGAGCCTGAAAAGGCCTGTAAAATACGAGGAGCCTGAAAAAGCCTGTAAAATACGAGGAGCCTGAAAAGGCTTGAAATATTCGAGGAGCATGAAAAGGTGTGAAAAATATGAGGAGCCTGAAAAGGCGTGAAAAATACGAAGAGCCTGAAAAGGTGTGAAAAATATGAGGAGACTGAAAAGGACTGAAAAATTGGAGGAGCCTGAAAAGGTGTGAAAAATACGAGGACCCTGAAAAGGCCTGAAAAATATGAGGAGCCTGAAAAGGTGTGAAAAATACGAGGAGCCTGAAAAGGCCTGAAAAATATGAGGGGCGTGAAAAGATGTGAAAAATACGAGGAGCCTGAAAAGGCCTGAAATACGAGGACCTGAAAAGGTGTGAAAAATATGAAGAGGCTGAATAGGTGTGAAAAGTTCGAGGAGCCTGAAAAGGTGTGAAAAATACGAGGAACCTGAAAAAGTGTGAAAAATACGAGGAGCCTGAAAAGGCCTGTAAAATACGAGGAGCCTGAAAAGGCCTGTAAAATACGAGGAGCCTGAAAAGGCCTGAAAAATTTGAGGAGCCTGAAAAGGCGTGAAAAATACGAGGAGCCTGAAAAGGCGTCAAAAATACGAGGAGCCTGAAAAGGTGTGAAAAATATGAGGAGCCTGAAGAGGACTGAAAAATACGAGGAGACTGAAAAAGCCTGAAAAATACGAGGAGCCTGATAAGGTGTGAAAAATATGAGGAGACGGAAAAGCCTGAAAAATACGAGGAGCCTGAAAAGGTTTGAAAAATACGAGGAGCCTGAAAAGGTGTGAAAAATACGACGAGACTGAAAATGTGTGAAAAATACGAAGATCCTGAAAAGGTGTGAAAAATACGAGGAGCCTGAAAAGGTTTGAAAAATACGAGCAGCCTGAAAAGGTGTGAAAAATACGAGGAGCCTGAAAAGGCCTGAAAAATACGAGAAGCCTGAAAAGGTGTGAAAAATACGAGCAGCCTGAAAAGGTGTGAAAAATACGAGGAGCCTGAAAAGGTGTGAAAAATACGAGGAGCCTGAAAAGTTGTGAAAAATACGAGGAGCCTGAAAAGGTGTGAAAAATACGAGGAGCCTGAAAAGGTGTGAAAAATACAAGGAGCCAGAAAAGGCCTGAATAATACGAGGGGCCTGAAAAGGCATGAAAAATATGAGGAGCCTGAAAAGGTGTGAAAAATATGAGGAGCCTGAAAAGGTGTGAAAAATACGAGGAGCATGAAAAGGTGTGAAAAATACGAAGAGCCTGAAAAGTTGTGAAAAATACGAGGAGCCTGAAATCGCCTGAAAAATACGAGGAGCCTTAAAAGGTGTGAAAAATACAAGGAGCCAGAAAAGGCCTGAATAATACGAGGGGCCTGAAAAGGCATGAAAAATATGAGGAGCCTGAAAAGGTGTGAAAAATACGAGGAGCCTGAAAAGGTGTGAAAAATACGAGGAGCATGAAAAGGTGTGAAAAATACGAAGAGCCTGAAAAGTTGTGAAAAATACGAGGAGCCTGAAAAGGCCTGAAAAATACGAGGAGCCTGAAAAGGTGTGAAAAATATGAGGAGCCTGAAGAGGACTGAAAAATACGAGGAGACTGAAAAAGCCTGAAAAATACGAGGAGCCTGATAAGGTGTGAAAAATATGAGGAGACGGAAAAGCCTGAAAAATACGAGGAGCCTGAAAAGGTTTGAAAAATACGAGGAGCCTGAAAAGGTGTGAAAAATACGACGAGACTGAAAATGTGTGAAAAATACGAAGATCCTGAAAAGGTGTGAAAAATACGAGGAGCCTGAAAAGGTTTGAAAAATACGAGCAGCCTGAAAAGGTGTGAAAAATACGAGGAGCCTGAAAAGGCCTGAAAAATACGAGAAGCCTGAAAAGGTGTGAAAAATACGAGCAGCCTGAAAAGGTGTGAAAAATACGAGGAGCCTGAAAAGGTGTGAAAAATACGAGGAGCCTGAAAAGTTGTGAAAAATACGAGGAGCCTGAAAAGGTGTGAAAAATACGAGGAGCCTGAAAAGGTGTGAAAAATACAAGGAGCCAGAAAAGGCCTGAATAATACGAGGGGCCTGAAAAGGCATGAAAAATATGAGGAGCCTGAAAAGGTGTGAAAAATATGAGGAGCCTGAAAAGGTGTGAAAAATACGAGGAGCATGAAAAGGTGTGAAAAATACGAAGAGCCTGAAAAGTTGTGAAAAATACGAGGAGCCTGAAATCGCCTGAAAAATACGAGGAGCCTTAAAAGGTGTGAAAAATACAAGGAGCCAGAAAAGGCCTGAATAATACGAGGGGCCTGAAAAGGCATGAAAAATATGAGGAGCCTGAAAAGGTGTGAAAAATACGAGGAGCCTGAAAAGGTGTGAAAAATACGAGGAGCATGAAAAGGTGTGAAAAATACGAAGAGCCTGAAAAGTTGTGAAAAATACGAGGAGCCTGAAAAGGCCTGAAAAATACGAGGAGCCTTAAAAGGTGTGAAAAATACAAGGAGCCAGAAAAGGCCTGAATAATACGAGGGGCCTGAAAAGGCATGAAAAATACGAGGAGCCTGAAAAGGTGTGAAAAATACGAGGAGCCTGAAAAGGTGTGAAAAATACGAGGAGCCTGAAAAGGTGTGAAAAATACGAGGATCCTGAAAAGGCCTGAAAAATATGAGGAGCCTGAAAAGGTGTGAAAAATACGAGGAGCCTGAAAAGGTGTGAAAAATATGAGGAGCCTGTAAAGGCCTGAAAAATACAAGGAGCCGGAAAAGTCCTGAAAAGTATGAGGAGCCTGAAAATGCGTGAAAAATATGAGGAGCCTGGAAATGTGTGTAAAATAGGAGGAGCCTGAAAAGGCCTGAAAAATACGAGGAGCCTGAAAAGGTGTGAAAAATACGAGGAGCCTGAAAAGGCCTGAAAAATATTAGGAGCCTGAAAAGGTGTGAAAAATACGAGGAGTCTGAAAAGGCCTGAAAAATATAAGGGGCGTGAAAAGATGTGAAAAGTACGAGGAGCCTGAAAAGGCCTGAAAAATACGAGGAGCCGGAATAGTTGTGAAAAATACGAGGAGCCTGAAAAGGTGTGAAAAGATCGAGGAGCCTGAAAAGGTGTGAAAAATACGAGGAGCCTGAAAAGGTGTGAAAAATACGAGGAGCCTGAAAAGGCCTGTAAAATACGAGGAGCCTGAAAAGGCCTGTAAAATACGAGGAGCTTGAAAAGGTGTGAAAAATACGAAGAGCCTGAAAAGTTGTGAAAAATACGAGGAGCCTGAAAAGGTGTGAAAAATACGAGGAGCCTGAAAAGGCCTGAAAAATACGAGGAGCCTTAAAAGGTGTGAAAAATACAAGGAGCCAGAAAAGGCCTGAATAATACGAGGGGCCTGAAAAGGCATGAAAAATATGAGGAGCCTGAAAAGGTGTGAAAAATACGAGGAGCCTGAAAAGGTGTGAAAAATACGAGGAGCCTGAAAAGGCCTGTAAAATACGAGGAGCCTGAAAAGGTGTGAGAAATATGAGGACCCTGAAAATGCATGAAAAATACAAGGAGCCGGAAAAGGCCTGAAAAGTATGAGGAACCTGAAAATGCGTGAAAAATACGAGGAGCCTGATAGCCCTGAAAAATACGACGAGCCGGAAATGGCCTGAAAAATATGAGGAGCCTGAAAAGGACTGAATAATACGAGGTGCCTGAAAAGGTGTGAAAAATACGAGGAGCCTAAAAAGGTGTGAAAAATACGAGGAGCCTGAAAAGGTGTGAAAAATACGAGGAGCCTGAAAAGGCCTGAAAAATACGAGGAGCCTGAAAAGGTGTGAAAAATACGAGGAGCCTGAAAAGGTGTGAAAAATATGAGGAGCCTGAAAAGGCCTGTAAAATACGAGGAGCCTGAAAAGGCCTGAAAAATATGAGGAGCCTGAAAAGGCCTGAAAAATACGAGGAGCCGGAAAAGACCTGAAAAATACGAGGAGCCTGTAGAGCTGTGAAAAATACGAGGAGCCTGAAAAGGTGTGAAAAATTCGAGGAGCCTGAAAAGGTGTGAAAAATACAAGGAGCCTTAAAAGGCGTGAAAATTACGAGGAGCCTGAAAATGCGTGAAAAATACGAGGAGCCTGGAAATGTGTGTAAAATACGAGGAGCCTGAAAAGGCCTTTAAAATACGAGGAGCCTGAAAAGGTGTGAAAAATACGAGGAGCCTGAAAAGGCCTGAAAAATAGGAGGAGCCTGAAAAGGTGTGAAAAATACGAGGAGCCTGAAAAGGCCTGAAAAATATAAGGTGCGTGAAAAGATGTGAAAAATACGAGGAGCCTGATAAGGCCTGAAAAATACGAGGAGCCTGAAAAGTTGTGAAAAATACGAGGAGCTTGAAAAGGCCTGAAAAATTTGAGGAGCCTGAAAAGTCGTGAAAAATACGAGTAGCCTGAAAAGGCGTGAAAAATATGAGGAGCCTGAAAAGGCCTGAAAAATACGAGGAGCCTGAAAAAGCCTGAAAAATACGAGGAGCCTGATAAGGTGTGAAAAATATGAGGAGACTGAAAAAGCCTGAAAAATACGAGGAGCCTGAAAAGGTTTGAAAAATATGAGGATCCTGAAAAGGTGTGAAAAATACGAGGAGCCTGAAAAGGTGTGAAAAATACGACGAGCCTGAAAATGTGTGAAAAATACGAAGAACCTGAAAAGGTGTGAAAAATACGAAGAGCCTGAAAAGGTGTGAAAAATAAGAGCAGCCTGAAAAGGTGTGAAAAATACGAGGAGCCTGAAAAGGCCTGAAAAAGACGAGGAGCCTGAAAAGGTGTGAAAAATACGAGGAGCATGAAAAGGTGTGAAAAATACGAAGAGCCTGAAAAGTTGTGAAAAATACGAGGAGCCTGAAATCGCCTGAAAAATACGAGGAGCCTTAAAAGGTGTGAAAAATACAAGGAGCCAGAAAAGGCCTGAATAATACGAGGGGCCTGAAAAGGCATGAAAAATATGAGGAGCCTGAAAAGGTGTGAAAAATACGAGGAGCCTGAAAAGGTGTGAAAAATACGAGGAGCATGAAAAGGTGTGAAAAATACGAAGAGCCTGAAAAGTTGTGAAAAATACGAGGAGCCTGAAAAGGCCTGAAAAATACGAGGAGCCTTAAAAGGTGTGAAAAATACAAGGAGCCAGAAAAGGCCTGAATAATACGAGGGGCCTGAAAAGGCATGAAAAATATGAGGAGCCTGAAAAGGTGTGAAAAATACGAGGAGCCTGAAAAGGTGTGAAAAATACGAGGAGCATGAAAAGGTGTGAAAAATACGAGGATCCTGAAAAGGCCTGAAAAATATGAGGAGCCTGAAAAGGTGTGAAAAATACGAGGAGCCTGAAAAGGTGTGAGAAATATGAGGAGCCTGTAAAGGCCTGAAAAATACAAGGAGCCGGAAAAGTCCTGAAAAGTATGAGGAGCCTGAAAATGCGTGAAAAATATGAGGAGCCTGGAAATGTGTGTAAAATAGGAGGAGCCTGAAAAGGCCTTTAAAATACGAGGAGCCTGAAAAGGTGTGAAAAATACGAGGAGCCTGAAAAGGCCTGAAAAATATTAGGAGCCTGAAAAGGTGTGAAAAATACGAGGAGTCTGAAAAGGCCTGAAAAATATAAGGGGCGTGAAAAGATGTGAAAAGTACGAGGAGCCTGAAAAGGCCTGAAAAATACGAGGAGCCGGAATAGTTGTGAAAAATACGAGGAGCCTGAAAAGGTGTGAAAAGATCGAGGAGCCTGAAAAGGTGTGAAAAATACGAGGAGCCTGAAAAGGTGTGAAAAATACGAGGAGCCTGAAAAGATGTCAAAAATTAGAGGAGCCTGAAAAGGCCTGAAAAATACGAGGAGCCTGAAAAGTTGTGAAAAATACGAGGAGCCTGAAACGGTGTGAAAAATACGAGGAGCCTGAAAAGGCCTGTAAAATACGAGGAGCCTGAAAAAGCCTGTAAAATACGAGGAGCCTGAAAAGGCCTGAAATATTCGAGGAGCCTGAAAAGGCGTGAAAAATATGAGGAGCCTGAAAAGGCGTGAAAAATACGAAGAGCCTGAAAAGGTGTGAAAAATATGAGGAGACTGAAAAGGACTGAAAAATTGGAGGAGCCTGAAAAGGTGTGAAAAATACGAGGACCCTGAAAAGGCCTGAAAAATATGAGGAGCCTGAAAAGGTGTGAAAAATACGAGGAGCCTGAAAAGGCCTGAAAAATATGAGGGGCATGAAAAGATGTGAAAAATACGAGGAGACTGAAAGGGCCTGAAATACGAGGACCTGAAAAGGTGTGAAAAATATGAAGAGGCTGAATAGGTGTGAAAAGTTCGAGGAGCCTGAAAAGGCGTCAAAAATACGAGGAACCTGAAAAGGTGTGAAAAATATGAGGAGCCTGAAAAGGACTGAAAAATACGAGGAGACTGAAAAAGCCTGAAAAATACGAGGAGCCTGATAAGGTGTGAAAAATATGAGGAGACTGAAAAAGCCTGAAAAATACGAGGAGCCTGAAAAGGTTTGAAAAATACGAGGAGCCTGAAAAGGTGTGAAAAATACGACGAGACTGAAAATGTATGAAAAATACGAAGAGCCTGAAAAGGTGTGAAAAATACGAGGAGCCTGAAAAGGTGTGAAAAATACGAGCAGCCTGAAAAGGTGTGAAAAATACGAGGAGCCTGAAAAGGCCTGAAAAATACGAGGAGCCTGAAAAGGTGTGAAAAATACGAGCAGCCTGAAAAGGTGTGAAAAATACGAGGAGCCTGAAAAGGTGTGAAAAATATGAAGAGCCTGAAAAGTTGTGAAAAATACGAGGAGCATGAAAAGGTGTGAAAAATACGAGGAGCCTGAAAAGGCCTGAAAAATACGAGGAGCCTTAAAAGGTGTGAAAAATACAAGGAGCCAGAAAAGGCCTGAATAATACGAGGGGCTTGCAAAGGCCTCAAAAATATGAGGAGCCTGATAAGTTGTGAAAAATACGAGGAGCCTGAAAAGGTGTGAAACACACGAGGAGCCTGAAAAGGTGTGAAAAATACGAGGAGCCTGAAAAGGCCTGAAAAATACGAGGAGCCTGAAACGGTGTGAAAAATACGAGGAGCCTGAAAAGGCCTGTAAAATACGAGGAGCCTGAAAAAGCCTGTAAAATACGAGGAGCCTGAAAAGGCTTGAAATATTCGAGGAGCATGAAAAGGCGTGAAAAATATGAGGAGCCTGAAAAGGCGTGAAAAATACGAAGAGCCTGAAAAGGTGTGAAAAATATGAGGAGACTGAAAAGGACTGAAAAATTGGAGGAGCCTGAAAAGGTGTGAAAAATACGAGGACCCTGAAAAGGCCTGAAAAATATGAGGAGCCTGAAAAGGTGTGAAAAATACGAGGAGCCTGAAAAGGCATGAAATACGAGGACCTGAAAAGGTGTGAAAAATATGAAGCGGCTGAATAGGTGTGAAAAGTTCGAGGAGCCTGAAAAGGTGTGAAAAATACGAGGAACCTGAAAAGGTGTGAAAAAAACGAGGAGCCTGAAAAGGCCTGTAAAATACGAGGAGCCTGAAAAGGCCTGTAAACTACGAGGAGCCTGAAAAGGCCTGAAAAATTTGAGGAGCCTGAAAAGGCGTGAAAAATACGAGGAGCCTGAAAAGGCGTCAAAAATACGAGGAGCCTGAAAAGGTGTGAAAAATATGAGGAGCCTGAAAAGGACTGAAAAATACGAGGAGACTGAAAAAGCCTGAAAAATACGAGGAGCCTGATAAGGTGTGAAAAATATGAGGAGACTGAAAAAGCCTGAAAAATACGAGGAGCCTGAAAAGGTTTGAAAAATACGAGGAGCCTGAAAAGGTGTGAAAAATACGACGAGACTGAAAATGTGTGAAAAATACGAAGATCCTGAAAAGGTGTGAAAAATACGAGGAGCCTGAAAAGGTTTGAAAAATACGAGGAGCCTGAAAAGGTGTGAAAAATACGAGGAGCCTGAAAAGGCCTGAAAAATACGAGAATCCTGAAAAGGTGTGAAAAATACGAGCAGCCTGAAAAGGTGTGAAAAATACGAGGAGCCTGAAAAGGTGTGAAAAATACGAAGAGCCTTAAAAGTTGTGAAAAATACGAGGAGCCTGAAAAGGTGTGAAAAATACGAGGAGCCTGAAAAGGCCTGAAAAATACGAGGAGCCTTAAAAGGTGTGAAAAATACAAGGAGCCAGAAAAGGCCTGAATAATACGAGGGGCCTGAAAAGGCATGAAAAATATGAGGATCCTGAAAAGGTGTGAAAAATACGAGGAGCCTGAAAAGGTGTGAAAAATACGAGGAGCATGAAAAGGTGTGAAAAATACGAGGAGCCTGAAAAGGCCTGAAAAATATGAGGAGCCTGAAAAGGTGTGAAAAATACGAGGAGCCTGAAAAGGTGTGAGAAATATGAGGAGCCTGTAAAGGCCTGAAAAATACAAGGAGTCGGAAAAGGCCTGAAAAGTATGAGGAGCCTGAAAATGCGTGAAAAATACGAGGAGCCTGAAAGGCCTGAAAAGTACGACGAGCCGGAAAAGGCCTGAAAAATATGAGGAGCCTGAAAAGGACTGAATAATACGAGGTGCCTGAAAAAGTGTGAAAAATACGAGGAGCCTGAAAAGGTGTGAAAAACACGAGGAGACTGAAAAGGTGTGAAAAATACGAGGAGCCTGAAAAGGCCTGAAAAATACGAGGAGCCTGAAAAGGTGTGAAAAATACGAGGAGCCTGAAAATGTGTGAAAAATATGAGGAGCCTGTAAAGGCCTGTAAAATACGAGGAGCCTGAAAAGGCCTGAAAAATATGAGGAGCCTGAAAAGGCCTGAAAAATACGAGGAGCCGGAAAAGACCTGAAAAATACTAGGAGCCTGTAAAGGTGTGAAAAATACGAGGAGCCTGAAAAGGTGTGAAAAATACGAGGAGCCTGAAAAGGTGTGAAAAATTCGAGGAGCCTGAAAAGGTGTGAAAAATACAAGGAGCCTTAAAAGGCGTGAAAATTACGAGGAGCCTGAAAAGGCGTGAAAAATATGAGGAGCCTGGAAATGTGTGTAAAATAGGAGGAGCCTGAAAAGGCCTTTAAAATACGAGGAGCCTGAAAAGGTGTGAAAAATACGAGGAGCCTGAAAAGGCCTGAAAAATATTAGGAGCCTGAAAAGGTGTGAAAAATACGAGGAGTCTGAAAAGGCCTGAAAAATATAAGGGGCGTGAAAAGATGTGAAAAATACGAGGAGCCTGAAAAGGCCTGAAAAATACGAGGAGCCGGAAAAGTTGTGAAAAATACGAGGAGCCTGAAAAGGTGTGAAAAGATCGAGGAGCCTGAAAAGGTGTGAAAAATACGAGGAGCCTGAAAAGGTGTGAAAAATACGAGGAGCCTGAAAAGGCCTGTAAAATACGAGGAGCCTGAAAAGGCCTGTAAAATACGAGGAGCTTGAAAAGGTGTGAAAAATACGAAGAGCCTGAAAAGTTGTGAAATATACGAGGAGCCTGAAAAGGTGTGAAAAATACGAGGAGCCTGAAAAGGCCTGAAAAATACGAGGAGCCTTAAAAGGTGTGAAAAATACAAGGAGCCAGAAAAGGCCAGAATAATACGAGGGGCCTGAAAAGGCATGAAAAATATGAGGAACCTGAAAAGGTGTGAAAAATACTAGGAGCCTGAAAAGGTGTGAAAAATACGAGGAGCCTGAAAAGGCCTGTAAAATACGAGGAGCCTGAAAAGGTGTGAAAAATATGAGGACCCTGAAAATGCCTGAAAAATACAAGGAGCCGGAAAAGGCCTGAAAAGTATGAGGAGCCTGAAAATGCGTGAAAAATACGAGGAGCCTGGTAGCCCTGAAAAATACGACGAGCCGGAAATGGCCTGAAAAATATGAGGAGCCTGAAAAGGACTGAATAGTACGAGGTGCCTGAAAAGGTGTGAAAAATACGAGGAGCCTAAAAAGGTGTGAAAAATACGAGGAGCCTGAAAAGGTGTGAAAAATACGAGGAGCCTGAAAAGGCCTGAAAAATACGAGGAGCCTGAAAGGTGTGAAAAATACGAGGAGCCTGAAAAGGTGTGAAAAATATGAGGAGCCTGAAAAGGCCTGTAAAATACGAGGAGCCTGAAAAGGCCTGAAAAATATGAGGAGCCTGAAAAGGCCTGAAAAATACGAGGAGCCGCAAAAGACCTGAAAAATACGAGGAGCCTGTAGAGCTGTGAAAAATACGAGGAGCCTGAAAAGGTGTGAAAAATTCGAGGAGCCTGAAAAGGTGTGAAAAATACAAGGAGCCTTAAAAGGCGTGAAAATTACGAGGAGCCTGAAAATGCGTGAAAAATACGAGGAGCCTGGAAATGTGTGTAAAATACGAGGAGCCTGAAAAGGCCTTTAAAATACGAGGAGCCTGAAAAGGTGTGAAAAATACGAGGAGCCTGAAAATGCCTGAAAAATAGGAGGAGCCTGAAAAGGTGTGAAAAATACGAGGAGCCTGAAAAGGCCTGAAAAATATAAGGTGCGTGAAAAAATGTGAAAAATACGAGGAGCCTGAAAAGGCCTGAAAAATACGAGGAGCCTGAAAAGTTGTGAAAAATACGAGGAGCTTGAAAAGGCCTGAAAAATTTGAGGAGCCTGAAAAGTCGTGAAAAATACGAGTAGCCTGAAAAGGCGTGAAAAATATGAGGAGCCTGAAAAGGCCTGAAAAATACGAGGAGCCTGAAAAAGCCTGAAAAATACGAGGAGCCTGATAAGGTGTGAAAAATATGAGGAGACTGAAAAAGCCTGAAAAATACGAGGAGCCTGAAAAGGTTTGAAAAATATGAGGATCCTGAAAAGGTGTGAAAAATACGAGGAGCCTGAAAAGGTGTGAAAAATATGAGGATCCTGAAAAGGTGTGAAAAATACGAAGAGCCTGAAAAGGTGTGAAAAATACGAAGAGCCTGAAAAGGTGTGAAAAATAAGAGCAGCCTGAAAAGGTGTGAAAAATACGAGGAGCCTGAAAAGGCCTGAAAAAGACGAGGAGCCTGAAAAGGTGTGAAAAATACGAGGATCCTGAAAAGGTGTGAAAAATACGAGGAGCCTGAAAAGGTGTGAAAAATACGAGGAGCCTGAAAAGATGTCAAAAATTAGAGGAGCCTGAAAAGGCCTGAAAAATACGAGGAGCCTGAAAAGTTGTGAAAAATACGAGGAGCCTGAAACGGTGTGAAAAATACGAGGAGCCTGAAAAGGCCTGAAAAATACGAGGAGCCTGAAAAAGCCTGTAAAATACGAGGAGCCTGAAAAGGCCTGAAATATTCGAGGAGCCTGAAAAGGCGTGAAAAATATGAGGAGCCTGAAAAGGCGTGAAAAATACGAAGAGCCTGAAAAGGTGTGAAAAATATGAGGAGACTGAAAAGGACTGAAAAATTGGAGGAGCCTGAAAAGGTGTGAAAAATACGAGGACCCTGAAAAGGCCTGAAAAATATGAGGAGCCTGAAAAGGTGTGAAAAATACGAGGAGCCTGAAAAGGCCTGAAAAATATGAGGGGCATGAAAAGATGTGAAAAATACGAGGAGACTGAAAGGGCCTGAAATACAAGGACCTGAAAAGGTGTGAAAAATATGAAGAGGCTGAATAGGTGTGAAATGTTCGAGAAGCCTGAAAAGGCGTCAAAAATACGAGGAACCTGAAAAGGTGTGAAAAATATGCGGAGCCTGAAAAGGACTGAAAAATACGAGGAGACTGAAAAAGCCTGAAAAATACGAGGAGCCTGATAAGGTGTGAAAAATATGAGGAGACTGAAAAAGCCTGAAAAATACGAGGAGCCTGAAAAGGTTTGAAAAATACGAGGAGCCTGAAAAGGTGTGAAAAATACGACGAGACTGAAAATTTGTGAAAAATACGAAGAGCCTGAAAAGGTGTGAAAAATACGAGGAGCCAGAAAAGGTGTTAAAAA
This sequence comes from Cervus elaphus, assembly GCF_910594005.1. Lineage (NCBI taxonomy): Eukaryota > Metazoa > Chordata > Mammalia > Artiodactyla > Cervidae > Cervus > Cervus elaphus. The sequence goes on from NC_057848.1 coordinate 800,284, forward strand.
TACGAGCAGCCTGAAAAGGTGTGAAAAATACGAGGAGCCTGAAAAGGCCTGAAAAATACGAGGAGCCTGAAAAGGTGTGAAAAATACGAGCAGCCTGAAAAGGTGTGAAAAATACGAGGAGCCTGAAAAGGTGTGAAAAATATGAAGAGCCTGAAAAGTTGTGAAAAATACGAGGAGCCTGAAAAGGTGTGAAAAATACGAGGAGCCTGAAAAGGTGTGAAAAATACGAGGAGCCTGAAAAGGTGTGAAAAATACGAGGAGCCTGAAAAGATGTCAAAAATTAGAGGAGCCTGAAAAGGCCTGAAAAATACGAGGAGCCTGAAAAGTTGTGAAAAATACGAGGAGCCTGAAACGGTGTGAAAAATACGAGGAGCCTGAAAAGGCCTGTAAAATACGAGGAGCCTGAAAAAGCCTGTAAAATACGAGGAGCCTGAAAAGGCCTGAAATATTCGAGGAGCCTGAAAAGGCGTGAAAAATATGAGGAGCCTGAAAAGGCGTGAAAAATACGAAGAGCCTGAAAAGGTGTGAAAAATATGAGGAGACTGAAAAGGACTGAAAAATTGGAGGAGCCTGAAAAGGTGTGAAAAATACGAGGACCCTGAAAAGGCCTGAAAAATATGAGGAGCCTGAAAAGGTGTGAAAAATACGAGGAGCCTGAAAAGGCCTGAAAAATATGAGGGGCATGAAAAGATGTGAAAAATACGAGGAGACTGAAAGGGCCTGAAATACAAGGACCTGAAAAGGTGTGAAAAATATGAAGAGGCTGAATAGGTGTGAAATGTTCGAGAAGCCTGAAAAGGCGTCAAAAATACGAGGAACCTGAAAAGGTGTGAAAAATATGCGGAGCCTGAAAAGGACTGAAAAATACGAGGAGACTGAAAAAGCCTGAAAAATACGAGGAGCCTGATAAGGTGTGAAAAATATGAGGAGACTGAAAAAGCCTGAAAAATACGAGGAGCCTGAAAAGGTTTGAAAAATACGAGGAGCCTGAAAAGGTGTGAAAAATACGACGAGACTGAAAATTTGTGAAAAATACGAAGAGCCTGAAAAGGTGTGAAAAATACGAGGAGCCAGAAAAGGTGTTAAAAATACGAGCAGCCTGAAAAGGTGTGAAAAATACGAGGAGCCTGAAAAGGCCTGAAAAATACGAGGAGCCTGAAAAGGTGTGAAAAATACGAGCAGCCTGAAAAGGTGTGAAAAATACGAGGAGCCTGAAAAGGTGTGAAAAATATGAAGAGCCTGAAAAGTTGTGAAAAATACGAGGAGCCTGAAAAGGTGTGAAAAATACGAGGAGCCTGAAAAGGCCTGAAAAATACGAGGAGCCTTAAAAGGTGTGAAAAATACAAGGAGCCAGAAGAGGCCTGAATAATACGAGGGTCCTGAAAAGGCATGAAAAATATGAGGAGCCTGAAAAGGTGTGAAAAATACGAGGAGCCTGAAAAGGTGTGAAAAATACGAGGAGCATGAAAAGGTGTGAAAAATACGAGGAGCCTGAAAAGGCCTGAAAAATACGAGGAGCCTGAAAAGGTGTGAAAAATACGAGGAGCCTGAAAAGGTGTGAAAAATATGAGGAGCCTGTAAAGGCCTGAAAAATACAAGGAGCCGGAAAAGGCCTGAAAAGTATGAGGAGCCTGAAAATGCGTGAAAAATACGAGGAGCCTGAAAGGCCTGAAAAGTACGACGAGCCGGAAAAGGCCTGAAAAATATGAGGAGCCTGAAAAGGACTGAATAATACGAGGTGCCTGAAAAAGTGTGAAAAATATGAGGAGCCTGAAAAGGCCTGAAAAATAGGAGGAGCCTGAAAAGGTGTGAAAAATACGAGGAGCCTGAAAAGGTGTGAAAAATATGAGGGGCCTGCAAAGGCCTGTAAAATACGAGGAGCCTGAAAAGGCCTGAAAAATATGAGGAGCCTGAAAAGGCCTGAAAAATACGAGGAGCCGGAAAAGACCTGAAAAATACGAGGAGCCTGTAGAGGTGTGAAAAATACGAGGAGCCTGAAAAGGTGTGAAAAATTCGAGGAGCCTGAAAAGGTGTGAAAAATACAAGGAGCCTTAAAAGGCGTGAAAATTACGAGGAGCCTGAAAATGCGTGAAAAATACGAGGAGCCTGGAAATGTGTGTAAAATACGAGGAGCCTGAAAAGGCCTTTAAAATACGAGGAGCCTGAAAAGGTGTGAAAAATACGAGGAGCCTGAAAATGCCTGAAAAATATGAGGAGCATGAAAAGGTGTGAAAAATACGAGGAGCCTGAAAAGGCCTGAAAAATATAAGGGGCGTGAAAAGATGTGAAAAATACGAGGAGCCTGAAAAGGCCTGAAAAATACGAGGAGCCTGAAAAGTTGTGAAAAATACGAGGAGCTTGAAAAGGCCTGAAAAATTTGAGGAGCCTGAAAAGTCGTGAAAAATACGAGTAGCCTGAAAAGGCGTGAAAAATATGAGGAGCCTGAAAAGGCCTGAAAAATACGAGGAGCCTGAAAAAGCCTGAAAAATACAAGGAGCCTGATAAGGTGTGAAAAATATGAGGAGACTGAAAAAGCCTGAAAAATACGAGGAGCCTGAAAAGGTTTGAAAAATATGAGGAGCCTGAAAAGGTGTGAAAAATACGAGGAGCCTGAAAAGGTGTGAAAAATATGAGGAGCCTGAAAAGGACTGAAAAATACGAGGAGACTGAAAAAGCCTGAAAAATACGAGGAGCCTGATAAGGTGTGAAAAATATGAGGAGACTGAAAAAGCCTGAAAAATACGAGGAGCCTGAAAAGGTTTGAAAAATATGAGGATCCTGAAAAGGTGTGAAAAATACGAGGAGCCTGAAAAGGTGTGAAAAATACGACGAGCCTGAAATCGTGTGAAAAATACGAAGAGCCTGAAAAGGTGTGAAAAATACGAAGAGCCTGAAAAGGTGTGAAAAATAAGAGCAGCCTGAAAAGGTGTGAAAAATACGAGGAGCCTGAAAAGGACTGAAAAATACGAGGAGACTGAAAAAGCCTGAAAAATACGAGGAGCCTGATAAGGTGTGAAAAATATGAGGAGACTGAAAAAGCCTGAAAAATACGAGGAGCCTGAAAAGGTTTGAAAAATATGAGGATCCTGAAAAGGTGTGAAAAATACGAGGAGCCTGAAAAGGTGTGAAAAATACGAGGAGCCTGAAAAGATGTCAAAAATTAGAGGAGCCTGAAAAGGCCTGAAAAATACGAGGAGCCTGAAAAGTTGTGAAAAATACGAGGAGCCTGAAACGGTGTGAAAAATACGAGGAGCCTGAAAAGGCCTGTAAAATACGAGGAGCCTGAAAAAGCCTGTAAAATACGAGGAGCCTGAAAAGGCCTGAAATATTCGAGGAGCCTGAAAAGGCGTGAAAAATATGAGGAGCCTGAAAAGGCGTGAAAAATACGAAGAGCCTGAAAAGGTGTGAAAAATATGAGGAGACTGAAAAGGACTGAAAAATTGGAGGAGCCTGAAAAGGTGTGAAAAATACGAGGACCCTGAAAAGGCCTGAAAAATATGAGGAGCCTGAAAAGGTGTGAAAAATACGAGGAGCCTGAAAAGGCCTGAAAAATATGAGGGGCATGAAAAGATGTGAAAAAGACGAGGAGACTGAAAGGGCCTGAAATACAAGGACCTGAAAAGGTGTGAAAAATATGAAGAGGCTGAATAGGTGTGAAAAGTTCGAGGAGCCTGAAAAGGCGTCAAAAATACGAGGAACCTGAAAAGGTGTGAAAAATATGAGGAGTCTGAAAAGGACTGAAAAATACGAGGAGACTGAAAAAGCCTGAAAAATACGAGGAGCCTGATAAGGTGTGAAAAATATGAGGAGACTGAAAAAGCCTGAAAAATACGAGGAGCCTGAAAAGGTTTGAAAAATACGAGGAGCCTGAAAAGGTGTGAAAAATACGACGAGACTGAAAATGTGTGAAAAATACGAAGAGCCTGAAAAGGTGTGAAAAATACGAGGAGCCTGAAAAGGTGTGAAAAATACGAGCAGCCTGAAAAGGTGTGAAAAATACGAGGAGCCTGAAAAGGCCTGAAAAATACGAGGAGCCTGAAAAGGTGTGAAAAATACGAGCAGCCTGAAAAGGTGTGAAAAATACGAGGAGCCTGAAAAGGTGTGAAAAATATGAAGAGCCTGAAAAGTTGTGAAAAATACGAGGAGCCTGAAAAGGTGTGAAAAATACGAGGAGCCTGAAAAGGCCTGAAAAATACGAGGAGCCTTAAAAGGTGTGAAAAATACAAGGAGCCAGAAAAGGCCTGAATAATACGAGGGGCCTGAAAAGGCATGAAAAATATGAGGAGCCTGAAAAGGTGTGAAAAATACGAGGAGCCTGAAAAGGTGTGAAAAATACGAGGAGCCTGAAAAGGCCTGAAAAATACGAGGAGCCTGAAAAGGTGTGAAAAATACGAGGAGCCTGAAAAGGTGTGAAAAATATGAGGAGCCTGTAAAGGCCTGAAAAATACAAGGAGCCGGAAAAGGCCTGAAAAGTATGAGGAGCCTGAAAATGCGTGAAAAATACGAGGAGCCTGAAAGGCCTGAAAAGTACGACGAGCCGGAAAAGGCCTGAAAAATATGAGGAGCCTGAAAAGGACTGAATAATACGAGGTGCCTGAAAAAGTGTGAAAAATACGAGGAGCCTGAAAAGGCCTGAAAAATAGGAGGAGCCTGAAAAGGTGTGAAAAATACGAGGAGCCTGAAAAGGTGTGAAAAATATGAGGGGCCTGCAAAGGCCTGTAAAATACGAGGAGCCTGAAAAGTCCTGAAAAATATGAGGAGCCTGAAAAGGCCTGGAAAATACGAGGAGCCGGAAAAGACCTGAAAAATACGAGGAGCCTGTAGAGGTGTGAAAAATACGAGGAGCCTGAAAAGGTGTGAAAAATTCGAGGAGCCTGAAAAGGTGTGAAAAATACAAGGAGCCTTAAAAGGCGTGAAAATTACGAGGAGCCTGAAAATGCGTGAAAAATACGAGGAGCCTGGAAATGTGTGTAAAATACGAGGAGCCTGAAAAGGCCTTTAAAATACGAGGAGCCTGAAAAGGTGTGAAAAATACGAGGAGCCTGAAAATGCCTGAAAAATATGAGGGGCGTGAAAAGATGTGAAAAATACGAGGAGGCTGAAAAGGCCTGAAAAATACGAGGAGCCTGAAAAGTTGTGAAAAATACGAGGAGCTTGAAAAGGCCTGAAAAATTTGAGGAGCCTGAAAAGTCGTGAAAAATACGAGTAGCCTGAAAAGGCGTGAAAAATATGAGGAGCCTGAAAAGGCCTGAAAAATACGAGGAGCCTGAAAAAGCTTGAAAAATACAAGGAGCCTGATAAGGTGTGAAAAATATGAGGAGACTGAAAAAGCCTGAAAAATACGAGGAGCCTGAAAAGGTCTGAAAAATATGAGGAGCCTGAAAAGGTGTGAAAAATACGAGGACCCTGAAAAGGCCTGAAAAATATGAGGAGCCTGAAAAGGTGTGAAAAATACGAGGAGCCTGAAAAGGCCTGAAAAATATGAGGGGCGTGAAAAGATGTGAAAAATACGAGGAGCCTGAAAGCGCCTGAAATACGAGGACCTGAAAAGGTGTGAAAAATATGAAGAGGCTGAATAGGTGTGAAAAGTTCGAGGAGCCTGAAAAGGCGTCAAAAATACGAGGAACCTGAAAAGGTGTGAAAAATATGAGGAGCCTGAAAAGGACTGAAAAATACGAGGAGACTGAAAAAGCCTGAAAAATACGAGGAGCCTGATAAGGTGTGAAAAATATGAGGAGACTGAAAAAGCCTGAAAAATACGAGGAGCCTGAAAAGGTGTGAAAAATACGACGAGACTGAAAATGTGTGAAAAATACGAAGAGCCTGAAAAGGTGTGAAAAATACGAGGAGCCTGAAAAGGTGTGAAAAATACGAGCAGCCTGAAAAGGTGTGAAAAATACGAGGAGCCTGAAAAGGCCTGAAAAATACGAGGAGCCTGAAAAGGTGTGAAAAATACGAGCAGCCTGAAAAGGTGTGAAAAATACGAGGAGCCTGAAAAGGTGTGAAAAATATGAAGAGCCTGAAAAGTTGTGAAAAATACGAGGAGCCTGAAAAGGTGTGAAAAATACGAGGAGCCTGAAAAGGCGTGAAAAATACGAGGAGCCTTAAAAGGTGTGAAAAATACAAGGAGCCAGAAAAGGCCTGAATAATACGAGGGGCCTGAAAAGGCATGAAAAATATGAGGAGCCTGAAAAGGTGTGAAAAATACGAGGAGCCTGAAAAGGTGTGAAAAATACGAGGAGCATGAAAAGGTGTGAAAAATACGAGGAGCCTGAAAAGGCCTGAAAAATACGAGGAGCCTGAAAAGGTGTGAAAAATACGAGGAGCCTGAAAAGGTGTGAAAAATATGAGGAGCCTGTAAAGGCCTGAAAAATACAAGGAGCCGGAAAAGGCCTGAAAAGTATGAGGAGCCTGAAAATGCGTGAAAAATACGAGGAGCCTGAAAGGCCTGAAAAGTACGACGAGCCGGAAAAGGCCTGAAAAATATGAGGAGCCTGAAAAGGACTGAATAATACGAGGTGCCTGAAAAAGTGTGAAAAATACGAGGAGCCTGAAAAGGCCTGAAAAATAGGAGGAGCCTGAAAAGGTGTGAAAAATACGAGGAGCCTGAAAAGGTGTGAAAAATATGAGGGGCCTGCAAAGGCCTGTAAAATACGAGGAGCCTGAAAAGGCCTGAAAAATATGAGGAGCCTGAAAAGGACTGAATAATACGAGGTGCCTGAAAAAGTGTGAAAAATACGAGGAGCCTGAAAAGGCCTGAAAAATAGGAGGAGCCTGAAAAGGTGTGAAAAATACGAGGAGCCTGAAAAGGTGTGAAAAATATGAGGGGCCTGCAAAGGCCTGTAAAATACGAGGAGCCTGAAAAGGCCTGAAAAATATGAGGAGCCTGAAAAGGCCTGAAAAATACGAGGAGCCGGAAAAGACCTGAAAAATACGAGGAGCCTGTAGAGGTGTGAAAAATACGAGGAGCCTGAAAAGGTGTGAAAAATTCGAGGAGCCTGAAAAGGTGTGAAAAATACAAGGAGCCTTAAAAGGCGTGAAAATTACGAGGAGCCTGAAAATGCGTGAAAAATACGAGGAGCCTGGAAATGTGTGTAAAATACGAGGAGCCTGAAAAGGCCTTTAAAATACGAGGAGCCTGAAAAGGTGTGAAAAATACGAAGAGCCTGAAAAGGCCTGAAAAATATGAGGAGCCTGAAAAGGTGTGAAAAATACAAGGAGCCTGAAAAGGTGTGAAAAATACGACGAGCCTGAAAATGTGTGAAAAATACGAAGAGCCTGAAAAGGTGTGAAAAATACGAGGAGCCTGAAAAGGTGTGAAAAATAAGAGCAGCCTGAAAAGGTGTGAAAAATACGAGGAGCCTGAAAAGGCCTGAAAAATACGAGGAGCCTGAAAAGGTGTGAAAAATACGAGCAGCCTGAAAAGGTGTGAAAAATACGAGGAGCCTGAAAAGGCCTGAAAAATACGAGGAGCCTGAAAAGGTGTGAAAAATACGAGCAGCCTGAAAAGGTGTGAAAAATACGAGGAGCCTGAAAAGGTGTGAAAAATATGAAGAGCCTGAAAAGTTGTGAAAAATACGAGGAGCCTGAAAAGGTGTGAAAAATACGAGGAGCCTGAAAAGGCCTGAAAAATACGTGGAGCCTTAAAAGGTGTGAAAAATACAAGGAGCCAGAAAAGGCCTGAATAATACGAGGGGCCTGAAAAGGCATGAAAAATATGAGGAGCCTGAAAAGGTGTGAAAAATACGAGGAGCCTGAAAAGGTGTGAAAAATACGAGGAGCCTGAAAAGGTGTGAAAAATACGAGGAGCCTGAAAAGGTGTGAAAAATACGAAGAGCCTGAAAAGGCCTGAAAAATATGAGGAGCCTGAAAAGGTGTGAAAAATACAAGGAGCCTGAAAAGGTGTGAAAAATACGACGAGCCTGAAAATGTGTGAAAAATACGAAGAGCCTGAAAAGGTGTGAAAAATACGAGGAGCCTGAAAAGGTGTGAAAAATAAGAGCAGCCTGAAAAGGTGTGAAAAATACGAGGAGCCTGAAAAGGCCTGAAAAATACGAGGAGCCTGAAAAGGTGTGAAAAATACGAGGAGCCTGAAAAGGTGTGAAAAATACGAGGAGCCTGAAAAGGCCTGAAAAATACGAGGAGCCTGAAAAGGTGTGAAAAATACGAGCAGCCTGAAAAGGTGTGAAAAATACGAGGAGCCTGAAAAGGTGTGAAAAATATGAAGAGCCTGAAAAGTTGTGAAAAATACGAGGAGCCTGAAAAGGTGTGAAAAATACGAGGAGCCTGAAAAGGCCTGAAAAATACGTGGAGCCTTAAAAGGTGTGAAAAATACAAGGAGCCAGAAAAGGCCTGAATAATACGAGGGGCCTGAAAAGGCATGAAAAATATGAGGAGCCTGAAAAGGTGTGAAAAATACGAGGAGCCTGAAAAGGTGTGAAAAATACGAGGAGCCTGAAAAGGTGTGAAAAATACGAGGAGCCTGAAAAGGTGTGAAAAATATGAGGAGCCTGTAAAGGCCTGAAAAATACAAGGAGCCGGAAAAGGCCTGAAAAGTATGAGGAGCCTGAAAATGCGTGAAAAATACGAGGAGCCTGAAAGGCCTGAAAAGTACGACGAGCCGGAAAAGGCCTGAAAAATATGAGGAGCCTGAAAAGGACTGAATAATACGAGGTGCCTGAAAAAGTGTGAAAAATACGAGGAGCCTGAAAAGGCCTGAAAAATAGGAGGAGCCTGAAAAGGTGTGAAAAATACGAGGAGCCTGAAAAGGTGTGAAAAATATGAGGGGCCTGCAAAGGCCTGTAAAATACGAGGAGCCTGAAAAGGCCTGAAAAATATGAGGAGCCTGAAAAGGCCTGAAAAATACGAGGAGCCGGAAAAGACCTGAAAAATACGAGGAGCCTGTAGAGGTGTGAAAAATACGAGGAGCCTGAAAAGGTGTGAAAAATTCGAGGAGCCTGAAAAGGTGTGAAAAATACAAGGAGCCTTAAAACGCGTGAAAATTACGAGGAGCCTGAAAATGCGTGAAAAATACGAGGAGCCTGGAAATGTGTGTAAAATACGAGGAGCCTGAAAAGGCCTTTAAAATACGAGGAGCCTGAAAAGGTGTGAAAAATACGAAGAGCCTGAAAAGGCCTGAAAAATATGAGGAGCCTGAAAAGGTGTGAAAAATACGAGGAGTCTGAAAAGGTGTGAAAAATACGAGGAGCCTGAAAAGTTGTGAAAAATACGAGGAGCTTGAAAAGGCCTGAAAAATTTGAGGAGCCTGAAAATTCGTGAAAAATACGAGTAGCCTGAAAAGGCGTGAAAAATATGAGGAGCCTGAAAAGGCCTGAAAAATACGAGGAGCCTGAAAAAGCCTGAAAAATACAAGGAGCCTGATAAGGTGTGAAAAATATGAGGAGACTGAAAAAGCCTGAAAAATACGAGGAGCCTGAAAAGGTTTGAAAAATATGAGGATCCTGAAAAGGTGTGAAAAATACAAGGAGCCTGAAAAGGTGTGAAAAATACGACGAGCCTGAAAATGTGTGAAAAATACGAAGAGCCTGAAAAGGTGTGAAAAATACGAGGAGCCTGAAAAGGTGTGAAAAATAAGAGCAGCCTGAAAAGGTGTGAAAAATACGAGGAGCCTGAAAAGGCCTGAAAAATACGAGGAGCCTGAAAAGGTGTGAAAAATACGAGGATCCTGAAAAGGTGTGAAAAATACGAGGAGCCTGAAAAGGTGTGAAAAATACGAGGAGCCTGAAAAGATGTCAAAAATTAGAGGAGCCTGAAAAGGCCTGAAAAATACGAGGAGCCTGAAAAGTTGTGAAAAATACGAGGAGCCTGAAACGGTGTGAAAAATACGAGGAGCCGGAAAAGGTGTGAAAAATACAAGGAGCCTGAAAAGGTGTGAAAAATACTAGGAGCCTGAAAGGCCTGAAAAACACGAGGAGTCAGAAAAGGCCTTAAAAATATGAGGGGCCTGAAAAGTTGTGAAAAATACGAAGAGCCTGAAAAGGTGTGAAAAATACGAGGAGCCTGAAAAGGTGTGAAAAATTCGAGGAGCCTGAAAAGGTGTGAAAAATACAAGGAGCCTTAAAAGGCGTGAAAATTACGAGGAGCCTGAAAATGCGTGAAAAATACGAGGAGCCTGGAAATGTGTGTAAAATACGAGGAGCCTGAAAAGGCCTTTAAAATACGAGGAGCCTGAAAAGGTGTGAAAAATACGAGGAGCCTGAAAATGCCTGAAAAATAGGAGGAGGCTGAAAAGGTGTGAAAAATACTAGGAGCCTGAAAAGGCCTGAAAAATATAAGGTGCGTGAAAAAATGTGAAAAATACGAGGAGCCTGAAAAGGCCTGAAAAATACGAGGAGCCTGAAAAGTTGTGAAAAATACGAGGAGCTTGAAAAGGCCTGAAAAATTTGAGGAGCCTGAAAAGTCGTGAAAAATACGAGTAGCCTGAAAAGGCGTGAAAAATATGAGGAGCCTGAAAAGGCCTGAAAAATACGAGGAGCCTGAAAAAGCCTGAAAAATACGAGGAGCCTGATAAGGTGTGAAAAATATGAGGAGACTGAAAAAGCCTGAAAAATACGAGGAGCCTGAAAAGGTTTGAAAAATATGAGGATCCTGAAAAGGTGTGAAAAATACGAGGAGCCTGAAAAGGTGTGAAAAATACGACGAGCCTGAAAATGTGTGAAAAATACGAAGAGCCTGAAAAGGTGTGAAAAATACGAAGAGCCTGAAAAGGTGTGAAAAATAAGAGCAGCCTGAAAAGGTGTGAAAAATACGAGGAACCTGAAAAGGCCTGAAAAAGACGAGGAGCCTGAAAAGGTGTGAAAAATACGAGGATCCTGAAAAGGTGTGAAAAATACGAGGAGCCTGAAAAGGTGTGAAAAATACGAGGAGCCTGAAAAGATGTCAAAAATTAGAGGAGCCTGAAAAGGCCTGAAAAATACGAGGAGCCTGAAAAGTTGTGAAAAATACGAGGAGCCTGAAACGGTGTGAAAAATACGAGGAGCCTGAAAAGGCCTGTAAAATACGAGGAGCCTGAAAAAGCCTGTAAAATACGAGGAGCCTGAAAAGGCCTGAAATATTCGAGGAGCCTGAAAAGGCGTGAAAAATATGAGGAGCCTGAAAAGGCGTGAAAAATACGAAGAGCCTGAAAAGGTGTGAAAAATATGAGGAGACTGAAAAGGACTGAAAAATTGGAGGAGCCTGAAAAGGTGTGAAAAATACGAGGACCCTGAAAAGGCCTGAAAAATATGAGGAGCCTGAAAAGGTGTGAAAAATACGAGGAGCCTGAAAAGGCCTGAAAAATATGAGGGGCATGAAAAGATGTGAAAAATACGAGGAGACTGAAAGGGCCTGAAATACAAGGACCTGAAAAGGTGTGAAAAATATGAAGAGGCTGAATAGGTGTGAAAAGTTCGAGAAGCCTGAAAAGGCGTCAAAAATACGAGGAACCTGAAAAGGTGTGAAAAATATGAGGAGCCTGAAAAGGACTGAAAAATACGAGGAGACTGAAAAAGCCTGAAAAATACGAGGAGCCTGATAAGGTGTGAAAAATATGAGGAGACTGAAAAAGCCTGAAAAATACGAGGAGCCTGAAAAGGTTTGAAAAATACGAGGAGCCTGAAAAGGTGTGAAAAATACGACGAGACTGAAAATGTGTGAAAAATACGAAGAGCCTGAAAAGGTGTGAAAAATACGAGGAGCCAGAAAAGGTGTTAAAAATACGAGCAGCCTGAAAAGGTGTGAAAAATACGAGGAGCCTGAAAAGGCCTGAAAAATACGAGGAGCCTGAAAAGGTGTGAAAAATACGAGCAGCCTGAAAAGTTGTGAAAAATACGAGGAGCCTGAAAAGGTGTGAAAAATATGAAGAGCCTGAAAAGTTGTGAAAAATACGAGGAGCCTGAAAAGGTGTGAAAAATACGAGGAGCCTGAAAAGGCCTGAAAAATACGAGGAGCCTTAAAAGGTGTGAAAAATACAAGGAGCCAGAAAAGGCCTGAATAATACGAGGGGCCTGAAAAGGCATGAAAAATATGAGGAGCCTGAAAAGGTGTGAAAAATACGAGGAGCCTAAAAGGTGTGAAAAATACGAGGAGCATGAAAAGGTGTGAAAAATACGAGGAGCCTGAAAAGGCCTGAAAAATACGAGGAGCCTGAAAAGGTGTGAAAAATACGAGGAGCCTGAAAAGGTGTGAAAAATATGAGGAGCCTGTAAAGGCCTGAAAAATACAAGGAGCCGGAAAAGGCCTGAAAAGTATGAGGAGCCTGAAAATGCGTGAAAAATACGAGGAGCCTGAAAGGCCTGAAAAGTACGATGAGCCGGAAAAGGCCTGAAAAATAAGAGGAGCCTGAAAAGGACTGAATAATACGAGGTGCCTGAAAAAGTGTGAAAAATATGAGGAGCCTGAAAAGGCCTGAAAAATAGGAGGAGCCTGAAAAGGTGTGAAAAATACGAGGAGCCTGAAAAGGTGTGAAAAATATGAGGGGCCTGCAAAGGCCTGTAAAATACGAGGAGCCTGAAAAGGCCTGAAAAATATGAGGAGCCTGAAAAGGCCTGAAAAATACGAGGAGCCGGAAAAGACCTGAAAAATACGAGGAGCCTGTAGAGGTGTGAAAAATACGAGGAGCCTGAAAAGGTGTGAAAAATTCGAGGAGCCTGAAAAGGTGTGAAAAATACAAGGAGCCTTAAAAGGCGTGAAAATTACGAGGAGCCTGAAAATGCGTGAAAAATACGAGGAGCCTGGAAATGTGTGTAAAATGCGAGGAGCCTGAAAAGGCCTTTAAAATACGAGGAGCCTGAAAAGGTGTGAAAAATACGAGGAGCCTGAAAATGCCTGAAAAATATGAGGAGCCTGAAAAGGTGTGAAAAATACGAGGAGCCTGAAAAGGCCTGAAAAAAATAAGGGGCGTGAAAAGATGTGAAAAATACGAGGAGCCTGAAAAGGCCTGAAAAATACGAGGAGCCTGAAAAGTTGTGAAAAATACGAGGAGCTTGAAAAGGCCTGAAAAATTTGAGGAGCCTGAAAAGTCGTGAAAAATACGAGTAGCCTGAAAAGGCGTGAAAAATATGAGGAGCCTGAAAAGGCCTGAAAAATACGAGGAGCCTGAAAAAGCCTGAAAAATACAAGGAGCCTGATAAGGTGTGAAAAATATGAGGAGACTGAAAAAGCCTGAAAAATACGAGGAGCCTGAAAAGGTTTGAAAAATATGAGGAGCCTGAAAAGGTGTGAAAAATACGAGGACCCTGAAAAGGCCTGAAAAATATGAGGAGCCTGAAAAGGTGTGAAAAATACGAGGAGCCTGAAAAGGCCTGAAAAATATGAGGGGCGTGAAAAGATGTGAAAAATACGAGGAGCCTGAAAGGGCCTGAAATACGAGGACCTGAAAAGGTGTGAAAAATATGAAGAGGCTGAATAGGTGTGAAAAGTTCGAGGAGCCTGAAAAGGCGTCAAAAATACGAGGAACCTGAAAAGGTGTGAACAATATGAGGAGCCTGAAAAGGACTGAAAAATACGAGGAGACTGAAAAAGCCTGAAAAATACGAGGAGCCTGATAAGGTGTGAAAAATATGAGGAGACTGAAAAAGCCTGAAAAATACGAGGAGCCTGAAAAGGTTTGAAAAATATGAGGATCCTGAAAAGGTGTGGAAAATACGAGGAGCCTGAAAAGGTGTGAAAAATACGACGAGCCTGAAAACGTGTGAAAAATACGAAGAGCCTGAAAAGGTGTGAAAAATACGAAGAGCCTGAAAAGGTGTGAAAAATAAGAGCAGCCTGAAAAGGTGTGAAAAATACGAGGAGCCTGAAAAGGACTGAAAAATACGAGGAGACTGAAAAAGCCTGAAAAATACGAGGAGCCTGATAAGGTGTGAAAAATATGAGGAGACTGAAAAAGCCTGAAAAATACGAGGAGCCTGAAAAGGTTTGAAAAATATGAGGATCCTGAAAAGGTGTGAAAAATACGAGGAGCCTGAAAAGGTGTGAAAAATACGACGAGCCTGAAAATGTGTGAAAAATACGAAGAGCCTGAAAAGGTGTGAAAAATACGAAGAGCCTGAAAAGGTGTGAAAAATAAGAGCAGCCTGAAAAGGTGTGAAAAATACGAGGAGCTTGAAAAGGCCTGAAAAAGACGAGGAGCCTGAAAAGGTGTGAAAAATACGAGGATCCTGAAAAGGTGTGAAAAATACGAGGAGCCTGACAAGATGTCAAAAATTAGAGGAGCCTGAAAAGGCCTGAAAAATACGAGGAGCCTGAAAAGTTGTGAAAAATACGAGGAGCCTGAAACGGTGTGAAAAATACGAGGAGCCTGAAAAGGCCTGTAAAATACGAGGAGCCTGAAAAAGCCTGTAAAATACGAGGAGCCTGAAAAGGCCTGAAATATTCGAGGAGCCTGAAAAGGCGTGAAAAATATGAGGAGCCTGAAAAGGCGTGAAAAATACGAGGAGCCTGAAAAGGCCTGAAAAATATGAGGGGCATGAAAAGATGTGAAAAATACGAGGAGACTGAAAGGGCCTGAAATACAAGGACCTGAAAAGGTGTGAAAAATATGAAGAGGCTGAATAGGTGTGAAAAGTTCGAGGAGCCTGAAAAGGCGTCAAAAATACGAGGAACCTGAAAAGGTGTGAAAAATATGAGGAGCCTGAAAAGGACTGAAAAATACGAGGAGACTGAAAAAGCCTGTAAAATACGAGGAGCCTGATAAGGTGTGAAAAATATGAGGAGACTGAAAAAGCCTGAAAAATACGAGGAGCCTGAAAAGGCCTGAAAAAGACGAGGAGCCTGAAAAGGTGTGAAAAATACGAGGATCCTGAAAAGGTGTGAAAAATACGAGGAGCCTGAAAAGGTGTGAAAAATACGAGGACCCTGAAAAGGCCTGAAAAATATGAGGAGCCTGAAAAGGTGTGAAAAATACGAGGAGCCTGAAAAGGCCTGAAAAATATGAGGGGCATGAAAAGATGTGAAAAATACGAGGAGAATGAAAGGGTCTGAAATACGAGGACCTGAAAAGGTGTGAAAAATATGAAGAGGCTGAATAGGTGTGAAAAGTTCGAGGAGCCTGAAAAGGCGTCAAAAATACGAGGAACCTGAAAAGGTGTGAAAAATATGAGGAGCCTGAAAAGGACTGAAAAATACGAGGAGACTGAGAAAGCCTGAAAAATACGAGGAGCCTGATAAGGTGTGAAAAATATGAGGAGACTGAAAAAGCCTGAAAAATACGAGGAGCCTGAAAAGGTTTGAAAAATACGAGGAGCCTGAAAAGGTGTGAAAAATACGACGAGACTGAAAATGTGTGAAAAATACGAAGAGCCTGAAAAGGTGTGAAAAATACGAGGAGCCTGAAAAGGTGTGAAAAATACGAGCAGCCTGAAAAGGTGTGAAAAATACGAGGAGCCTGAAAAGGCCTGAAAAATACGAGGAGCCTGAAAAGGTGTGAAAAATACGAGCAGCCTGAAAAGGTGTGAAAAATACGAGGAGCCTGAAAAGGTGTGAAAAATATGAAGAGCCTGAAACGTTGTGAAAAATACGAGGAGCCTGAAAAGGTGTGAAAAATACGAGGAGCCTGAAAAGGCCTGAAAAATACGAGGAGCCTTAAAAGGTGTGAAAAATACAAGGAGCCTGAAAAGGCCTGAATAATACGAGGGGCCTGAAAAGGCATGAAAAATATGAGGAGCCTTAAAAGGTGTGAAAAATACGAGGAGCCTGAAAAGGTGTGAAAAATACGAGGAGCATGAAAAGGTGTGAAAAATACGAGGAGCCTGAAAAGGCCTGAAAAATACGAGGAGCCTGAAAAGGTGTGAAAAATATGAGGAGCCTGAAAAGGTGTGAAAAATATGAGGAGCCTGTAAAGGCCTGAAAAATACAAGGAGCCGGAAAAGGCCTGAAAAGTATGAGGAGCCTGAAAATGCGTGAAACATACGAGGAGCCTGAAAGGCCTGAAAAGTACGACGAGCCGGAAAAGGCCTGAAAAATATGAGGAGCCTGAAAAGGACTGAATAATACGAGGTGCCTGAAAAAGTGTGAAAAATATGAGGAGCCTGAAAAGGCCTGAAAAATAGGAGGAGCCTGAAAAGGTGTGAAAAATACGAGGAGCCTGAAAAGGTGTGAAAAATATGAGGGGCCTGCAAAGGCCTGTAAAATACGAGGAGCCTGAAAAGGCCTGAAAAATATGAGGAGCCTGAAAAGGCCTGAAAAATACGAGGAGCCGGAAAAGACCTGAAAAATACGAGGAGCCTGTAGAGGTGTGAAAAATACGAGGAGCCTGAAAAGGTGTGAAAAATTCGAGGAGCCTGAAAAGGTGTGAAAAATACAAGGAGCCTTAAAAGGCGTGAAAATTACGAGGAGCCTGAAAATGCGTGAAAAATACGAGGAGCCTGAAAATGTGTGTAAAATACGAGGAGCCTGAAAAGGCCTTTAAAATACGAGGAGCCTGAAAAGGTGTGAAAAATACGAGGAGCCTGAAAATGCCTGAAAAATATGAGGAGCCTGAAAAGGTGTGAAAAATACGAGGAGCCTGAAAAGGCCTGAAAAATATAAGGGGCGTGAAAGATGTGAAAAATACGAGGAGCCTGAAAAGGCCTGAAAAATACGAGGAGCCTGAAAAGTTGTGAAAAATACGAGGAGCTTGAAAAGGCCTGAAAAATTTGAGGAGCCTGAAAAGTCGTGAAAAATACGAGTAGCCTGAAAAGGCGTGAAAAATATGAGGAGCCTGAAAAGGACTGAAAAATACGAGGAGACTGAAAAAGCCTGAAAAATACGAGGAGCCTGATAAGGTGTGAAAAATATGAGGAGACTGAAAAAGCCTGAAAAATACGAGGAGCCTGATAAGGTGTGAAAAATATGAGGAGACTGAAAAAGCCTGAAAAATACGAGGAGCCTGAAAAGGTTTGAAAAATATGAGGATCCTGAAAAGGTGTGAAAAATACGAGGAGCCTGAAAAGGTGTGAAAAATACGACGAGCCTGAAAATGTGTGAAAAATACGAAGAGCCTGAAAAGGTGTGAAAAATACGAAGAGCCTGAAAAGGTGTGAAAAATAAGAGCAGCCTGAAAAGGTGTGAAAAATACGAGGAGCTTGAAAAGGCCTGAAAAAGACGAGGAGCCTGAAAAGGTGTGAAAAATACGAGGATCCTGAAAAGGTGTGAAAAATACGAGGAGCCTGAAAAGATGTCAAAAATTAGAGGAGCCTGAAAAGGCCTGAAAAATACGAGGAGCCTGAAAAGTTGTGAAAAATACGAGGAGCCTGAAACGGTGTGAAAAATACGAGGAGCCTGAAAAGGCCTGTAAAATACGAGGAGCCTGAAAAAGCCTGTAAAATACGAGGAGCCTGAAAAGGCCTGAAATATTCGAGGAGCCTGAAAAGGCGTGAAAAATATGAGGAGCCTGAAAAGGCGTGAAAAATACGAAGAGCCTGAAAAGGTGTGAAAAATATGAGGAGACTGAAAAGGACTGAAAAATTGGAGGAGCCTGAAAAGGTGTGAAAAATACGAGGACCCTGAAAAGGCCTGAAAAATATGAGGAGCCTGAAAAGGTGTGAAAAATACGAGGAGCCTGAAAAGGCCTGAAAAATATGAGGGGCATGAAAAGATGTGAAAAATACGAGGAGACTGAAAGGGCCTGAAATACGAGGACCTGAAAAGGTGTGAAAAATATGAAGAGGCTGAATAGGTGTGAAAAGTTCGAGGAGCCTGAAAAGGCGTCAAAAATACGAGGAACCTGAAAAGGTGTGAAAAATATGAGGAGCCTGAAAAGGACTGAAAAATACGAGGAGACTGAAAAAGCCTGAAAAATACGAGGAGCCTGATAAGGTGTGAAAAATATGAGGAGACTGAAAAAGCCTGAAAAATACGAGGAGCCTGAAAAGGTTTGAAAAATACGAGGAGCCTGAAAAGGTGTGAAAAATACGACGAGACTGAAAATGTGTGAAAAATACGAAGAGCCTGAAAAGGTGTGAAAAATACGAGCAGCCTGAAAAGGTGTGAAAAATACGAGGAGCCTGAAAAGGCCTGAAAAATATGAGGGGCATGAAAAGATGTGAAAAATACGAGGAGACTGAAAGGGCCTGAAATACGAGGACCTGAAAAGGTGTGAAAAATATAAAGAGGCTGAATAGGTGTGAAAAGTTCGAGGAGCCTGAAAAGGCGTCAAAAATACGAGGAACCTGAAAAGGTGTGAAAAATATGAGGAGCCTGAAAAGGACTGAAAAATACGAGGAGACTGAAAAAGCCTGAAAAATACGAGGAGCCTGATAAGGTGTGAAAAATATGAGGAGACTGAAAAAGCCTGAAAAATACGAGGAGCCTGAAAAGGTTTGAAAAATACGAGGAGCCTGAAAAGGTGTGAAAAATACGACGAGACTGAAAATGTGTGAAAAATACGAAGAGCCTGAAAAGGCGTGAAAAATACGAGCAGCCTGAAAAGGTGTGAAAAATACGAGGAGCCTGAAAAGGTGTGAAAAATATGAAGAGCCTGAAAAGTTGTGAAAAATACGAGGAGCCTGAAAAGGTGTGAAAAATACGAGGAGCCTGAAAAGGCCTGAAAAATACGAGGAGCCTTAAAAGGTGTGAAAAATACAAGGAGCCAGAAAAGGCCTGAATAATACGAGGGGCCTGAAAAGGCATGAAAAATATGAGGAGCCTGAAAAGGTGTGAAAAATACGAGGAGCCTGAAAAGGTGTGAAAAATACGAGGAGCATGAAAAGGTGTGAAAAATACGAGGAGCCTGAAAAGGCCTGAAAAATACGAGGAGCCTGAAAAGGTGTGAAAAGTACGAGGAGCCTGAAAAGGTGTGAAAAATATGAGGAGCCTGTAAAGGCCTGAAAAATACAAGGAGCCGGAAAAGGCCTGAAAAGTATGAGGAGCCTGAAAATGCGTGAAAAATACGAGGAGCCTGAAAGGCCTGAAAAGTACGAGGAGCCTGTAGAGGTGTGAAAAATACGAGGAGCCTGAAAAGGTGTGAAAAATTCGAGGAGCCTGAAAAGGTGTGAAAAATACAAGGAGCCTTAAAAGGCGTGAAAATTACGAGGAGCCTGAAAATGCGTGAAAAATACGAGGAGCCTGGAAATGTGTGTAAAATACGAGGAGCCTGAAAAGGCCTTTAAAATACGAGGAGCCTGAAAAGGTGTGAAAAATACGAGGAGCCTGAAAATGCCTGAAAAATATGAGGGGCGTGAAAAGATGTGAAAAATACGAGGAGCCTGAAAAGGCCTGAAAAATACGAGGAGCCTGAAAAGTTGTGAAAAATACGAGGAGCTTGAAAAGGCCTGAAAAATTTGAGGAGCCTGAAAAGTCGTGAAAAATACGAGTAGCCTGAAAAGGCGTGAAAAATATGAGGAGCCTGAAAAGGCCTGAAAAATACGAGGAGCCTGAAAAAGCCTGAAAAATACAAGGAGCCTGATAAGGTGTGAAAAATATGAGGAGACTGAAAAAGCCTGAAAAATACGAGGAGCCTGAAAAGGTCTGAAAAATATGAGGAGCCTGAAAAGGTGTGAAAAATACGAGGACCCTGAAAAGGCCTGAAAAATATGAGGAGCCTGAAAAGGTGTGAAAAATACGAGGAGCCTGAAAAGGCCTGAAAAATATGAGGGGCGTGAAAAGATGTGAAAAATACGAGGAGCCTGAAAGGGCCTGAAATACGAGGACCTGAAAAGGTGTGAAAAATATGAAGAGGCTGAATAGGTGTGAAAAGTTCGAGGAGCCTGAAAAGGCGTCAAAAATACGAGGAACCTGAAAAGGTGTGAAAAATATGAGGAGCCTGATAAGGTGTGAAAAATATGAGGAGCCTGAAAAAGCCTGAAAAATACGAGGAGCCTGATAAGGTGTGAAAAATATGAGGAGACTGAAAAAGCCTGAAAAATACGAGGAGCCTGAAAAGGTGTGAAAAATACGACGAGACTGAAAATGTGTGAAAAATACGAAGAGCCTGAAAAGGTGTGAAAAATACGAGGAGCCTGAAAAGGTGTGAAAAATACGAGCAGCCTGAAAAGGTGTGAAAAATACGAGGAGCCTGAAAAGGTGTGAAAAATATGAAGAGCCTGAAAAGTTGTGAAAAATACGAGGAGCCTGAAAAGGTGTGAAAAATACGAGGAGCCTGAAAAGGCCTCAAAAATACGAGGAGCCTTAAAAGGTGTGAAAAATACAAGGAGCCAGAAAAGGCCTGAATGATACGAGGGGCCTGAAAAGGCATGAAAAATATGAGGAGCCTGAAAAGGTGTGAAAAATACGAGGAGCCTGAAAAGGTGTGAAAAATACGAGGAGCATGAAAAGGTGTGAAAAATACGAGGAGCCTGAAAAGGCCTGAAAAATACGAGGAGCCTGAAAAGGTGTGAAAAATACGAGGAGCCTGAAAAGGTGTGAAAAATATGAGGAGCCTGTAAAGGCCTGAAAAATACAAGGAGCCGGAAAAGGCCTGAAAAGTATGAGGAGCCTGAAAATGCGTG
The DNA here is from genome assembly GCF_910594005.1 of Cervus elaphus. NCBI lineage: Eukaryota > Metazoa > Chordata > Mammalia > Artiodactyla > Cervidae > Cervus > Cervus elaphus. The sequence goes on from NC_057848.1 coordinate 820,707, forward strand.
AAAAATACGAGGAGCCTGAAAGGCCTGAAAAGTACGACGAGCCGGAAAAGGCCTGAAAAATATGAGGAGCCTGAAAAGGACTGAATAATACGAGGTGCATGAAAAAGTGTGAAAAATACGAGGAGCCTGAAAAGGCCTGAAAAATAGGAGGAGCCTGAAAAGGTGTGAAAAATACGAGGAGCCTGAAAAGGTGTGAAAAATATGAGGGGCCTGCAAAGGCCTGTAAAATACGAGGAGCCTGAAAAGGCCTGAAAAATATGAGGAGCCTGAAAAGGCCTGAAAAATACGAGGAGCCGGAAAAGACCTGAAAAATACGAGGAGCCTGTAGAGGTGTGAAAAATACGAGGAGCCTGAAAAGGTGTGAAAAATTCGAGGAGCCTGAAAAGGTGTGAAAAATACAAGGAGCTTTAAAAGGCGTGAAAATTACGAGGAGCCTGAAAATGCGTGAAAAATACGAGGAGCCTGGAAATGTGTGTAAAATACGAGGAGCCTGAAAAGGCCTTTAAAATACGAGGAGCCTGAAAAGGTGTGAAAAATACGAAGAGCCTGAAAAGGCCTGAAAAATATGAGGAGCCTGAAAAGGTGTGAAAAATACGAGGAGCCTGAAAAGGTGTGAAAAATACGAGGAGCCTGAAAAGTTGTGAAAAATACGAGGAGCTTGAAAAGGCCTGAAAAATTTGAGGAGCCTGAAAATTCGTGAAAAATACGAGTAGCCTGAAAAGGCGTGAAAAATATGAGGAGCCTGAAAAGGCCTGAAAAATACGAGGAGCCTGAAAAAGCCTGAAAAATACAAGGAGCCTGATAAGGTGTGAAAAATATGAGGAGACTGAAAAAGCCTGAAAAATACGAGGAGCCTGAAAAGGTTTGAAAAATATGAGGATCCTGAAAAGGTGTGAAAAATACAAGGAGCCTGAAAAGGTGTGAAAAATACGACGAGCCTGAAAATGTGTGAAAAATACGAAGAGCCTGAAAAGGTGTGAAAAATACGAGGAGCCTGAAAAGGTGTGAAAAATAAGAGCAGCCTGAAAAGGTGTGAAAAATACGAGGAGCCTGAAAAGGCCTGAAAAATACGAGGAGCCTGAAAAGGTGTGAAAAATACGAGGATCCTGAAAAGGTGTGAAAAATACGAGGAGCCTGAAAAGGTGTGAAAAATACGAGGAGCCTGAAAAGATGTCAAAAATTAGAGGAGCCTGAAAAGGCCTGAAAAATACGAGGAGCCTGAAAAGGTGTGAAAAATACGAGGAGCCTGAAACGGTGTGAAAAATACGAGGAGCCGGAAAAGGTGTGCAAAATACAAGGAGCCTGAGAAGGTGTGAAAAATACTAGGAGCCTGAAAGGCCTGAAAAACACGAGGAGTCAGAAAAGGCCTTAAAAATATGAGGGGCCTGAAAAGGTGTGAAAAATAAAAGGAGCCTTAAAAGGCCTGAAAAATATGAGGAGCCTGAAAAGTTGTGAAAAATACGAAGAGCCTGAAAAGGTGTGAAAAATACGAGCAGCCTGAAAAGGTGTGAAAAATACGAGGAGCCGGAAAAGGTGTGAAAATTACGAGGAGCCTGAAAAGGTGTGAAAAATACGAGGAGCCTGAAAAGGCCTGAATAATACGAGGGGCCTGAAAAGGCGTGAAAAATATGAGGAGCCTGAAAAGGTGTGTAAAGTACGAGGAGCCGGAAAAGGTGTGAAAGATATGAGGAACCTGAAAAGGCCTGTAAAATACGAGGAGCCTGAAAAGGCCTGTAAAATACGAGGAGCCTGAAAAGGCCTGAAAAATTCGAGGAGCCTGAAAAGGCGTGAAAAATACGAGGAGCCTGAAAATGTGTGAGAAATACGAGGAGCCTGAAAAAGTGTGAAAAATACGAGGAGCCGGAAAAAGCCTGAAAAATATGAGGAGCCTGATAAGGTGTGAAAAATATGAGGAGACTGAAAAAGCCTGAAAAATACGAGGAGCCTGAAAAGGTGTGAAAAATATGAGGAGCCTGCAAAGGCCTGAAATATATGAGGAGCCGGAAAAGACCTGAAAAATATGAGGAGCCTGAGACGGCGTGAAAAATACGAGGAGCCTGAAAGTCCTGAAAAATAGGAGTAGCCGGAAAAGGCCTGAAAAATATGAGGAGCCTGAAAAGGTGTGAAAAATACGAAGAGCCTGAAAAGGTGTGAAAAATACGAGCAGCCTGAAAAGGTGTGAAAAATACGAGGAGCCTGAAAAGGCCTGAAAAATACGAGGAGCCTGAAAAGGCCTGAAAAATACGAGGAGCCTTAAAAGGTGTGAAAAATACGAGGAGCCAGAAGAGGCCTGAATAATACGAGGGGCCTGAAAAGGCGTGAAAAGTATGAGGAGCCTGAAAAGGTCTGTAAAATACAAGGAGCCTGAAAAGGTGTGAAAAATACGAGGAGCCTGAAAAGGCCTGTAAAATACGAGGAGCCTGAAAAGGTGTGAAAAATATGAGGAGCCTGAAAAGGCCTGAAAAATACGAGGAGCCTGAAAAGGCCTGAAAAATACGAGGAGCCTTAAAGTGCGTGAAAAATACGAGGAGCCTGAAAGGCCTGAAAAATACGAGGAGCCGGAAAAGGCCTGAAAAATATGAGGAGCCTGAAAAGGCCTGAAAAATACGAGGAGCCGGAAAACGCCTGAAAAATATGAGGAGCCTGAAGAGGTGTGAAAAATACGAGGAGGCTGATAAGGTGTGAAAAATATGAGGAGCCTGAAAAAGCGTGAAAAATACGAGGAGCCTGAAAAGGTGTGAAAAATACGAGGAGCCTGAAAAAGCCTGAAAAATTCGAGGGGCCTGAAAAGGTGTGAAAAATACTAGGAGCCTGAAAAGGCCTGTAAAATACGAGGAACCTGAAAAGGCCTGAAAAATTCGAGGTGCCTGAAAAGGCCTGAAAAATATGAGGTGCGTGAAAAGACCTGAAAAATACGAGGAGCCTGAAAAGGTGTGAAAAATACGAGGAGCCTGAAAAGGCGTGAAAAATACGAGGAGCCTGAAAAGGTGTGAAAAATATGAGGAGACGGAAAAGGCCTGAAAAATATGAGGAGTCGGTAAAGGACTGAAAAATATGAGGAGCCTGAAAAGGTGAGAAAAATACGAGGAGCATGAAAAGGCGTGAAAAATACGAGGAGCCTGAAAGGGCTTGAAAACTACGAAGATCCTGAAATGGTGTGAAAAATTCCAGGAGCCTGAAAAGTTGTGAAAAATACGAGGAGCCTGGTAAGGTGTGAAAAATACACGGAGCCTGAAAAGGTGTGAAAAATACGAGGAGCCTGAAAAGGTGTGAAAAATACGAGTAGCCTGAAAAGGCCTGATAAATATGACGGGCCTGAAAAGGTGTGAAAAATACGAGGAGCCTGAAAAGGTGTGAAAAATACGAGGAGCCTGAAAGTCCTGAAAAATAGGAGTAGCCGGAAAAGGCCTGAAAAATATGAGGAGCCTGAAAAGGTGTGAAAAATACGAGGAGCCTGAAAAGGTGTGAAAAATACGAGCAGCCTGAAAAGGTGTGAAAAATACGAGGAGCCTGAAAAGGTCTGAAAAATACGAGGAGCCTGAAAAGGCCTGAAAAATACGAGGAGCCTTAAAAGGTGTGAAAAATACGAGGAGCCAGAAAAGGCCTGAATAATACGAGGGGCCTGAAAAGGCGTGAAAAGTATGAGGAGCCTGAAAAGGTCTGTAAAATACGAGGAGCCTGAAAAGGTGTGAAAAATATGAGGAGCCTGAAAAGGCCTGAAAAATACGAGGAGCCAGAAAAGGCCTGAAAAATATGAGGAGCCTTAAAGTGCGTGAAAAATACGAGGAGCCTGAAAGGCCTGAAAAATACGAGGAGCCGGAAAAGGCCTGAAAAATATGAGGAGCCTGAAAAGGCCTGAAAAATACGAGGAGCCGGAAAACGCCTGAAAAATATGAGGAGCCTGAAGAGGTGTGAAAAATACGAGGAGGATGATAAGGTGTGAAAAATATGAGGAGCCTGAAAAAGCGTGAAAAATACGAGGAGCCTGAAAAGGTGTGAAAAATACGAGGAGCCTGAAAAAGCCTGAAAAATTCGAGGGGCCTGAAAAGGTGTGAAAAATACTAGGAGCCTGAAAAGGCCTGTAAAATACGAGGAACCTGAAAAGGCCTGAAAAATTCGAGGTGCCTGAAAAGGCCTGAAAAATATGAGGTGCGTGAAAAGACCTGAAAAATACGAGGAGCCTGAAAAGGCGTGAAAAATACGAGGAGCCTGAAAAGGTGTGAAAAATATGAGGAGACGGAAAAGGCCTGAAAAATATGAGGAGTCGGTAAAGGACTGAAAAATATGAGGAGCCTGAAAAGGTGAGAAAAATACGAGGAGCCTGAAAAGGCGTGAAAAATACGAGGAGCCTGAAAGGGCTTGAAAACTACGAAGATCCTGAAATGGTGTGAAAAATTCCAGGAGCCTGAAAAGTTGTGAAAAATACGAGGAGCCTGGTAAGGTGTGAAAAATACACGGAGCCTGAAAAGGTGTGAAAAATACGAGGAGCCTGAAAAGGTGTGAAAAATACGAGTAGCCTGAAAAGGCCTGATAAATATGACGGGCCTGAAAAGGTGTGAAAAATACGAGGAGCCTGAAAAGGTGTGAAAAATACGAGCAGCCTGAAAAGGTGTGAAAAATACGAGGAGCCTTAAAAGGTGTGAAAAATACGAGGAGCCAGAAAAGGCCTGAATAATACGAGGGGCTTGAAAAGGCGTGAAAAGTATGAGGAGCCTGAAAAGGTCTGAAAAATACAAGGAGCCTGAAAAGGTGTGAAAAATACGAGGAGCCTGAAAAGGCCTGTAAAATACGAGGAGCCTGAAAAGGTGTGAAAAATATGAGGAGCCTGAAAAGGCCTGAAAAATACGAGGAGCCAGAAAAGGCCTGAAAAATATGAGGAGCCTTAAAGTGCGTGAAAAATACGAGGAGCCTGAAAGGCCTGAAAAATACGAGGAGCCGGAAAAGGCCTGAAAAATATGAGGAGCCTGAAAAGGCCTGAAAAATACGAGGAGCCGGAAAACGCCTGAAAAATATGAGGAGCCTGAAGAGGTGTGAAAAATACGAGGAGGCTGATAAGGTGTGAAAAATATGAGGAGCCTGAAAAAGCGTGAAAAATACGAGGAGCCTGAAAAGGTGTGAAAAATACGAGGAGCCTGAAAAAGCCTGAAAAATTCGAGGGGCCTGAAAAGGTGTGAAAAATACTAGGAGCCTGAAAAGGCCTGTAAAATACGAGGAACCTGAAAAGGCCTGAAAAATTCGAGGTGCCTGAAAAGGCCTGAAAAATATGAGGTGCGTGAAAAGACCTGAAAAATACGAGGAGCCTGAAAAGGTGTGAAAAATACGAGGAGCCTGAAAGTCCTGAAAAATACGAGGAGCCTGAAAAGGTGTGAAAAATATGAGGAGCCTGAAAAGGTGTGAAAAATACGAAGAGCCTGAAAAGGTGTGAAAAATACGAGCAGCCTGAAAAGGTGTGAAAAATACGAGGAGCCTGAAAAGGCCTGAAAAATACGAGGAGCCTGAAAAGGCCTGAAAAATACGAGGAGCCTTAAAAGGTGTGAAAAATACGAGGAGCCAGAAGAGGCCTGAATAATACGAGGGGCCTGAAAAGGCGTGAAAAGTATGAGGAGCCTGAAAAGGTCTGTAAAATACAAGGAGCCTGAAAAGGTGTGAAAAATACGAGGAGCCTGAAAAGGCCTGTAAAATACGAGGAGCCTGAAAAGGTGTGAAAAATATGAGGAGCCTGAAAAGGCCTGAAAAATACGAGGAGCCAGAAAAGGTTTGAAAAATATGAGGATCCTGAAAAGGTGTGAAAAATACAAGGAGCCTGAAAAGGTGTGAAAAATACGACGAGCCTGAAAATGTGTGAAAAATACGAAGAGCCTGAAAAGGTGTGAAAAATACGAGGAGCCTGAAAAGGTGTGAAAAATAAGAGCAGCCTGAAAAGGTGTGAAAAATACGAGGAGCCTGAAAAGGCCTGAAAAATACGAGGAGCCTGAAAAGGTGTGAAAAATACGAGGATCCTGAAAAGGTGTGAAAAATACGAGGAGCCTGAAAAGGTGTGAAAAATACGAGGAGCCTGAAAAGATGTCAAAAATTAGAGGAGCCTGAAAAGGCCTGAAAAATACGAGGAGCCTGAAAAGTTGTGAAAAATACGAGGAGCCTGAAACGGTGTGAAAAATACGAGGAGCCGGAAAAGGTGTGCAAAATACAAGGAGCCTGAGAAGGTGTGAAAAATACTAGGAGCCTGAAAGGCCTGAAAAACACGAGGAGTCAGAAAAGGCCTTAAAAATATGAGGGGCCTGAAAAGGTGTGAAAAATAAAAGGAGCCTTAAAAGGCCTGAAAAATATGAGGAGCCTGAAAAGTTGTGAAAAATACGAAGAGCCTGAAAAGGTGTGAAAAATACGAGCAGCCTGAAAAGGTGTGAAAAATACGAGGAGCCGGAAAAGGTGTGAAAAATACGAGGAGCCTGAAAAGGTGTGAAAAATACGAGGAGCCTGAAAAGGCCTGAATAATACGAGGGGCCTGAAAAGGCGTGAAAAATATGAGGAGCCTGAAAAGGTGTGTAAAGTACGAGGAGCCGGAATAGGTGTGAAAGATATGAGGAACCTGAAAAGGCCTGTAAAATACGAGGAGCCTGAAAAGGCCTGTAAAATACGAGGAGCCTGAAAAGGCCTGAAAAATTCGAGGAGCCTGAAAAGGCGTGAAAAATACGAGGAGCCTGAAAATGTGTGAGAAATACGAGGAGCCTGAAAAAGTGTGAAAAATACGAGGAGCCGGAAAAAGCCTGAAAAATATGAGGAGCCTGATAAGGTGTGAAAAATATGAGGAGACTGAAAAAGCCTGAAAAATACGAGGAGCCTGAAAAGGTGTGAAAAATATGAGGAGCCTGCAAAGGCCTGAAATATATGAGGAGCCGGAAAAGACCTGAAAAATATGAGGAGCCTGAGACGGCGTGAAAAATACGAGGAGCCTGAAAGTCCTGAAAAATAGGAGTAGCCGGAAAAGGCCTGAAAAATATGAGGAGCCTGAAAAGGTGTGAAAAATACGAAGAGCCTGAAAAGGTGTGAAAAATACGAGCAGCCTGAAAAGGTGTGAAAAATACGAGGAGCCTGAAAAGGCCTGAAAAATACGAGGAGCCTGAAAAGGCCTGAAAAATACGAGGAGCCTTAAAAGGTGTGAAAAATACGAGGAGCCAGAAGAGGCCTGAATAATACGAGGGGCCTGAAAAGGCGTGAAAAGTATGAGGAGCCTGAAAAGGTCTGTAAAATACAAGGAGCCTGAAAAGGTGTGAAAAATACGAGGAGCCTGAAAAGGCCTGTAAAATACGAGGAGCCTGAAAAGGTGTGAAAAATATGAGGAGCCTGAAAAGGCCTGAAAAATACGAGGAGCCAGAAAAGGCCTGAAAAATATGAGGAGCCTTAAAGTGCGTGAAAAATACGAGGAGCCTGAAAGGCCTGAAAAATACGAGGAGCCGGAAAAGGCCTGAAAAATATGAGGAGCCTGAAAAGGCCTGAAAAATACGAGGAGCCGGAAAACGCCTGAAAAATATGAGGAGCCTGAAGAGGTGTGAAAAATACGAGGAGGCTGATAAGGTGTGAAAAATATGAGGAGCCTGAAAAAGCGTGAAAAATACGAGGAGCCTGAAAAGGTGTGAAAAATACGAGGAGCCTGAAAAAGCCTGAAAAATTCGAGGGGCCTGAAAAGGTGTGAAAAATACTAGGAGCCTGAAAAGGCCTGTAAAATACGAGGAACCTGAAAAGGCCTGAAAAATTCGAGGTGCCTGAAAAGGCCTGAAAAATATGAGGTGCGTGAAAAGACCTGAAAAATACGAGGAGCCTGAAAAGGTGTGAAAAATACGAGGAGCCTGAAAAGGCGTGAAAAATACGAGGAGCCTGAAAAGGTGTGAAAAATATGAGGAGACGGAAAAGGCCTGAAAAATATGAGGAGTCGGTAAAGGACTGAAAAATATGAGGAGCCTGAAAAGGTGAGAAAAATACGAGGAGCATGAAAAGGCGTGAAAAATACGAGGAGCCTGAAAGGGCTTGAAAACTACGAAGATCCTGAAATGGTGTGAAAAATTCCAGGAGCCTGAAAAGTTGTGAAAAATACGAGGAGCCTGGTAAGGTGTGAAAAATACACGGAGCCTGAAAAGGTGTGAAAAATACGAGGAGCCTGAAAAGGTGTGAAAAATACGAGTAGCCTGAAAAGGCCTGAAAAATATGACGGGCCTGAAAAGGTGTGAAAAATACGAGGAGCCTGAAAAGGTGTGAAAAATACGAGGAGCCTGAAAGTCCTGAAAAATAGGAGTAGCCAGAAAAGGCCTGAAAAATATGAGGAGCCTGAAAAGGTGTGAAAAATACGAAGAGCCTGAAAAGGTGTGAAAAATACGAGCAGCCTGAAAAGGTGTGAAAAATACGAGGAGCCTGAAAAGGCCTGAAAAATACGAGGAGCCTGAAAAGGCCTGAAAAATACGAGGAGCCTTAAAAGGTGTGAAAAATACGAGGAGCCAGAAGAGGCCTGAATAATACGAGGGGCCTGAAAAGGCGTGAAAAGTATGAGGAGCCTGAAAAGGTCTGTAAAATACGAGGAGCCTGAAAAGGTGTGAAAAATATGAGGAGCCTGAAAAGGCCTGAAAAATACGAGGAGAAAGAAAAGGCCTGAAAAATATGAGGAGCCTTAAAGTGCGTGAAAAATACGAGGAGCCTGAAAGGCCTGAAAAATACGAGGAGCCTGAAAAGGCCTGAAAAATATGAGGAGCCTGAAAAGGCCTGAAAAATACGAGGAGCCGGAAAACGCCTGAAAAATATGAGGAGCCTGAAGAGGTGTGAAAAATACGAGGAGGATGATAAGGTGTGAAAAATATGAGGAGCCTGAAAAAGCGTGAAAAATACGAGGAGCCTGAAAAGGTGTGAAAAATACGAGGAGCCTGAAAAAGCCTGAAAAATTCGAGGAGCCTGAAAAGGTGTGAAAAATACTAGGAGCCTGAAAAGGCCTGTAAAATACGAGGAACCTGAAAAGGCCTGAAAAATTCGAGGTGCCTGAAAAGGCCTGAAAAATATGAGGTGCGTGAAAAGACCTGAAAAATACGAGGAGCCTGAAAAGGCGTGAAAAATACGAGGAGCCTGAAAAGGTGTGAAAAATATGAGGAGACGGAAAAGGCCTGAAAAATATGAGGAGTCGGTAAAGGACTGAAAAATATGAGGAGCCTGAAAAGGTGAGAAAAATACGAGGAGCCTGAAAAGGCGTGAAAAATACGAGGAGCCTGAAAGGGCTTGAAAACTACGAAGATCCTGAAATGGTGTGAAAAATTCCAGGAGCCTGAAAAGTTGTGAAAAATACGAGGAGCCTGGTAAGGTGTGAAAAATACACGGAGCCTGAAAAGGTGTGAAAAATACGAGGAGCCTGAAAAGGTGTGAAAAATACGAGTAGCCTGAAAAGGCCTGATAAATATGACGGGCCTGAAAAGGTGTGAAAAATACGAGGAGCCTGAAAAGGTGTGAAAAATACGAGGAGCCTGAAAAGGTGTGAAAAATACGAGGAGCCTGAAAAGGTGTGAAAAATACGAGGAGCCAGAAGAGGCCTGAATAATACGAGGGGCCTGAAAAGGCGTGAAAAGTAGGAGGAGCCTGAAAAGGTCTGTAAAATACAAGGAGCCTGAAAAGGTGTGAAAAATACGAGGAGCCTGAAAAGGCCTGTAAAATACGAGGAGCCTGAAAAGGTGTGAAAAATATGAGGAGCCTGAAAAGGCCTGAAAAATACGAGGAGCCAGAAAAGGCCTGAAAAATATGAGGAGCCTTAAAGTGCGTGAAAAATACGAGGAGCCTGAAAGGCCTGAAAAATACGAGGAGCCGGAAAAGGCCTGAAAAATATGAGGAGCCTGAAAAGGCCTGAAAAATACGAGGAGCCGGAAAACGCCTGAAAAATATGAGGAGCCTGAAGAGGTGTGAAAAATACGAGGAGGCTGATAAGGTGTGAAAAATATGAGGAGCCTGAAAAAGCGTGAAAAATACGAGGAGCCTGAAAAGGTGTGAAAAATACGAGGAGCCTGAAAAAGCCTGAAAAATTCGAGGGGCCTGAAAAGGTGTGAAAAATACTAGGAGCCTGAAAAGGCCTGTAAAATACGAGGAACCTGAAAAGGCCTGAAAAATTCGAGGTGCCTGAAAAGGCCTGAAAAATATGAGGTGCGTGAAAAGACCTGAAAAATACGAGGAGCCTGAAAAGGTGTGAAAAATACGAGGAGCCTGAAAGTCCTGAAAAATACGAGGAGCCTGAAAAGGTGTGAAAAATATGAGGAGCCTGAAAAGGTGTGAAAAATACGAAGAGCCTGAAAAGGTGTGAAAAATACGAGGAGCCTGAAAAGGTCTGAAAAATACGAGGAGCCTGAAAAGGCCTGAAAAATACGAGGAGCCTGAAAAGGCCTGAAAAATACGAGGAGCCTTAAAAGGTGTGAAAAATACGAGGAGCCAGAAGAGGCCTGAATAATACGAGGGGCCTGAAAAGGCGTGAAAAGTATGAGGAGCCTGAAAAGGTCTGTAAAATACAAGGAGCCTGAAAAGGTGTGAAAAATACGAGGAGCCTGAAAAGGCCTGAAAAATACGAGGAGCCTGAAAAGGTGTGAAAAATATGAGGAGCCTGAAAAGGCCTGAAAAATACGAGGAGCCAGAAAAGGCCTGAAAAATATGAGGAGCCTTAAAGTGCGTGAAAAATACGAGGAGCCTGAAAGGCCTGAAAAATACGAGGAGCCGGAAAAGGCCTGAAAAATATGAGGAGCCTGAAAAGGCCTGAAAAATACGAGGAGCCGGAAAACGCCTGAAAAATATGAGGAGCCTGAAGAGGTGTGAAAAATACGAGGAGGCTGATAAGGTGTGAAAAATATGAGGAGCCTGAAAAAGCGTGAAAAATACGAGGAGCCTGAAAAGGTGTGAAAAATACGAGGAGCCTGAAAAAGCCTGAAAAATTCGAGGGGCCTGAAAAGGTGTGAAAAATACTAGGAGCCTGAAAAGGCCTGTAAAATACGAGGAACCTGAAAAGGCCTGAAAAATTCGAGGTGCCTGAAAAGGCCTGAAAAATATGAGGTGCGTGAAAAGACCTGAAAAATACGAGGAGCCTGAAAAGGTGTGAAAAATACGAGGAGCCTGAAAAGGCGTGAAAAATACGAGGAGCCTGAAAAGGTGTGAAAAATATGAGGAGACGGAAAAGGCCTGAAAAATATGAGGAGTCGGTAAAGGACTGAAAAATATGAGGAGCCTGAAAAGGTGAGAAAAATACGAGGAGCATGAAAAGGCGTGAAAAATACGAGGAGCCTGAAAGGGCTTGAAAACTACGAAGATCCTGAAATGGTGTGAAAAATTCCAGGAGCCTGAAAAGTTGTGAAAAATACGAGGAGCCTGGTAAGGTGTGAAAAATACACGGAGCCTGAAAAGGTGTGAAAAATACGAGGAGCCTGAAAAGGTGTGAAAAATACGAGTAGCCTGAAAAGGCCTGATAAATATGACGGGCCTGAAAAGGTGTGAAAAATACGAGGAGCCTGAAAAGGTGTGAAAAATACGAGGAGCCTGAAAGTCCTGAAAAATAGGAGTAGCCAGAAAAGGCCTGAAAAATATGAGGAGCCTGAAAAGGTGTGAAAAATACGAAGAGCCTGAAAAGGTGTGAAAAATACGAGCAGCCTGAAAAGGTGTGAAAAATACGAGGAGCCTGAAAAGGCCTGAAAAATACGAGGAGCCTGAAAAGGCCTGAAAAATACGAGGAGCCTGAAAAGGTGTGAAAAATACGAGGAGCCAGAAGAGGCCTGAATAATACGAGGGGCCTGAAAAGGCGTGAAAAGTATGAGGAGCCTGAAAAGGTCTGTAAAATACGAGGAGCCTGAAAAGGTGTGAAAAATATGAGGAGCCTGAAAAGGCCTGAAAAATACGAGGAGAAAGAAAAGGCCTGAAAAATATGAGGAGCCTTAAAGTGCGTGAAAAATACGAGGAGCCTGAAAGGCCTGAAAAATACGAGGAGCCGGAAAAGGCCTGAAAAATATGAGGAGCCTGAAAAGGCCTGAAAAATACGAGGAGCCGGAAAACGCCTGAAAAATATGAGGAGCCTGAAGAGGTGTGAAAAATACGAGGAGGCTGATAAGGTGTGAAAAATATGAGGAGCCTGAAAAAGCGTGAAAAATACGAGGAGCCTGAAAAGGTGTGAAAAATACGAGGAGCCTGAAAAAGCCTGAAAAATTCGAGGGGCCTGAAAAGGTGTGAAAAATACTAGGAGCCTGAAAAGGCCTGTAAAATACGAGGAACCTGAAAAGGCCTGAAAAATTCGAGGTGCCTGAAAATGTGTGAAAAATACGAGGAGCCTGAAAAGGCGTGAAAAATACGAGGAGCCTGAAAAGGTGTGAAAAATATGAGGAGACGGAAAAGGCCTGAAAAATATGAGGAGTCGGTAAAGGACTGAAAAATATGAGGAGCCTGAAAAGGTGAGAAAAATACGAGGAGCCTGAAAAGGCGTGAAAAATACGAGGAGCCTGAAAGGGCTTGAAAACTACGAAGATCCTGAAATGGTGTGAAAAATTCCAGGAGCCTGAAAAGTTGTGAAAAATACGAGGAGCCTGGTAAGGTGTGAAAAATACACGGAGCCTGAAAAGGTGTGAAAAATACGAGGAGCCTGAAAAGGTGTGAAAAATACGAGTAGCCTGAAAAGGCCTGATAAATATGACGGGCCTGAAAAGGTGTGAAAAATACGAGGAGCCTGAAAAGGTGTGAAAAATACGAGGAGCCTGAAAAGGTGTGAAAAATACGAGGAGCCTTAAAAGGTGTGAAAAATACGAGGAGCCAGAAGAGGCCTGAATAATACGAGGGGCCTGAAAAGGCGTGAAAAGTATGAGGAGCCTGAAAAGGTCTGTAAAATACAAGGAGCCTGAAAAGGTGTGAAAAATACGAGGAGCCTGAAAAGGCCTGTAAAATACGAGGAGCCTGAAAAGGTGTGAAAAATATGAGGAGCCTGAAAAGGCCTGAAAAATACGAGGAGAAAGAAAAGGCCTGAAAAATATGAGGAGCCTTAAAGTGCGTGAAAAATACGAGGAGCCTGAAAGGCCTGAAAAATACGAGGAGCCGGAAAAGGCCTGAAAAATATGAGGAGCCTGAAAAGGCCTGAAAAATACGAGGAGCCGGAAAACGCCTGAAAAATATGAGGAGCCTGAAGAGGTGTGAAAAATACGAGGAGGCTGATAAGGTGTGAAAAATATGAGGAGCCTGAAAAAGCGTGAAAAATACGAGGAGCCTGAAAAGGTGTGAAAAATACGAGGAGCCTGAAAAAGCCTGAAAAATTCGAGGGGCCTGAAAAGGTGTGAAAAATACTAGGAGCCTGAAAAGGCCTGTAAAATACGAGGAACCTGAAAAGGCCTGAAAAATTCGAGGTGCCTGAAAAGGCCTGAAAAATATGAGGTGCGTGAAAAGACCTGAAAAATACGAGGAGCCTGAAAAGGTGTGAAAAATACGAGGAGCCTGAAAAGGCGTGAAAAATACGAGGAGCCTGAAAAGGTGTGAAAAATATGAGGAGCCTGAAAAGGTGTGAAAAATACGAAGAGCCTGAAAAGGTGTGAAAAATACGAGCAGCCTGAAAAGGTGTGAAAAATACGAGGAGCCTGAAAAGGCCTGAAAAATACGAGGAGCCTGAAAAGGCCTGAAAAATACGAGGAGCCAGAAAAGGCCTGAAAAATATGAGTAGCCTTAAAGTGCGTGAAAAATACGAGGAGCCTGAAAGGCCTGAAAAATACGAGGAGCCGGAAAAGGCCTGAAAAATATGAGGAGCCTGAAAAGGCCTGAAAAATACGAGGAGCCGGAAAACGCCTGAAAAATATGAGGAGCCTGAAGAGGTGTGAAAAATACGAGGAGGCTGATAAGGTGTGAAAAATATGAGGAGCCTGAAAAAGCGTGAAAAATACGAGGAGCCTGAAAAGGTGTGAAAAATACTAGGAGCCTGAAAAGGCCTGTAAAATACGAGGAACCTGAAAAGGCCTGAAAAATTCGAGGTGCCTGAAAAGGCCTGAAAAATATGAGGTGCGTGAAAAGACCTGAAAAATACGAGGAGCCTGAAAAGGTGTGAAAAATACGAGGAGCCTGAAAAGGCGTGAAAAATACGAGGAGCCTGAAAAGGTGTGAAAAATATGAGGAGACGGAAAAGGCCTGAAAAATATGAGGAGTCGGTAAAGGACTGAAAAATATGAGGAGCCTGAAAAGGTGAGAAAAATACGAGGAGCCTGAAAAGGCGTGAAAAATACGAGGAGCCTGAAAGGGCTTGAAAACTACGAAGATCCTGAAATGGTGTGAAAAATTCCAGGAGCCTGAAAAGTTGTGAAAAATACGAGGAGCCTGGTAAGGTGTGAAAAATACACGGAGCCTGAAAAGGTGTGAAAAATACGAGGAGCCTGAAAAGGTGTGAAAAATACGAGTAGCCTGAAAAGGCCTGATAAATATGACGGGCCTGAAAAGGTGTGAAAAATACGAGGAGCCTGAAAAGGTGTGAAAAATACGAGGAGCCTGAAAGTCCTGAAAAATAGGAGTAGCCGGAAAAGGCCTGAAAAATATGAGGAGCCTGAAAAGGTGTGAAAAATACGAAGAGCCTGAAAAGGTGTGAAAAATACGAGGAGCCTGAAAAGGTGTGAAAAATACGAGGAGCCTGAAAAGGCCTGAAAAATACGAGGAGCCTGAAAAGGTGTGAAAAATACGAGGAGCCTTAAAAGGTGTGAAAAATACGAGGAGCCAGAAGAGGCCTGAATAATACGAGGGGCCTGAAAAGGCGTGAAAAGTATGAGGAGCCTGAAAAGGTCTGTAAAATACGAGGAGCCTGAAAAGGTGTGAAAAATATGAGGAGCCTGAAAAGGCCTGAAAAATACGAGGAGCCAGAAAAGGCCTGAAAAATATGAGGAGCCTTAAAGTGCGTGAAAAATACGAGGAGCCTGAAAAGGCGTGAAAAATACGAGGAGCCTGAAAGGGCTTGAAAACTACGAAGATCCTGAAATGGTGTGAAAAATTCCAGGAGCCTGAAAAGTTGTGAAAAATACGAGGAGCCTGGTAAGGTGTGAAAAATACACGGAGCCTGAAAAGGTGTGAAAAATACGAGGAGCCTGAAAAGGTGTGAAAAATACGAGTAGCCTGAAAAGGCCTGATAAATATGACGGGCCTGAAAAGGTGTGAAAAATACGAGGAGCCTGAAAAGGTGTGAAAAATACGAGGAGCCTGAAAGTCCTGAAAAATAGGAGTAGCCGGAAAAGGCCTGAAAAATATGAGGAGCCTGAAAAGGTGTGAAAAATACGAAGAGCCTGAAAAGGTGTGAAAAATACGAGCAGCCTGAAAAGGTGTGAAAAATACGAGGAGCCTGAAAAGGCCTGAAAAATACGAGGAGCCTGAAAAGGCCTGAAAAATACGAGGAGCCTTAAAAGGTGTGAAAAATACGAGGAGCCAGAAGAGGCCTGAATAATACGAGGGGCCTGAAAAGGCGTGAAAAGTATGAGGAGCCTGAAAAGGTCTGTAAAATACAAGGAGCCTGAAAAGGTGTGAAAAATACGAGGAGCCTGAAAAGGCCTGTAAAATACGAGGAGCCTGAAAAGGTGTGAAAAATATGAGGAGCCTGAAAAGGCCTGAAAAATACGAGGAGCCAGAAAAGGCCTGAAAAATATGAGGAGCCTTAAAGTGCGTGAAAAATACGAGGAGCCTGAAAGGCCTGAAAAATACGAGGAGCCGGAAAAGGCCTGAAAAATATGAGGAGCCTGAAAAGGCCTGAAAAATACGAGGAGCCGGAAAACGCCTGAAAAATATGAGGAGCCTGAAGAGGTGTGAAAAATACGAGGAGGCTGATAAGGTGTGAAAAATATGAGGAGCCTGAAAAAGCGTGAAAAATACGAGGAGCCTGAAAAGGTGTGAAAAATACGAGGAGCCTGAAAAAGCCTGAAAAATTCGAGGGGCCTGAAAAGGTGTGAAAAATACTAGGAGCCTGAAAAGGCCTGTAAAATACGAGGAACCTGAAAAGGCCTGAAAAATTCGAGGTGCCTGAAAAGGCCTGAAAAATATGAGGTGCGTGAAAAGACCTGAAAAATACGAGGAGCCTGAAAAGGTGTGAAAAATACGAGGAGCCTGAAAAGGCGTGAAAAATACGAGGAGCCTGAAAAGGTGTGAAAAATATGAGGAGACGGAAAAGGCCTGAAAAATATGAGGAGTCGGTAAAGGACTGAAAAATATGAGGAGCCTGAAAAGGTGAGAAAAATACGAGGAGCCTGAAAAGGCGTGAAAAATACGAGGAGCCTGAAAGGGCTTGAAAACTACGAAGATCCTGAAATGGTGTGAAAAATTCCAGGAGCCTGAAAAGTTGTGAAAAATACGAGGAGCCTGGTAAGGTGTGAAAAATACACGGAGCCTGAAAAGGTGTGAAAAATACGAGGAGACTGAAAAGGTGTGAAAAATACGAGGAGCCTGAAAAGTCGTGAAAACTACGAGTAGCCTGAAAAGGCCTGATAAATATGACGGGCCTGAAAAGGTGTGAAAAATACGAGGAGCCTGAAAAGGTGTGAAAAATACGAGGAGCCTGAAAAGGCCTGAAAAATATGAGGAGCCTGAAAAGGCGTGAAAAATACGAGGAGCCTGAAAAGGTGTGAAAAATACGAGGAGCCTGAATAGGTGTGAAAAACACGAGGAGCCTGAAAAGGTGTGAAAAATACGAGGAGCCTGAAAAGGTGTGAAAAATACAAGGAGCCTGAAAAGGTTTGAAAAATACTAGGAGCCTGAAAGGCCTGAAAAACACGAGGAGTCAGAAAAGGCCTTAAAAATATGAGGGGCCTGAAAAGGTGTGAAAAATAAAAGGAGCCTGAAAAGGCCTGAAAAATATGAGGAGCCTGAAAAGTTGTGAAAAATACGAAGAGCCTGAAAAGGTGTGAAAAATACGAGGAGCCTGAAAAGGTGTGAAAAATACGAGGAGCCGGAAAAGGTGTGAAAATTACGAGGAGCCTGAAAAGGTGTGAAAAATACGAGGAGCCTGATAAGGCCTGTAAAATACGAGGAGCCTGAAAAGGTGTGAAAAATACTAGGAGCCTGAAAGGCCTGAAAAATATGAGGAGTCAGAAAAGGTGTGAAAAATACGAGGAGCCTGAAAAGGTGTGAAAAGTTCGAGGAGCCTGTAAAGTTTTGAAAAATATGAGGAGCCTGAAAAGGTGTGAAAAATACGAGGAGCCTGAAAAGGTGTGAAAGATACGAGGAACCTGAAAAGGCCTGTAAAATACGAGGAGCCTGAAAAGGCGTGAAAAATACAAGGAGCCTGAAAATGCGTGAAAAATACGAGGAGCCTGAAAAGGTGTGTAAAATACGAGGAGCCTGAAAAGGCCTTTAAAATACGATGAGCCTGAATAGATGTGAAAAATACGAGGAGCCTGAAAAGGCCTGAAAAATATGAGGAGCCTGAAAAGTTGTGAAAAATACGAGGAGCCAGAAAAGGCCTGAATAATACGAGGGGCCTGAAAAGGCGTGAGAAATATGAGTAGCCTGAAAAGTTGTGTAAAATACGAGGAGCCTGAAATGGTGTGAAGAATACGAGGAGCCTGAAAGGCCTGTAAAATACGAGGAGCCTGAAAAGGCGTGAATAATACAAGGAGCCTGAAAATGCGTGAAAAATACGAGGAGCCTGAAAAGGTGTGTAAAATACGAGGAGCCTGAAAAGGCCTTTAAAATACGATGAGCCTGAATAGGTGTGAAAAATACGAGGAGCCTGAAAAGGCCTGAAAAATATGAGGAGCCTGAAAAGGTGTGAAAAATACGAGGACCCTGAAAAGGCCTGAAAAATATGAGGAGCCTGAAAAGGTGTGAAAAATACGAGGAGCCTGAAAAGGCCTGAAAAATATGAGGGGCGTGAAAAGACCTGAAAAATACGAGGAGCCTGAAAAGGTGTGAAAAATACGAGGAGCCTGAAAAGGCGTGAAAAATACGAGGAGCCTGAAAAGGTGTGAAAAATATGAGGAGACGGAAAAGGCCTGAAAAATATGAGGAGTCGGTAAAGGACTGAAAAATATGAGGAGCCTGAAAAGGTGAGAAAAATACGAGGAGCATGAAAAGGCGTGAAAAATACGAGGAGCCTGAAAGGGCTTGAAAACTACGAAGATCCTGAAATGGTGTGAAAAATTCCAGGAGCCTGAAAAGTTGTGAAAAATACGAGGAGCCTGAAAAGGTGTGAAAAATACACGGAGCCTGAAAAGGTGTGAAAAATACGAGGAGCCTGAAAAGGTGTGAAAAATACGAGTAGCCTGAAAAGGCCTGATAAATATGACGGGCCTGAAAAGGTGTGAAAAATACGAGGAGCCTGAAAAGGTGTGAAAAATACGAGGAGCCTGAAAGTCCTGAAAAATAGGAGTAGCCGGAAAAGGCCTGAAAAATATGAGGAGCCTGAAAAGGTGTGAAAAATACGAAGAGCCTGAAAAGGTGTGAAAAATACGAGGAGCCTGAAAAGGTGTGAAAAATACGAGGAGCCTGAAAAGGCCTGAAAAATACGAGGAGCCTGAAAAGGCCTGAAAAATACGAGGAGCCTTAAAAGGTGTGAAAAATACGAGGAGCCAGAAGAGGCCTGAATAATACGAGGGGCCTGAAAAGGCGTGAAAAGTATGAGGAGCCTGAAAAGGTCTGTAAAATACGAGGAGCCTGAAAAGGTGTGAAAAATATGAGGAGCCTGAAAAGGCCTGAAAAATACGAGGAGCCAGAAAAGGCCTGAAAAATATGAGGAGCCTTAAAGTGCGTGAAAAATACGAGGAGCCTGAAAGGCCTGAAAAATACGAGGAGCCGGAAAAGGCCTGAAAAATATGAGGAGCCTGAAAAGGCCTGAAAAATACGAGGAGCCGGAAAACGCCTTAAAAATATGAGGAGCCTGAAGAGGTGTGAAAAATACGAGGAGGATGATAAGGTGTGAAAAATATGAGGAGCCTGAAAAAGCGTGAAAAATACGAGGAGCCTGAAAAGGTGTGAAAAATACGAGGAGCCTGAAAAAGCCTGAAAAATTGGAGGAGCCTGAAAAGGTGTGAAAAATACGAGGAGCCTGAAAAGGCCTGTAAAATACGAGGAACCTGAAAAGGCCTGAAAAATTCGAGGTGCCTGAAAAGGCCTGAAAAATATGAGGTGCGTGAAAAGACCTGAAAAATACGAGGAGCCTGAAAAGGCGTGAAAAATACGAGGAGCCTGAAAAGGTGTGAAAAATATGAGGAGACGGAAAAGGCGTGAAAAATATGAGGAGTCGGTAAAGGACTGAAAAATATGAGGAGCCTGAAAAGGTGAGAAAAATACGAGGAGCCTGAAAAGGCGTGAAAAATACGAGGAGCCTGAAAGGGCTTGAAAACTACGAAGATCCTGAAATGGTGTGAAAAATTCCAGGAGCCTGAAAAGTTGTGAAAAATACGAGGAGCCTGGTAAGGTGTGAAAAATACACGGAGCCTGAAAAGGTGTGAAAAATACGAGGAGCCTGAAAAGGTGTGAAAAATACGAGTAGCCTGAAAAGGCCTGATAAATATGAGGGGCCTGAAAAGGTGTGAAAAATACGAGGAGCCTGAAAAGGTGTGAAAAATACGAGGAGCCTGAAAGTCCTGAAAAATAGGAGTAGCCGGAAAAGGCCTGAAAAATATGAGGAGCCTGAAAAGGTGTGAAAAATACGAAGAGCCTGAAAAGGTGTGAAAAATACGAGCAGCCTGAAAAGGTGTGAAAAATACGAGGAGCCTGAAAAGGCCTGAAAAATACGAGGAGCCTGAAAAGGCCTGAAAAATACGAGGAGCCTTAAAAGGTGTGAAAAATACGAGGAGCCAGAAGAGGCCTGAATAATACGAGGGGCCTGAAAAGGCGTGAAAAGTATGAGGAGCCTGAAAAGGTCTGTAAAATACAAGGAGCCTGAAAAGGTGTGAAAAATACGAGGAGCCTGAAAAGGCCTGTAAAATACGAGGAGCCTGAAAAGGTGTGAAAAATATGAGGAGCCTGAAAAGGCCTGAAAAATACGAGGAGCCAGAAAAGGCCTGAAAAATATGAGGAGCCTTAAAGTGCGTGAAAAATACGAGGAGCCTGAAAGGCCTGAAAAATACGAGGAGCCGGAAAAGGCCTGAAAAATATGAGGAGCCTGAAAAGGCCTGAAAAATACGAGGAGCTGGAAAACGCCTGAAAAATATGAGGAGCCTGAAGAGGTGTGAAAAATACGAGGAGGCTGATAAGGTGTGAAAAATATGAGGAGCCTGAAAAAGCGTGAAAAATACGAGGAGCCTGAAAAGGTGTGAAAAATACGAGGAGCCTGAAAAAGCCTGAAAAATTCGAGGGGCCTGAAAAGGTGTGAAAAATACTAGGAGCCTGAAAAGGCCTGTAAAATACGAGGAACCTGAAAAGGCCTGAAAAATTCGAGGTGCCTGAAAAGGCCTGAAAAATATGAGGTGCGTGAAAAGACCTGAAAAATACGAGGAGCCTGAAAAGGTGTGAAAAATACGAGGAGCCTGAAAAGGCGTGAAAAATACGAGGAGCCTGAAAAGGTGTGAAAAATATGAGGAGACGGAAAAGGCCTGAAAAATATGAGGAGTCGGTAAAGGACTGAAAAATATGAGGAGCCTGAAAAGGTGAGAAAAATACGAGGAGCCTGAAAAGGCGTGAAAAATACGAGGAGCCTGAAAGGGCTTGAAAACTACGAAGATCCTGAAATGGTGTGAAAAATTCCAGGAGCCTGAAAAGTTGTGAAAAATACGAGGAGCCTGGTAAGGTGTGAAAAATACACGGAGCCTGAAAAGGTGTGAAAAATACGAGGAGACTGAAAAGGTGTGAAAAATACGAGGAGCCTGAAAAGTCGTGAAAACTACGAGTAGCCTGAAAAGGCCTGATAAATATGACGGGCCTGAAAAGGTGTGAAAAATACGAGGAGCCTGAAAAGGTGTGAAAAATACGAGGAGCCTGAAAAGGCCTGAAAAATATGAGGAGCCTGAAAAGGTGTGAAAAATACGAGGAGCCTGAAAAGGTGTGAAAAATACGAGGAGCCTGAATAGGTGTGAAAAACACGAGGAGCCTGAAAAGGTGTGAAAAATACGAGGAGCCTGAAAAGGTGTGAAAAATACAAGGAGCCTGAAAAGGTTTGAAAAATACTAGGAGCCTGAAAGGCCTGAAAAACACGAGGAGTCAGAAAAGGCCTTAAAAATATGAGGGGCCTGAAAAGGTGTGAAAAATAAAAGGAGCCTGAAAAGGCCTGAAAAATATGAGGAGCCTGAAAAGTTGTGAAAAATACGAAGAGCCTGAAAAGGTGTGAAAAATACGAGGAGCCTGAAAAGGTGTGAAAAATACGAGGAGCCGGAAAAGGTGTGAAAATTACGAGGAGCCTGAAAAGGTGTGAAAAATACGAGGAGCCTGAAAAGGCCTGAAAAATACGAGGAGCCTGAAAAGGTGTGAAAAATACGAGGAGCCTGAAAACGCCTGAAAAATATGAGGGGCGTGAAAAGGTGTGAAAAATACGAGGAGCCTGAAAAGGTGTGAAAAGTTCGAGGAGCCTGTAAAGTTTTGAAAAATATGCGGAGCCTGAAAAGGTGTGAAAAATACGAGGAGCCTGAAAAGGTGTGAAAGATACGAGGAACCTGAAAAGGCCTGTAAAATACGAGGAGCCTGAAAAGGCGTGAAAAATACAAGGAGCCTGAAAATGCGTGAAAAATACGAGGAGCCTGAAAAGGTGTGTAAAATACGAGGAGCCTGAAAAGGCCTTTAAAATACGATGAGCCTGAATAGATGTGAAAAATACGAGGAGCCTGAAAAGGCCTGAAAAATATGAGGAGCCTGAAAAGTTGTGAAAAATACGAGGAGCCAGAAAAGGCCTGAATAATACGAGGGGCCTGAAAAGGCGTGAGAAATATGAGTAGCCTGAAAAGTTGTGTAAAATACGAGGAGCCTGAAATGGTGTGAAGAATACGAGGAGCCTGAAAGGCCTGTAAAATACGAGGAGCCTGAAAAGGCGTGAATAATACAAGGAGCCTGAAAATGCGTGAAAAATACGAGGAGCCTGAAAAGGTGTGTAAAATACGAGGAGCCTGAAAAGGCCTTTAAAATACGATGAGCCTGAATAGGTGTGAAAAATACGAGGAGCCTGAAAAGGCCTGAAAAATATGAGGAGCCTGAAAAGGTGTGAAAAATACGAGGACCCTGAAAAGGCCTGAAAAATATGAGGAGCCTGAAAAGGTGTGAAAAATACGAGGAGCCTGAAAAGGCCTGAAAAATATGAGGGGCGTGAAAAGATGTGAAAAATACGAGGAGCCTGAAAGGGCCTGAAATACGAGGACGTGAAAAGGTGTGAAAAATATGAAGAGGCTGAATAGGTGTGAAAAGTTCGAGGAGCCTGAAAAGGCGTCAAAAATACGAGGAACCTGAAAAGGTGTGAAAAATATGAGGAGCCTGAAAAGGACTGAAAAATACGAGGAGACTGAAAAAGCCTGAAAAATACGAGGAGCCTGATAAGGTGTGAAAAATATGAGGAGACTGAAAAAGCCTAAAAAATACGAGGAGCCTGAAAAGGTGTGAAAAATACGACGAGACTGAAAATGTGTGAAAAATACGAAGAGCCTGAAAAGGTGTGAAAAATACGAGGAGCCTGAAAAGGTGTGAAAAATACGAGCAGCCTGAAAAGGTGTGAAAAATACGAGGAGCCTGAAAAGGCCTGAAAAATACGAGGAGCCTGAAAAGGTGTGAAAAATACGAAGAGCCTGAAAAGGCCTGAAAAATACGAGGAGCCTGAAAAGGTGTGAAAAATATGAGGAGACGGAAAAGGCCTGAAAAATATGAGGAGTCGGTAAAGGACTGAAAAATATGAGGAGCCTGAAAAGGTGAGAAAAATACGAGGAGCCTGAAAAGGCGTGAAAAATACGAGGAGCCTGAAAGGGCTTGAAAACTACGAAGATCCTGAAATGGTGTGAAAAATTCCAGGAGCCTGAAAAGTTGTGAAAAATACGAGGAGCCTGGTAAGGTGTGAAAAATACACGGAGCCTGAAAAGGTGTGAAAAATACGAGGAGCCTGAAAAGGTGTGAAAACTACGAGTAGCCTGAAAAGGCCTGATAAATATGACGGGCCTGAAAAGGTGTGAAAAATACGAGGAGCCTGAAAAGGTGTGAAAAATAGGAGTAGCCTGAAAACGCCTGAAAAATATGAGGAGCCTGAAAAGGTGTGAAAAATATGAAGAGCCTGAAAAGGTCTGAAAAATACGAGGAGCCTGAAAAGGTGAGAAAAATACGAGGAGCCTGAAAAGGCGTGAAAAATACGAGGAGCCTGAAAGGGCTTGAAAACTACGAAGATCCTGAAATGGTGTGAAAAATTCCAGGAGCCTGAAAAGTTGTGAAAAATACGAGGAGCCTGGTAAGGTGTGAAAAATACACGGAGCCTGAAAAGGTGTGAAAAATACGAGGAGCCTGAAAAGGTGTGAAAATTACGAGTAGCCTGAAAAGGCCTGATAAATATGACGGGCCTGAAAAGGTGTGAAAAATACGAGGAGCCTGAAAAGGTGTGAAAAATACGAGGAGCCAGAAAAGTCCTGAAAAATAGGAGTAGCCGGAAAAGGCCTGAAAAATATGAGGAGCCTGAAAAGGTGTGAAAAATACGAAGAGCCTGAAAAGGTGTGAAAAATACGAGCAGCCTGAAAAGGTGTGAAAAATACGAGGAGCCTGAAAAGGCCTGAAAAATACGAGGAGCCTGAAAAGGCCTGAAAAATACGAGGAGCCTTAAAAGGTGTGAAAAATACGAGGAGCCAGAAGAGGCCTGAATAATACGAGGGGCCTGAAAAGGCGTGAAAAGTATGAGGAGCCTGAAAAGGTCTGTAAAATACAAGGAGCCTGAAAAGGTGTGAAAAATACGAGGAGCCTGAAAGTCCTGAAAAATAGGAGTAGCCGGAAAAGGCCTGAAAAATATGAGGAGCCTGAAAAGGTGTGAAAAATACGAAGAGCCTGAAAAGGTGTGAAAAATACGAGGAGCCTGAAAAGGTGTGAAAAATACGAGGAGCCTGAAAAGGCCTGAAAAATACGAGGAGCCTGAAAAGGCCTGAAAAATATGAGGAGCCTTAAAAGGTGTGAAAAATACGAGGAGCCAGAAGAGGCCTGAATAATACGAGGGGCCTGAAAAGGCGTGAAAAGTATGAGGAGCCTGAAAAGGTCTGTAAAATACAAGGAGCCTGAAAAGGTGTGAAAAATACGAGGAGCCTGAAAAGGCCTGTAAAATACGAGGAGCCTGAAAAGGTGTGAAAAATATGAGGAGCCTGAAAAGGCCTGAAAAATACGAGGAGCCAGAAAAGGCCTGAAAAATATGAGGAGCCTTAAAGTGCGTGAAAAATACGAGGAGCCTGAAAGGCCTGAAAAATACGAGGAGCCGGAAAAGGCCTGAAAAATATGAGGAGCCTGAAAAGGCCTGAAAAATACGAGGAGCCGGAAAACGCCTGAAAAATATGAGGAGCCTGAAGAGGTGTGAAAAATACGAGGAGGCTGATAAGGTGTGAAAAATATGAGGAGCCTGAAAAAGCGTGAAAAATACGAGGAGCCTGAAAAGGTGTGAAAAATACGAGGAGCCTGAAAAAGCCTGAAAAATTCGAGGGGCCTGAAAAGGTGTGAAAAATTCGAGGTGCCTGAAAAGGCCTGTAAAATACGAGTAGCCTGAAAAGGCCTGAAAAATTCGAGGTGCCTGAAAAGGCCTGAAAAATATGAGGTGCGTGAAAAGACCTGAAAAATACGAGGAGCCGGAAAAGGTGTGAAAAATACGAGGAGCCTGAAAAGGCGTGAAAAATACGAGGAGCCTGAAAAGGTGTGAAAAATATGAGGAGACGGAAAAGGCCTGAAAAATATGAGGAGTCGGTAAAGGACTGAAAAATATGAGGAGCCTGAAAAGGTGAGAAAAATACGAGGAGCCTGAAAAGGCGTGAAAAATACGAGGAGCCTGAAAGGGCTTGAAAACTACGAAGATCCTGAAATGGTGTGAAAAATTCCAGGAGCCTGAAAAGTTGTGAAAAATACGAGGAGCCTGGTAAGGTGTGAAAAATACACGGAGCCTGAAAAGGTGTGAAAAATACGAGGAGCCTGAAAAGGTGTGAAAAATACGAGGAGCCTGAAAAGGCCTGATAAATATGACGGGCCTGAAAAGGTGTGAAAAATACGAGGAGCCTGAAAAGGTGTGAAAAATACGAGGAGCCTGAAAGTCCTGAAAAATAGGAGTAGCCGGAAAAGGCCTGAAAAATATGAGGAGCCTGAAAAGGTGTGAAAAATACGAAGAGCCTGAAAAGGTGTGAAAAATACGAGCAGCCTGAAAAGGTGTGAAAAATACGAGGAGCCTGAAAAGGCCTGAAAAATACGAGGAGCCTGAAAAGGCCTGAAAAATACGAGGAGCCTTAAAAGGTGTGAAAAATACGAGGAGCCAGAAGAGGCCTGAATAATACGAGGGGCCTGAAGAGGTGTGAAAAATACGAGGAGGATGATAAGGTGTGAAAAATATGAGGAGCCTGAAAAAATGTGAAAAATACGAGGAGCCTGAAAAGGTGTGAAAAATACGAGGAGCCTGAAAAAGCCTGAAAAATTCGAGGGGCCTGAAAAGGTGTGAAAAATACTAGGAGCCTGAAAAGGCCTGTAAAATACGAGGAACCTGAAAAGGCCTGAAAAATTCGAGGTGCCTGAAAAGGCCTGAAAAATATGAGGTGCGTGAAAAGACCTGAAAAACACGAGGAGCCTGAAAAGGCGTGAAAAATACGAGGAGCCTGAAAAGGTGTGAAAAATATGAGGAGACGGAAAAGGCCTGAAAAATATGAGGAGTCGGTAAAGGACTGAAAAATATGAGGAGCCTGAAAAGGTGAGAAAAATACGAGGAGCCTGAAAAGGCGTGAAAAATACGAGGAGCCTGAAAGGGCTTGAAAACTACGAAGATCCTGAAATGGTGTGAAAAATTCCAGGAGCCTGAAAAGTTGTGAAAAATACGAGGAGCCTGGTAAGGTGTGAAAAATACACGGAGCCTGAAAAGGTGTGAAAAATACGAGGAGCCTGAAAAGGTGTGAAAAATACGAGTAGCCTGAAAAGGCCTGATAAATATGACGGGCCTGAAAAGGTGTGAAAAATACGAGGAGCCTGAAAAGGTGTGAAAAATACGAGGAGCCTGAAAGTCCTGAAAAATAGGAGTAGCCGGAAAAGGCCTGAAAAATATGAGGAGCCTGAAAAGGTGTGAAAAATACGAAGAGCCTGAAAAGGTGTGAAAAATACGAGCAGCCTGAAAAGGTGTGAAAAATACGAGGAGCCTGAAAAGGAGTGAAAAATACGAGGAGCCTGAAAAGGCCTGAAAAATACGAGGAGCCTTAAAAGGTGTGAAAAATACGAGGAGCCAGAAGAGGCCTGAATAATACGAGGGGCCTGAAAAGGCGTGAAAAGTATGAGGAGCCTGAAAAGGTCTGTAAAATACAAGGAGCCTGAAAAGGTGTGAAAAATACGAGGAGCCTGAAAAGGCCTGTAAAATACGAGGAGCCTGAAAAGGTGTGAAAAATATGAGGAGCCTGAAAAGGCCTGAAAAATACGAGGAGCCAGAAAAGGCCTGAAAAATATGAGGAGCCTTAAAGTGCGTGAAAAATACGAGGAGCCTGAAAGGCCTGAAAAATACGAGGAGCCGGAAAAGGCCTGAAAAATATGAGGAGCCTGAAAAGGCCTGAAAAATACGAGGAGCCGGAAAACGCCTGAAAAATATGAGGAGCCTGAAGAGGTGTGAAAAATACGAGGAGGCTGATAAGGTGTGAAAAATATGAGGAGCCTGAAAAAGCGTGAAAAATACGAGGAGCCTGAAAAGGTGTGAAAAATACGAGGAGCCTGAAAAAGCCTGAAAAATTCGAGGGGCCTGAAAAGGTGTGAAAAATACTAGGAGCCTGAAAAGGCCTGTAAAATACGAAGAACCTGAAAAGGCCTGAAAAATTCGAGGTGCCTGAAAAGGCCTGAAAAATATGAGGTGCGTGAAAAGACCTGAAAAATACGAGGAGCCTGAAAATGTGTGAAAAATACGAGGAGCCTGAAAAGGCATGAAAAATACGAGGAGCCTGAAAAGGTGTGAAAAATATGAGGAGACGGAAAAGGCCTGAAAAATATGAGGAGTCGGTAAAGGACTGAAAAATATGAGGAGCCTGAAAAGGTGAGAAAAATACGAGGAGCCTGAAAAGGCGTGAAAAATACGAGGAGCCTGAAAGGGCTTGAAAACTACGAAGATCCTGAAATGGTGTGAAAAATTCCAGGAGCCTGAAAAGTTGTGAAAAATACGAGGAGCCTGGTAAGGTGTGAAAAATACACGGAGCCTGAAAAGGTGTGAAAAATACGAGGAGCCTGAAAAGGTGTGAAAAATACGAGGAGCCTGAAAAGTCGTGAAAACTACGAGTAGCCTGAAAAGGCCTGATAAATATGACGGGCCTGAAAAGGTGTGAAAAATACGAGGAGCCTGAAAAGGTGTGAAAAATACGAGGAGCCTGAAAACGCCTGAAAAATATGAGGAGCCTGAAAAGGTGTGAAAAATATGAAGAGCCTGAAAAGGTCTGAAAAATACGAGGAGCCTGAAAAGGTGTGAAAAATACGAGGAGCCTGAAAAGGTGTGAAAAATACGAGGAGCCTTAAAAGGTGTGAAAAATACAAGGAGCCTGAAAAGGCTTGAAAAATACTAGGAGCCTGAAAGGCCTGAAAAACACGAGGAGTCAGAAAAGGCCTTAAAAATATGAGGGGCCTGAAAAGGTGTGAAAAATAAAAGGAGCCTGAAAAGGCCTGAAAAATATGAGGAGCCTGAAAAGTTGTGAAAAATACGAAGAGCCTGAAAAGCTGTGAAAAATACGAGGAGCCTGAAAAGGTGTGAAAAATACGAGGAGCCGGAAAAGGTGTGAAAATTACGAGGAGCGTGAAAAGGTGTGAAAAATACGAGGAGCCTGAAAAGGCCTGAAAAATACGAGGAGCCTTAAAAGGTGTGAAAAATACGAGGAGCCTGAAAACGCCTGAAAAATATGAGGGGCGTGAAAAGGTGTGAAAAATACGAGGAGCCTGAAAAGGTGTGAAAAGTTCGAGGAGCCTGTAAAGTTTTGAAAAATATGCGGAGCCTGAAAAGGTGTGAAAAATACGAGGAGCCTGAAAAGGTGTGAAAGATACGAGGAACCTGAAAAGGCCTGTAAAATACGAGGAGCCTGAAAAGGCGTGAAAAATACAAGGAGCCTGAAAATGCGTGAAAAATACGAGGAGCCTGAAAAGGTGTGTAAAATACGAGGAGCCTGAAAAGGCCTTTAAAATACGATGAGCCTGAATAGATGTGAAAAATACGAGGAGCCTGAAAAGGCCTGAAAAATATGAGGAGCCTGAAAAGTTGTGAAAAATACGAGGAGCCAGAAAAGGCCTGAATAATACGAGGGGCCTGAAAAGGCGTGAGAAATATGAGTAGCCTGAAAAGTTGTGTAAAATACGAGGAGCCTGAAATGGTGTGAAAAATACGAGGAGCCTGAAAGGCCTGTAAAATACGAGTAGCCTGAAAAGGCATGAATAATACAAGGAGCCTGAAAATGCGTGAAAAATACGAGGAGCCTGAAAAGGTGTGTAAAATACGAGGAGCCTGAAAAGGCCTTTAAAATACGATGAGCCTGAATAGGTGTGAAAAATACGAGGAGCCTGAAAAGGCCTGAAAAATATGAGGAGCCTGAAAAGGTGTGAAAAATACGAGGAGCCTGAAAACGCCTGAAAAATATGAGGGGCGTGAAAAGGTGTGAAAAATACGAGGAGCCTGAAAAGGTGTGAAAAGTTCGAGGAGCCTGTAAAGTTTTGAAAAATATGAGGAGCCTGAAAAGGTGTGAATAATACGAGGAGCCTGAAAAGGCCTGTAAAATACGAGGAGCCTGAAAAGGCCTGTAAAATACGAGGAGCCTGAATAGGCCTAAAAATTTCGAGGAGCCTGAAAAGGCGTGAAAAATACGAGGAGCCTGAAAAGGTGTGAGAAATACGAGGAGCCTGAAAAAGTGTGAAAAATAAGAGGAGCCAGAAAAAGCCTGAAAAATATGAGGAGCCTGATAAGGTGTGAAAAATATGAGGAGACTGAAAAAGCCTGAAAAATACGAGGAGCCTGAAAAGGTGTGAAAAATATGAGGAGCCTGAAAAGGCCTGAAATATATGAGGAGCCGGAAAAGACCTGAAAAATATGAGGAGCCTGAGACGGCGTGAAAAATACGAGGAGCCTGAAAGTCCTGAAAAATAGGAGTAGCCGGAAAAGGCCTGAAAAATATGAGGAGCCTGAAAAGGTGTGAAAAATACGAAGAGCCTGAAAAGGTGTGAAAAATACGAGCAGCCTGAAAAGGTGTGAAAAATACGAGGAGCCTGAAAAGGCCTGAAAAATACGAGGAGCCTGAAAAGGCCTGAAAAATACGAGGAGCCTTAAAAGGTGTGAAAAATACGAGGAGCCAGAAGAGGCCTGAATAATACGAGGGGCCTGAAAAGGCGTGAAAAGTATGAGGAGCCTGAAAAGGTCTGTAAAATACAAGGAGCCTGAAAAGGTGTGAAAAATACGAGGAGCCTGAAAAGGCCTGTAAAATACGAGGAGCCTGAAAAGGTGTGAAAAATATGAGGAGCCTGAAAAGGCCTGAAAAATACGAGGAGCCAGAAAAGGCCTGAAAAATATGAGGATCCAGAAAAGGCCTGAAAAATATGAGGAGCCTTAAAGTGGGTGAAAAATACGAGGAGCCTGAAAGGCCTGAAAAATACGAGGAGCCGGAAAAGGCCTGAAAAATATGAGGAGCCTGAAAAGGCCTGAAAAATACGAGGAGCCGGAAAACGCCTGAAAAATATGAGGAGCCTGAAGAGGTGTGAAAAATACGAGGAGCCTGAAAAGGTGTGAAAAATACGAGGAGCCTGAAAAAGCCTGAAAAATTCGAGGGGCCTGAAAAGGTGTGAAAAATACTAGGAGCCTGAAAAGGCCTGTAAAATACGAGGAACCTGAAAAGGCCTGAAAAATTCGAGGTGCCTGAAAAGGCCTGAAAAATATGAGGTGCGTGAAAAGACCTGAAAAATACGAGGAGCCTGAAAAGGTGTGAAAAATACGAGGAGCCTGAAAAGGCGTGAAAAATACGAGGAGCCTGAAAAGGTGTGAAAAATATGAGGAGACGGAAAAGGCCTGAAAAATATGAGGAGTCGGTAAAGGACTGAAAAATATGAGGAGCCCGAAAAGGTGAGAAAAATACGAGGAGCCTGAAAAGGCCTGTAAAATACGAGGAGCCTGAAAAGGTGTGAAAAATATGAGGAGCCTGAAAAGGCCTGAAAAATACGAGGAGCCAGAAAAGGCCTGAAAAATATGAGGAGCCTTAAAGTGCGTGAAAAATACGAGGAGCCTGAAAGGCCTGAAAAATACGAGGAGCCGGAAAAGGCCTGAAAAATATGAGGAGCCTGAAAAGGCCTGAAAAATACGAGGAGCCGGAAAACGCCTGAAAAATATGAGGAGCCTGAAGAGGTGTGAAAAATACGAGGAGGCTGATAAGGTGTGAAAAATATGAGGAGCCTGAAAAAGCGTGAAAAATACGAGGAGCCTGAAAAGGTGTGAAAAATACGAGGAGCCTGAAAAAGCCTGAAAAATTCGAGGGGCCTGAAAAGGTGTGAAAAATACTAGGAGCCTGAAAAGGCCTGTAAAATACGAGGAACCTGAAAAGGCCTGAAAAATTCGAGGTGCCTGAAAAGGCCTGAAAAATATGAGGTGCGTGAAAAGACCTGAAAAATACGAGGAGCCTGAAAAGGTGTGAAAAATACGAGGAGCCTGAAAAGGCGTGAAAAATACGAGGAGCCTGAAAAGGTGTGAAAAATATGAGGAGACGGAAAAGGCCTGAAAAATATGAGGAGTCGGTAAAGGACTGAAAAATATGAGGAGCCTGAAAAGGTGAGAAAAATACGAGGAGCCTGAAAAGGCGTGAAAAATACGAGGAGCCTGAAAGGGCTTGAAAACTACGAAGATCCTGAAATGGTGTGAAAAATTCCAGGAGCCTGAAAAGTTGTGAAAAATACGAGGAGCCTGGTAAGGTGTGAAAAATACACGGAGCCTGAAAAGGTGTGAAAAATACGAGGAGCCTGAAAAGGTGTGAAAAATACGAGGAGCCTGAAAAGTCATGAAAACTACGAGTAGCCTGAAAAGGCCTGATAAATATGACGAGCCTGAAAAGGTGTGAAAAATACGAGGAGCCTGAAAAGGTGTGAAAAATACGAGGAGCCTGAAAACGCCTGAAAAATATGAGGAGCCTGAAAAGGTGTGAAAAATATGAAGAGCCTGAAAAGGTCTGAAAAATACGAGGAGCCTGAAAAGGTGTGAAAAATACGAGGAGCCTGAAAAGGTGTGAAAAATACGAGGAGCCTGAAAAGGTGTGAAAAAAACGAGGAGCCAGAAGTCGTGAAAAATACGAGGAGCCTGAAGAGGTGTGAAAAATACGAGGAGCCTGAAGAGGTGTGAAAAATACGAGGAGCCTGAAAAGTTGTGAAAAAAAACGAGGAGCCTGAAAAGGCGAGAAAAATACGAGGAGCATATAAGGCGTGAAAAATACGAGGAGCCTGTAAAGGTGTGAAAAATACGAGCAGCCTGAAAAGATGTCAAAAATAAGAGGAGCCTGAAAAGGCCTGAAAAATACGAGGAGCCTGAAAAGTTGTGAAAAATATGAGGAGCCTGAAAAGGTGTGAAAAATACGAGGAGCCTGAAAAGGTGTGAAAAATACGAGAAGCCTGATAAGGTGTGAAAAATACGAGGAGCCTGAAAGTCCTGAAAAACACGAGGAGTCAGAAAAGGCCTTAAAAATATGAGCGGCCTGAAAAGGTGTGAAAAATAAAAGGAGCCTGAAAAGGCCTGAAAAATATGAGGAGCCTGAAAAGTTGTGAAAAATACGAAGAGCCTGAAAAGGTGTGAAAAATACGAGGAGCCTGAAAAGGTGTGAAAAATACGAGGAGCATGAAAAGGTGTGAAAAATACGAGGAGCCTGAAAAGGTGTGAAAAATACAAGGAGCCTGAAAAGGTGTGAAAAATACGAGGAGCCTGAAAAGTCCTGAAAAATACGAGGAGCCTTAAAAGGTGTGAAAAATACGAGGAGCCAGAAAAGGCTTGAATAATACGAGGGGCCTGAAAAGGCGTGAAAAATATGAGGAGCCTGAAAAGGTGTGTAAAATACGAGGAGCCTGAAAAGGTGTGAAAAATACGAGGAGCCTGAAAAGGCCTGTAAATTACGAGGAGCGTGAAAAGGCGTGGAAAATACAAGGAGCCTGAAAATGCGTGAAAAATACGAGGAGCCTGAAAAGGTGTGTAAAATACGAGGAGCCTGAAAAGGCCTTTAAAATACGATGAGCCTGAATAGGTGTGAAAAATACGAGGAGCCTGAAAAGGTATGAAAACTATGAGGAGCCTGAAAAGGTATCAAAAATACGAGGAGCCTGGAAAGGCCTGAAAAATACGAGGAGCCTTAAAAGGTGTGAAAAATACGAGGAGCCAGAAGAGGCCTGAATAATACGAGGGGCCTGAAAAGGCGTGAAAAGTATGAGGAGCCTGAAAAGGTCTGTAAAATACAAGGAGCCTAAAAAGGTGTGAAAAATACCAGGAGCCTGAAAAGGCATGTAAAATACGAGGAGCCTGAAAAGGTGTGAAAAATATGAGAAGCCTGAAAAGGCCTGAAAAATACGAGGAGCCGGAAAAGGCCTGAAAAATATGAGGAGCCTGAAAATGCGTGAAAAATACAAGGAGCCTAAAAGGCCTGAAAAATACGAGGAGCCGGAAAAGGCCTGAAAAATATGAGGAGCCTGAAAAAGCCTGAAAAATACGAGGAGCCGGAAAAGGCCTGAAAAATATGAGGAGCCTGAAAAAGCCTGAAAAATACGAGGAGCCTGATAAGGTGTGAAAAATATGAGGAGACTGAAAAAGCCTGAAAAATACGAGGAGCCTGAAAAGGTTTGAAAAATATGAGGATCCTGAAAAGGTGTGAAAAATACGAGGAGCCTGAAAAGGTGTGAAAAATACGACGAGCCTGAAAATGTGTGAAAAATATGAAGAGCCTGAAAAGGTGTGAAAAATACGAGGAGCCTGAAAAGGTGTGAAAAATAAGAGCAGCCTAAAAAGGTGTGAAAAATACGAGGAGCCTGAAAAGGCCTGAAAAATACGAGGAGCCTGAAAAGGTGTGAAAAAGACGAGGATCCTGAAAAGGTGTGAAAAATACGAGGAGCCTGAAAA
Source organism: Cervus elaphus (assembly GCF_910594005.1). NCBI lineage: Eukaryota > Metazoa > Chordata > Mammalia > Artiodactyla > Cervidae > Cervus > Cervus elaphus. The sequence continues at coordinate 853,888 of NC_057848.1, forward strand.
GGTGTGAAAAATACGAGGAGCCTGAAAAGATGTCAAAAATTAGAGGAGCCTGAAAAGGCCTGAAAAATACGAGGAGCCTGAAAAGTTGTGAAAAATACGAGGAGCCTGAAACGGTGTGAAAAATACGAGGAGCCTGAAAAGGCCTGTAAAATACGAGGAGCCTGAAAAAGCCTGTAAAATACGAGGAGCCTGAAAAGGCCTGAAATATTTGAGGAGCCTGAAAAGGCGTGAAAAATATGAGGAGCCTGAAAAGGCGTGAAAAATACGAAGAGCCTGAAAAGGTGTGAAAAATATGAGGAGACTGAAAAGGACTGAAAAATTGGAGGAGCCTGAAAAGGTGTGAGAAATACGAGGACCCTGAAAAGGCCTGAAAAATATGAGGAGCCTGAAAAGGTGTGAAAAATACGAGGAGCCTGAAAAGGCCTGAAAAATATGAGGGGCGTGAAAAGATGTGAAAAATACGAGGAGCGTGAAAGGGCCTGAAATACGAGGACCTGAAAAGGTGTGAAAAATATGAAGAGGCTGAATAGGTGTGAAAAGTCCGAGGAGCCTGAAAAGGCGTCAAAAATACGAGGAACCTGAAAAGGTGTGAAAAATATGAGGAGCCTGAAAAGGACTGAAAAATACGAGGAGACTGAAAAAGCCTGAAAAATACGAGGAGCCTGATAAGGTGTGAAAAATATGAGGAGACTGAAAAAGCCTGAAAAATACGAGGAGCCTGAAAAGGTTTGAAAAATACGAGGAGCCTGAAAAGGTGTGAAAAATACGACGAGGCTGAAAATGTGTGAAAAATACGAAGAGCCTGAAAAGGTGTGAAAAATACGAGGAGCCTGAAAAGGTGTGAAAAATACGAGCAGCCTGAAAAGGTGTGAAAAATACGAGGAGCCTGAAAAGGCCTGAAAAATACGAGGAGCCTGAAAAGGTGTGAAAAATACGAGCAGCCTGAAAAGGTGTGAAAAATACGAGGAGCCTGAAAAGGTGTGAAAAATATGAAGAGCCTGAAAAGTTGTGAAAAATACGAGGAGCCTGAAAAGGTGTGAAAAATACGAGGAGCCTGAAAAGGCCTGAAAAATACGAGGAGCCTTAAAAGGTGTGAAAAATACAAGGAGCCAGAAAAGTCCTGAATAATACGAGGGGCCTGAAAAGGCATGAAAAATATGAGGAGCCTGAAAAGGTGTGAAAAATACGAGGAGCCTGAAAAGGTGTGAAAAATACGAGGAGCCGGAAAAGACCTGAAAAATACGAGGAGCCTGTAGAGGTGTGAAAAATACGAGGAGCCTGAAAAGGTGTGAAAAATTCGAGGAGCCTGAAAAGGTGTGAAAAATACAAGGAGCCTTAAAAGTCGTGAAAATTACGAGGAGCCTGAAAATGCGTGAAAAATACGAGGAGCCTGGAAATGTGTGTAAAATACGAGGAGCCTGAAAAGGCCTTTAAAATACGAGGATCCTGAAAAGGTGTGAAAAATACGAGGAGCCTGAAAAGGTGTGAAAAATACGAGGAGCCTGAAAAGATGTCAAAAATTAGAGGAGCCTGAAAAGGCCTGAAAAATCGAGGAGCCTGAAAATGTGTGAAAAATACGAGGAGCCTGAAAAGGCCTGAAAAATATGAGGAGCCTGAAAAGGTGTGAAAAATACGAGGAGCCAGAAAAGGCCTGAATAATACGAGGGGCCTGAAAAGGCATGAGAAATATGAGTAGCCTGAAAAGGTGTGTAAAATACGAGGAGCCTGAAATGGTGTGAAAAATACGAGGAGCCTGAAAGGCCTGTAAAATACGAGGAGCCTGAAAAGGCGTGAATAATACAAGGAGCCTGAAAATGCGTGAAAAATACGAGGAGCCTGAAAAGGTGTGTAAAATACGAGGAGCCTGAAAAGGCCTTTAAAATACGATGAGCCTGAATAGGTGTGAAAAATACGAGGAGCCTGAAAAGGCCTGAAAAATACGAGGAGCCTGAAAAGTTGTGAAAAATACGAGGAGCCTGAAACGGTGTGAAAAATACGAGGAGCCTGAAAAGGCCTGTAAAATACGAGGAGCCTGAAAAAGCCTGTAAAATACGAGGAGCCTGAAAAGGCCTGAAATATTTGAGGAGCCTGAAAAGGCGTGAAAAATATGAGGAGCCTGAAAAGGCGTGAAAAATACGAAGAGCCTGAAAAGGTGTGAAAAATATGAGGAGACTGAAAAGGACTGAAAAATTGGAGGAGCCTGAAAAGGTGTGAGAAATACGAGGACCCTGAAAAGGCCTGAAAAATATGAGGAGCCTGAAAAGGTGTGAAAAATACGAGGAGCCTGAAAAGGCCTGAGAAATATGAGGGGCGTGAAAAGATGTGAAAAATACGAGGAGCGTGAAAGGGCCTGAAATACGAGGACCTGAAAAGGTGTGAAAAATATGAAGAGGCTGAATAGGTGTGAAAAGTCCGAGGAGCCTGAAAAGGCGTCAAAAATACGAGGAACCTGAAAAGGTGTGAAAAATATGAGGAGCCTGAAAAGGACTGAAAAATACGAGGAGACTGAAAAAGCCTGAAAAATACGAGGAGCCTGATAAGGTGTGAAAAATATGAGGAGACTGAAAAGGTGTGAAAAATACGACGAGGCTGAAAATGTGTGAAAAATACGAAGAGCCTGAAAAGGTGTGAAAAATACGAGGAGCCTGAAAAGGTGTGAAAAATACGAGCAGCCTGAAAAGGTGTGAAAAATACGAGGAGCCTGAAAAGGCCTGAAAAATACGAGGAGCCTGAAAAGGTCTGAAAAATACGAGCAGCCTGAAAAGGTGTGAAAAATACGAGGAGCCTGAAAAGGTGTGAAAAATATGAAGAGCCTGAAAAGTTGTGAAAAATACGAGGAGCCTGAAAAGGTGTGAAAAATACGAGGAGCCTGAAAAGGCCTGAAAAATACGAGGAGCCTTAAAAGGTGTGAAAAATACAAGGAGCCAGAAAAGTCCTGAATAATACGAGGGGCCTGAAAAGGCATGAAAAATATGAGGAGCCTGAAAAGGTGTGAAAAATACGAGGAGCCTGAAAAGGTGTGAAAAATACGAGGAGCCGGAAAAGACCTGAAAAATACGAGGAGCCTGTAGAGGTGTGAAAAATACGAGGAGCCTGAAAAGGTGTGAAAAATTCGAGGAGCCTGAAAAGGTGTGAAAAATACAAGGAGCCTTAAAAGTCGTGAAAATTACGAGGAGCCTGAAAATGCGTGAAAAATACGAGGAGCCTGGAAATGTGTGTAAAATACGAGGAGCCTGAAAAGGCCTTTAAAATACGAGGATCCTGAAAAGGTGTGAAAAATACGAGGAGCCTGAAAAGGTGTGAAAAATACGAGGAGCCTGAAAAGATGTCAAAAATTAGAGGAGCCTGAAAAGGCCTGAAAAATACGAGGAGCCTGAAAAGTTGTGAAAAATACGAGGAGCCTGAAAAGGCCTGAAAAATATGAGGAGCCTGAAAAGGTGTGAAAAATACGAGGAGCCAGAAAAGGCCTGAATAATACGAGGGGCCTGAAAAGGCATGAGAAATATGAGTAGCCTGAAAAGGTGTGTAAAATACGAGGAGCCTGAAATGGTGTGAAAAATACGAGGAGCCTGAAAGGCCTGTAAAATACGAGGAGCCTGAAAAGGCGTGAATAATACAAGGAGCCTGAAAATGCGTGAAAAATACGAGGAGCCTGAAAAGGTGTGTAAAATACGAGGAGCCTGAAAAGGCCTTTAAAATACGATGAGCCTGAATAGGTGTGAAAAATACGAGGAGCCTGAAAAGGCCTGAAAAATATGAGGAGCCTGAAAAGGTGTGAAAAATACGAGGAGCCTGAAAAAATGTCAAAAATTAGAGGAGCCTGAAAAGTTTTGAAAAATATGAGGAGCCTGAAAAGGTGTGAATAATACGAGGAGCCTGAAAAGGCCTGTAAAATACGAGGAGCCTGAAAAGGCCTGTAAAATACGAGGAGCCTGAAAAGGCCTGAAAAATTCGAGGAGCCTGAAAAGGCGTGAAAAATACGAGGAGCCTGAAAAGGTGTGAGAAATACGAGGAGCCTGAAAAAGTGTGAAAAATACGAGGAGCCGGAAAAAGCCTGAAAAATACGAGGAGCCTGATAAGGTATGAAAAATATGAGGAGACTGAAAAAGCCTGAAAAATACGAGGAGCCTGAAAAGGTGTGAAAAATATGAGGAGCCTGAAAAGGCCTGAAATATATGAGGAGCCGGAAAAGACCTGAAAAATATGAGGAGCCTGAGACGGCGTGAAAAATACGAGGAGCCTGAAAGTCCTGAAAAATAGGAGTAGCCGGAAAAGGCCTGAAAAATATGAGGAGCCTGAAAAGGTGTGAAAAATACGAGGAGCCTGAAAAGGCCTGAAAAATACGAGGAACCTGAAAAGGTGTGAAAAATACGAGGATCCTGAAAAGGTGTGAAAAATACGAGGAGCCTGAAAAGGTGTGAAACATACGAGGAGCCTGAAAAGATGTCAAAAATTAGAGGAGCCTGAAAAGGCCTGAAAAATACGAGGAGCCTGAAAAGTTGTGAAAAATAAAAGGAGCCTGAAAAGGTGTGAAAAATACGAGGAGCCTGAAAGGCCTGAAAAACACGAGGAGTCAGAAAAGGCCTTAAAAATATGAGGGGCCTGAAAAGGTGTGAAAAATAAAAGGAGCCTGAAAAGGTCTGAAAAATATGAGGAGCCTGAAAAGTTGTGAAAAATACGAAGAGCCTGAAAAGGTGTGAAAAATACGAGGAGCCTGAAAAGGTGTGAAAAATACGAGGAGCCTGAAAAGGCCTGAAAAATATGAGGAGCCTGAAAAGGTGTGAAAAATACGAGGAGCCTGAAAACGCCTGAAAAATATGAGGGGCGTGAAAAGGTGTGAAAAATACGAGGAGCCTGAAAAGGTGTGAAAAGTTCGAGGAGCCTGTAAAGTTTTGAAAAATATGAGGAGCCTGAAAAGGTGTGAATAATACGAGGAGCCTGAAAAGGCCTGTAAAATACGAGGAGCCTGAAAAGGCCTGTAAAATACGAGGAGCCTGAAAAGGCCTGAAAAATTCGAGGAGCCTGAAAAGGCGTGAAAAATACGAGGAGCCTGAAAAGGTGTGAGAAATACGAGGAGCCTGAAAAAGTGTGAAAAATACGAGGAGCCGGAAAAAGCCTGAAAAATACGAGGAGCCTGATAAGGTGTGAAAAATATGAGGAGACTGAAAAATCCTGAAAAATACGAGAAGCCTGAAAAGGTGTGAAAAATATGAGGAGCCTGAAAAGGCCTGAAAAATACGAGGAGCCTGAAAAGGTGTGAAAAATACGAGGATGCTGAAAAGGTGTGAAAAATACGAGGAGCCTGAAATGGTGTGAAAAATACGAGGAGCCTGAAAAGATGTCAAAAATTAGAGGAGCCTGAAAAGGCCTGAAAAATACGAGGAGCCTGAAAAGTTGTGAAAAATACGAGGAGCCTGAAACGGTGTGAAAAATACGAGGAGCCGGAAAAGGTGTGAAAAATAAAAGGAGCCTGAAAAGGTGTGAAAAATACGAGGAGCCTGAAAGGCCTGAAAAACACGAGGAGTCAGAAAAGGCCTTAAAAATATGAGGGGCCTGAAAATGTGTGAAAAATAAAAGGAGCCTGAAAAGGCCTGAAAAATATGAGGAGCCTGAAAAGTTGTGAAAAATTCGAAGAGCCTGAAAAGGTGTGAAAAATACGAGCAGCCTGAAAAGGTGTGAAAAATACGAGGAGCCGGAAAGGGTGTGAAAAATACGAGGAGCCTGAAAAGGTGTGAAAAATACGAGGAGCCTGAAAAGGCCTGAAAAATACGAGGAGCCTTAAAAGGTGTGAAAAATACGAGGAGCCAGAAAAGGCTTGAATAATACGAGGGGCCTGAAAAGGCGTGAAAAATATGAGGAGCCTGAAAAGGTGTGTAAAGTACGAGGAGCCTGAAAAGGTGTGAAAAATACGAGGAACCTGAAAAGGCCTGTAAAATACGAGGAGCCTGAAAAGGCGTGAAAAATACAAGGAGCCTGAAAATGCGTGAAAAATACGAGGAGCCTGAAAAGGTGTGTAAAATACGAGGAGCCTGAAAAGGCCTTTAAAATACGATGAGCCTGAATAGATGTGAAAAATACGAGGAGCCTGAAAAGGCCTGAAAAATATGAGGAGCCTGAAAAGGTGTGAAAAATACGAGGAGCCAGAAAAGGCCTGAATAATACGAGGGGCCTGAAAAGGCGTGAGAAATATGAGTAGCCTGAAAAGGTGTGTAAAATACGAGGAGCCTGAAATGGTGTGAAAAATACGAGGAGCCTGAAAGGCCTGTAAAATACGAGGAGCCTGAAAAGGCGTGAATAATACAAGGAGCCTGAAAATGGGTGAAAAATACGAGGAGCCTGAAAAGGTGTGTAAAATACGAGGAGCCTGAAAAGGCCTTTAAAATACGATGAGCCTGAATAGGTGTGAAAAATACGAGGAGCCTGAAAAGGCCTGAAAATTATGAGGAGCCTGAAAAGGTGTGAAAAATACTAGGAGCCTGAAAACGCCTGAAAAATATGAGGGACGTGAAAAGGTGTGAAAAATACGAGGAGCCTGAAAAGGTGTGAAAAGTTCGAGGAGCCTGTAAAGTTTTGAAAAATATGAGGAGCCTGAAAAGGTGTGAATAATACGAGGAGCCTGAAAAGGCCTGTAAAATACGAGGAGCCTGAAAAGGCCTGTAAAATACGAGGAGCCTGAAAAGGCCTGAAAAATTCGAGGAGCCTGAAAAGGCGTGAAAAATACGAGGAGCCTGAAAAGGTGTGAGAAATACGAGGAGCCTGAAAAAGTATGAAAAATACGAGGAGCCGGAAAAAGCCTGAAAAATACGAGGAGCCTGATAAGGTGTGAAAAATATGAGGAGACTGAAAAAGCCTGAAAAATACGAGGAGCCTGAAAAGGTGTGAAAAATATGAGGAGCCTGAAAAGGCCTGAAATATATGAGGAGCCGGAAAAGACCTGAAAAATATGAGGAGCCTGAGACGGCGTGAAAAATACGAGGAGCCTGAAAGTCCTGAAAAATAGGAGTAGCCGGAAAAGGCCTGAAAAATATGAGGAGCCTGAAAAGGTGTGAAAAAAACGAGGAGCCTGAAAAGGCCTGAAAAATATAAGGGGCGTGAAAAGATGTGAAAAATACGAGGAGCCTGAAAAGGCCTGAAAAATACGAGGAGCCTGAAAAGTTGTGAAAAATACGAGGAGCTTGAAAAGGCCTGAAAAATTTGAGGAGCCTGAAAAGTCGTGAAAAATACGAGTAGCCTGAAAAGGCGTGAAAAATATGAGGAGCCTGAAAAGGCCTGAAAAATACGAGGAGCCTGAAAAAGCCTGAAAAATACGAGGAGCCTGATAAGGTGTGAAAAATATGAGGAGACTGAAAAAGCCTGAAAAATATGAGGAGCCTTAAAGTGCGTGAAAAATACGAGGAGCCTGAAAGGCCTGAAAAATACGAGGAGCCGGAAAAGGCCTGAAATATATGAGGAGCCGGAAAAGACCTGAAAATATGAGGAGCCTGAGACGGCGTGAAAAATACGAGGAGCCTGAAAGTCCTGAAAAATAGGAGTAGCCGGAAAAGGCCTGAAAAATATGAGGAGCCTGAAAAGGTGTGAAAATACGAGGAGCCTGAAAAGGCGTGAAAAATACGAGGAGCCTGAAAGGCCTGAAAAATACGAGGAGCCAGAAAAGGCCTGAAAAATACGAGGAGGCTGAAAAGGCCTGAAAAATATGAGGGGCGTGAAAAGATGTGAAAAATACGAGGAGCCTGAAAAGGCCTGAAAAATACGAGGAGCCTGAAAAGGTGTGAAAAATACGAGGAGCCTGAAAAGGTGTGAAATGTTCGAGGAGCCTGAAAAGGTGTGAAAAATATGAGGAGCCTGAAAAGGCCTGTAAAATACGAGGAGCCTGAAAAGGCCAGTAAAATACGAGGAGCCTGAAAAGGCCTAAAAAATTCGAGGAACCTGAAAAGGCGTGAAAAATACGAGGAGCCTGAAAAGGTGTGAAAAGTACGAGGGGCCTGAAAAGGTGTTAAAAATAGGAGGAGCCTGAAAAGGTGAGAAAAATACGAGGAGCCTGAAAAGGTTTGAAAATACGAGGAGCCTGAAAAGGCATGAAAAATACGAGGAGCCTGAAAGGCCTGAAAAATACGAGGAGCATGAAAAGTCGTGAATAATACGAGGGGCCTGAAAAGGTGTGAAAAATACCAGGAGCCTGAAAAGGCCTGAAAAGTACGCGAAGCCTGAAAAGGCGAGAAAAATACGAGGAGCCTGAAATGGTGTGAAAAATACGAGGAGCCTGAAAAGGCGTGAAAAATACGAGGAGCCTGAAAAGGCGTGAAAAATACGAGGAGCCTGAAAAGGCCTGAAAAATCGAGGAGCCTGAAAAGTGGTGAAAAATACGAGGAGCCTGACAAGGTGTGAAAAATACGAGGAGCCTGAAATTGTGTGAAAAATACGAGCAGCCTGAAAAGGTGTGAAAAACACGAGGAACCTGAAAATGCCAGAAAAATATGAGGAGCCTGAAAAGGTGTGAAAAATACGAGGAGCCTGAAAAGGCCTGAAAAATCTGAGGGGCGTGAAAAGATGTGAAAAATACGAGGAGCCTGAAAAGGCCTGAAAAATATGAGGAGCGTGAAAAGATGTGAAAAATACGAGGAGCCTGAAGAGGCCTGAAAAATACGAGGAGCCTGAAAGGCCTGAAAAATACAAGGAGCCGGAAAAGGCCTGAAAAATATGAGAAGCCTGAAAAGGCCTGAAAAATATGAGGAGCCTGAAAATGCCTGAAAAATATGAGGAGCCTGAAAAGGTGTGAAAAATACGAGGAGCCTGAAAAGGCATGAAAAATACGAGGAGCCTGAAAAGGCGTGAAAAATATGAGGAGCCTGAGAAGACGTGAAAAATACGAGGAGCCTGAAAAGGTGTGAAAAATACGAGGAGCCTGAAAATGTGTGAAAAATACGAGGAGCCTGAAGAGGTGTGAAAAATACGAGGAGCCTGAAAATATGTGAAAAATACGAGGGGCCTGAAAAGGAGTGAAAAGTACCAGGAACCTGAAAAGGCCTGAAAAATACGAGGAGTCTGAAAAGGTGTGAAAAATACGAGGAGCCTGAAAAGGTGTGAAGAATATGAGGAGCCTTAAAAGGTGTGAAAAATACGAGGAGCCTGAAAAGGTGTGAAAAATACGAGGAGCCTGAAAAGGCCTGAAAAATACGAGGAGCCTGAAAAGGCCTGAAAAATATGAGGAGCCTGAAAAGTTGTGCAAAATACGAGGAGCCTGAAAAGGCCTGAAAAATACGAGGGGCCTGAAAAGGAGTGAAAAGTACGAGGAACCTGAAAAGGCCTGAAAAATACGAGGAGCCTGAAAAGGCCTGAAAAATATGAGAAGCCTGAAAAGCTGTGAAAAATACGAGGAGCCTGAAAAGGCCTGAAAAATATGAGGGGCCTGAAAAGGTGTGAAAAATACGAGGAGCCTGAAAAGGCCTGAAAAATACGAGGAGCCTGAAAAGGTGTGAAAAATACGAGGAGCCTGAAAAGGTGTGAAAAATACAAGGAGCCTGAAAAGGTGTGAAAAATACGAGGAGCCTGAAAAGGTGTGAAAAATTCGAGGAGCCTGAAAAGGTGTGAAAAATACGAGGAGCCTGAAAAGACGTGAAAACTACGAGGAGCCTGAAAAGTGTGAAAAATACGAGGAGCCTGAAAAGGTGTGTAAAATACGAGGAGCCTGAGAAGGCGTGAAAAATACAAGGAGCCCGAAAATGCGTGAAAAATACGAGGAGCCTGGAAAGGTGTGTAAAATACGAGGAGCCTGAAAAGGCCTTTAAAATACGGGAAGCCTGAAAACGTGTGAAAAATACGAGGAGCCTGAAAAGGCCTGAAAAATATAAGGGGCGTGAAAAGATGTAAAAGATATGAGGAGCCTGAAAAGGCCTGAAAAAAACGAGGAGCCTGAAAAGTTGTGAAAAATACGAGGAGCCTGAAAAGGCGTGAAAAATACGAGGAGCCTGAAAGGCCTGAAAAACACGGGAGCCAGAAAAGACCTGAAAAATATGAGGGGCCTGAAAAGGTGTGAAAAATACGAGGAGTCTGAAAAGGCCTGAAAAATATGAGGAGCCTGAAAAGGCCTGAAAAATACGAGGAGCCTGAAAATGCCTGAAAAATACGAGGAGCCTGAAAAGGCCTGAAAAATACGAGGAGCCTGAAAAGGTGTGAAAAATACGCGGAGCCTGAAAAGGTGAGAAAAATACGAGGAGCCTGAAAAGGCCTGCAGAATACGAGGAGCCTGAAAAGGCCTGAAAAATACGAGGAGCCTGAAAAGGTGTGAAATATACGAGGAGCCTGAAAAGGCCTGAAAAATACGAGGAGCCTGAAAAGGTGTGAAAAATACGAGGAGCCTGAAAAGGCCTGCAGAATAACAGGAGCCTGAAAAGGCCTGAAAAATACGAGGAGCCTGAAAAGGCCTGAAAAATACGAGGAGCCTGAAAAGGTGTGAAAAACCTGAGGAGCCTGAAAAGGCCTGAAAAATACGAGGAGCCTGAAAAGGTGTGAAAAATCCGAGGAGCCTGAAAAGGCCTGCAGAATACGAGGAGCCTGAAAAGGCGTGAAAAATACGAGGAGCCTGAAAAGGTGTGAAATATACGAGGAGCCTGAAATGGCCTGAAAAATACGAGGAGCCTGAAAAGGCCTAAAAAATACGAGGAGCCTGAAAAGGCGTGAAAAATACGAGGAGCCTGAAAAGGCCTGAAAAATACCAGGAGCCTGAAAAGGTGTGAAAAATACGAGGAGCATGAAAAGGCCTGAAAAATACGAGGAGCCTGAAAAGGTCTGAGAAACACGAGGAGCCTGAAAAGGTGTGAAAAATAAGAGGAGCCTGAAAGACCTGAAAAATCCGAGGAGCCTGAAAAGGCCTGAAAAATACGAGGAGCCTGAAAAGGTGTGAAAAATACGAGGAGCATGAAAAGGCATGAAAAATATGAGGAGCCCGAAAAGGTGTGAAAAATACGAGGAGCCTGAAAAGGCGTGAAAAATACGAGGAGCCTGAAAAGGCCTGAAAAATCCGAGGAGCCTGAAAAGGCCTGAAATATCCCAGGAGCCTGAAAAGGTGTGAAAAATACGAGGAGCATGAAAAGGCGTGAAAAATACGAGGAGCCTGAAAGGCATGAAAAACACGAGGAGCCTGAAAAGGTGTGAAAAATACCAGGAGACTAAAAAGGCCTGAAAAATACGAGGAGCCGGAAAAGGTGTGAAAAATACGAGGAGCATTAAAAGGCCTGAAAAATACGAGGAGCCTGAAAAGGTGTGAGAAATACGAGGAGCATGAAAAGGTGTGAAAAACACGAGGAGCCTGTAAAGGTGTGAAAAATACAAGGAGCCTGAAAAGGCCTGAAAAATACAAGGATCCTGAAAAGGTGTGAAAAATACGAGGAGCCTGAAAAGGCCTGAAAAATACGAGGAGCCTGAAAAGGTGTGAAAAATACGAGGAGCCTGAAAAGGTGTGAAAAATACGAGGAGCCTGAAAAGGTGTGAAAAATACGAGGAGCCTGAAAAGGCCTGAAAAATACGAGGAGCCTGAAAAGGCCTAAAAAATACGAGGAGCCTGAAAAGGCGTGAAAAATACGAGGAGCCTGAAAAGACCTGAAAAATACCAGGAGCCTGAAAAGGTGTGAAAAATACGAGGAGCCTGAAAAGTTGTGAAAAATATGAGGAGCATGAAAAAGCCTGAAAAATACGAGGCGCCTGAAGAGGTGTGATAAATATGAGTAGCCTGAAAAGGCCTGAAAAATACGTGGAGCCTGAAAATTACGGAAAAATACGAGTAGCCTGAAAAGGTGTGAATAATCCAAGGAGCCTGAAAAGGTGTGAAAAATGCGAGGAGCCTGAAAAGGTGTGAATAATCCGAGGAGCCTGAAAAGGCCTGAAAAATTCGAGGAGCCTGAGAAGGTGTGAAAAACCTGAGGAGTCTGAAAAGGCCTGAAAAATACGAGGAGCCTGAAAAGGTGTGAAAAATCCGAGGAGCCTGAAAAGGCCTGCAGAATACGAGGAGCCTGAAAAGGCCTGAAAAATATGAGGAGCCTGAAAAGGTGTGAAAAATACGAGGATCCTGAAAAGGCCTGAAAAATACGAGGAGCCTGAAAAGGCCTGAAAAATACGAGGAGCCTGAAAAGGTGTGAAAAATACGAGGAGCCTGAAAAGGTGTGAAAAATACGAGGAGCCTGAAAAGGTGTGAAAAATACGAGGAGCCTGAAAAGGTCTGAAAAATACGAGGAGCCTGAAAAGGTGTGAAAAATACGAGGAGCCTGAAAAGGTGTGAAAAATACGAGGAGCCTGAAAAGGTGTGAAAAATTCGAGGAGCCTGAAAAGGTGTGAAAAATACGAGGAGCCTGAAAAGACGTGAAAACTACGAGGAGCCTGAAAAGGTGTGAAAAATACGAGGAGCCGGAAAAGACCTGAAAAATACGAGGAGCCTGTAGAGGCGTGAAAAATACAAGGAGCCCGAAAATGCGTGAAAAATACGAGGAGCCTGGAAAGGTGTGTAAAATACGAGGAGCCTGAAAAGGCCTTTAAAATACGGGAAGCCTGAAAAGGTGTGAAAAATACGAGGAGCCTGAAAAGGCCTGAAAATTACGAGGAGCCTGAAAAGGTGTGAAAAATACGAGGAGCCTGAAAAGGCCTGAAAAATATAAGGGGCGTGAAAAGATGTGAAAGATACGAGGAGCCTGAAAAGGCCTGAAAAATACGAGGAGCCTGATAAGGTGTGAAAAATACGAGGAGCCTGAAAAGGTGTGAAAAGTTCAAGGAGCTTGAAAAGGTGTGAAAAATACGAGGAGCCTGAAAAGGTGTGAAAAATACGAGGAGCCTGAAAAGGTGTGAAAATTACGAGGAGCCTGAAAAGGTGTAAAAAATACGAGGAGCCTGAAAAGGTGTGAAAAATACGAGCAGCCTGAAAAGGTGTGAAAAATACGAGGAGCCTGAAAAGGCCTGAAAAATACGAGAATCCTGAAAAGGTGTGAAAAATACGAGGAGCCTGAAAAGGCCTGAGAAATACGAGGAGCCTGAAAAGGTGTGAAAAATACGAGGAGCCTGAAAAGGTGTGAAAAATACGTGGAGCCTGAAAAGGTGTGAAAAATACGAGCAGCCTGAAAAGGTGTGAAAAATACGAGGAGCCTGAAAAGGCCTGAAAAATACGAGGATCCTGAAAAGGTGTGAAAAATACGAGGAGCCTGGAAAGGCCTGAAAAATACGAGGAGCCTGAAACGGCCTGAAAAATACGAGGAGCCTAAAAAGGTGTGAAAAATACGAGGAGCCTGAAAAGGCCTGAAAAATACGAGGGGCCTGAAAAGGTGTGAAAAATACGAGGAGCCTGAAAAGGCGTGAAAAATACGAGGATCCTGAAAGGCCTGAAAAACACGGGAGCCAGAAAAGGCCTGAAAAATATGAGGGGCCTGAAAAGGTGTGAAAAATACGAGGAGTCTGAAAAGGCCTGAAAAATATGAGGAGCCTGAAAAGCCCTGAAAAATACGAAGAGCCTGAAAATGCCTGAAAAATACGAGAATCCTGAAAAGGCCTGAAAAATACGAGGAGCCTGAAAAGGTGTGAAAAATACGCGGAGCCTGAAAAGGTGAGAAAAATACGAGGAGCCTGAAAAGGTGTGAAAATACGAGGAGCCTGAAAAGGTGTGAAAATACGAGGAGCCTGAAGAGGTGTGAAAAATATGAGGAGCCTGAAAAGGTGTGAAAAATACGAGGAGCCTGAAAAGGCCTGAAAAATACAAGGAGCCTGAAAAGGTGTTAAAAATAAAAGGAGCGTGAAAAGGCCTGAAAAATCCGAGGAGCCTGAAAAGGCCTGAAAAATACGAGGAGCCTGAAAAGGTGTGAAAAATACTTGGAGCTTGAAAACGCGTGAAAAATACGATTAGCCTGAAAGGCGTGAAAAATACGAGGAGCCTGAAAAGGCCTGAAAAATACGAGGAGCCTGAAAAGGCCTGAAAAAGACGAGGAGCCTGAAAAGGTGTGAAAAACCCGAGGAGCCTGAAAAGGCCTGAAAAATACGAGGAGCCTGAAAAGGTGTGAAAAATCCGAGGAGCCTGAAAAGGCCTACAGAATACGAGGAGCCTGAAAAGGCCTGACAAATACGAGGAGCCTGAAAAGGTGTGAAAAAAACGAGGAGCCTGAAAAGGCCTGAAAAATACGAGGAGCCTGAAAAGGCCTAAAAAATATGAGGAGCCTGAAAAGGCGTGAAAAATACGAGGAGCCTGAAAAGGTGTGAAAAATACGAGGAGCCTGAAAAGGCCTGAAAAATACGAGGAGCCTGAAAAGGTGTGAAAAATACGAGGAGCCTGAAAGGCCTGAAAAACACGAGAGCCAGAAAAGGCCTGAAAAATATGAGGGGCCTGAAAAGGTGTGAAAAATACGAGGAGCCTGAAAAGGTGTGAAAAATACGAGGAGCCTGAAAAGGCGTGAAAAATACGAGGAGCCTGAAAAGGTGTGAAAAATACTAGGAGCCTGAAAAGGCCTGAAAAATACGAGGAGCCTGAAAGGCGTGAAAAATACGAGGAGCCTGAAAAGGTGTGAAAAATACGAGGAGCCTGAAAAGGCCTGAAAAATACCAGGAGCCTGAAAAGGTGTGAAAAATAAGAGGAGCCTGAAAAGGCCTGCAGAATAAGAGGAGCCTGAAAAGGCCTGAAAAATACGAGGAGCCTGAAAAGGCCTGAAAAAGACGAAGAGACTGAAAAGGTGTGAAAAACCCGAGGAGCCTGAAAAGGCCTGAAAAATACGAGGAGCCTGAAAAGGTGTGAAAAATCCAAGGAGCCTGAAAAGGCCTGCAGAATACGAGGAGCCTGAAAAGGCCTGACAAATACGAGGAGCCTGAAAAGGTGTGAAAAATACGAGGAGCCTGAAAAGGCCTGAAAAATACGAGGAGCCTGAAAAGACCTAAAAAATACGAGGAGCCTGAAAAGGCGTGAAAAATACGAGGAGCCTGAAAAGGCCTGAAAAATACCAGGAGCCTGCAAAAGTGTGAAAAATACGAGGAGCCTGAAAAGTTGTGAAAAATACGAGGAGCATGAAAAGGCCTGAAAAATACGAGGCGCCTGAAGAGGTGTGATAAATATGAGTAGCCTGAAAAGGCCTGAAAGATACGTGGAGCCTGAAAATTCCTGAAAAATACGAGTAGCCTGACAAGGTGTGAATAATCCAAGGAGCCTGAAAAGGTGTGAAAAATGCGAGGAGCCTGAAAAGGTGTGAATAATCCGAGGAGCCTGAAAAGGCCTGAAAAATACGAGGAGCCTGAAAAGGTGTGAAAAACCTGAGGAGTCTGAAAAGGTGTGAAAAATCCGAGGAGCCTGAAAAGGTGTGAAAAATCCGAGGAGCCTGAAAAGGTGTGAATAATCCGAGGAGCCTGAAAAGGCCTGAAAAATACGAGGAGCCTGAAAAGGCGTGAAAAATACGAGGAGCCAGAAAAGGCCTGAATAATACGAGGAGCCTAAAAAGGCGTGAAAAATAAGAGGAGGCTGAAAAGGTGTGAAAAATACGAGGAGCCTGAAAAGGTGTGAAAAATACGCGGAGCCTGAAAAGGCCTGAAAAAAACGAGGAGCCTGAAAAGGCGTGAAAAATACGAGGAGCCTGAAAAGGTGTGAAAAATACGAGGAGCCTGAAAATGCCTGAAAAATATGAGGAGCCTGAAAAGGTGTGAAAAATACGAGGAGCTTGAAAAGGTGTGAAAAATACGCGGAGCCTGAAAAGGTGAGAAAAATACGAGGATCCTGAAAAGGTGTGAAAATACGAGGAGCCTGAAAAGGCGTGAAAAATACGAGGAGCCTGAAAGGCCTGAAAAATACGAGGAGCCAGAAAAGGCCTGAAAAATACGAGGAGCCTGAAAGGCCTGAAAAATACGAGGAGCCTGAAAAGGTGTGAAAAATACGAGGAGCCTGAAAAGGCGTGAAAAATACGAGGAGCCTGAAAAGGTGTGAAAAATACGAGGAGCCTGAAAATGCCTGAAAAATATGAGGAGCCTGAAAAGGTGTGAAAAATATGAGGAGCTTGAAAAGGTGTGAAAAATACGCGGAGCCTGAAAAGGTGAGAAAAATACGAGGAGCCTGAAAAGGTGTGAAAATACGAGGAGCCTGAAAAGGCGTGAAAAATACGAGGAGCCTGAAAGGCCTGAAAAATACGAGGAGCCAGAAAAGGCCTGAAAAATACGAGGAGGCTGAAAAGGCCTGAAAAATATGAGGGGCGTGAAAAGATGTGAAAAATACGAGGAGCCTGAAAAGGCCTGAAAAATACGAGGAGCCTGAAAAGGTGTGAAAAATACGAGGAGCCTGAAAAGGTGTGAAATGTTCGAGGAGCCTGAAAAGGTGTGAAAAATATGAGGAGCCTGAAAAGGCCTGTAAAATACGAGGAGCCTGAAAAGGCCAGTAAAATACGAGGAGCCTGAAAAGGCCTAAAAAATTCGAGGAACCTGAAAAGGCGTGAAAAATACGAGGAGCCTGAAAAGGTGTGAAAAGTACGAGGGGCCTGAAAAGGTGTTAAAAATAGGAGGAGCCTGAAAAGGTGAGAAAAATACGAGGAGCCTGAAAAGGTTTGAAAATACGAGGAGCCTGAAAAGGCATGAAAAATACGAGGAGCCTGAAAGGCCTGAAAAATACGAGGAGCATGAAAAGTCGTGAATAATACGAGGGGCCTGAAAAGGTGTGAAAAATACCAGGAGCCTGAAAAGGCCTGAAAAGTACGCGAAGCCTGAAAAGGCGAGAAAAATACGAGGAGCCTGAAATGGTGTGAAAAATACGAGGAGCCTGAAAAGGCGTGAAAAATACGAGGAGCCTGAAAAGGCGTGAAAAATACGAGGAGCCTGAAAAGGCCTGAAAAATACGAGGAGCCTGAAAAGTGGTGAAAAATACGAGGAGCCTGACAAGGTGTGAAAAATACGAGGAGCCTGAAATTGTGTGAAAAATACGAGCAGCCTGAAAAGGTGTGAAAAACACGAGGAACCTGAAAATGCCAGAAAAATATGAGGAGCCTGAAAAGGTGTGAAAAATACGAGGAGCCTGAAAAGGCCTGAAAAATCTGAGGGGCGTGAAAAGATGTGAAAAATACGAGGAGCCTGAAAAGGCCTGAAAAATATGAGGAGCGTGAAAAGATGTGAAAAATACGAGGAGCCTGAAGAGGCCTGAAAAATACGAGGAGCCTGAAAGGCCTGAAAAATACAAGGAGCCGGAAAAGGCCTGAAAAATATGAGAAGCCTGAAAAGGCCTGAAAAATATGAGGAGCCTGAAAATGCCTGAAAAATATGAGGAGCCTGAAAAGGTGTGAAAAATACGAGGAGCCTGAAAAGGCATGAAAAATACGAGGAGCCTGAAAAGGCGTGAAAAATATGAGGAGCCTGAGAAGACGTGAAAAATACGAGGAGCCTGAAAAGGTGTGAAAAATACGAGGAGCCTGAAAATGTGTGAAAAATACGAGGAGCCTGAAGAGGTGTGAAAAATACGAGGAGCCTGAAAATATGTGAAAAATACGAGGGGCCTGAAAAGGAGTGAAAAGTACCAGGAACCTGAAAAGGCCTGAAAAATACGAGGAGTCTGAAAAGGTGTGAAAAATACGAGGAGCCTGAAAAGGTGTGAAGAATATGAGGAGCCTTAAAAGGTGTGAAAAATACGAGGAGCCTGAAAAGGTGTGAAAAATACGAGGAGCCTGAAAAGGCCTGAAAAATACGAGGAGCCTGAAAAGGCCTGAAAAATATGAGGAGCCTGAAAAGTTGTGCAAAATACGAGGAGCCTGAAAAGGCCTGAAAAATACGAGGGGCCTGAAAAGGAGTGAAAAGTACGAGGAACCTGAAAAGGCCTGAAAAATACGAGGAGCCTGAAAAGGCCTGAAAAATATGAGAAGCCTGAAAAGCTGTGAAAAATACGAGGAGCCTGAAAAGGCCTGAAAAATATGAGGGGCCTGAAAAGGTGTGAAAAATATGAGGAGCCTGAAAAGGCCTGAAAAATACGAGGAGCCTGAAAAGGTGTGAAAAATACGAGGAGCCTGAAAAGGTGTGAAAAATACAAGGAGCCTGAAAAGGTGTGAAAAATACGAGGAGCCTGAAAAGGTGTGAAAAATACGAGGAGCCTGAAAAGGTGTGAAAAATACGAGGAGCCTGAAAAGACGTGAAAACTACGAGGAGCCTGAAAAGTGTGAAAAATACGAGGAGCCTGAAAAGGTGTGTAAAATACGAGGAGCCTGAGAAGGCGTGAAAAATACAAGGAGCCCGAAAATGCGTGAAAAATACGAGGAGCCTGGAAAGGTGTGTAAAATACGAGGAGCCTGAAAAGGCCTTTAAAATACGGGAAGCCTGAAAACGTGTGAAAAATACGAGGAGCCTGAAAAGGCCTGAAAAACATAAGGGGCGTGAAAAGATGTAAAAGATATGAGGAGCCTGAAAAGGCCTGAAAAATACGAGGAGCCTGAAAAGGTGTGAAAAATACGAGGAGCCTGAAAAGGCGTGAAAAATACGAGGAGCCTGAAAGGCCTGAAAAACACGGGAGCCAGAAAAGACCTGAAAAATATGAGGGGCCTGAAAAGGTGTGAAAAATACGAGGAGTCTGAAAAGGCCTGAAAAATATGAGGAGCCTGAAAAGGCCTGAAAAATACGAGGAGCCTGAAAATGCCTGAAAAATACGAGGAGCCTGAAAAGGCCTGAAAAATACGAGGAGCCTGAAAAGGTGTGAAAAATACGCGGAGCCTGAAAAGGTGAGAAAAATACGAGGAGCCTGAAAAGGCCTGCAGAATACGAGGAGCCTGAAAAGGCCTGAAAAATACGAGGAGCCTGAAAAGGTGTGAAATATACGAGGAGCCTGAAAAGGCCTGAAAAATACGAGGAGCCTGAAAAGGTGTGAAAAATACGAGGAGCCTGAAAAGGCCTGCAGAATAACAGGAGCCTGAAAAGGCCTGAAAAATACGAGGAGCCTGAAAAGGCCTGAAAAATACGAGGAGCCTGAAAAGGTGTGAAAAACCTGAGGAGCCTGAAAAGGCCTGAAAAATACGAGGAGCCTGAAAAGGTGTGAAAAATCCGAGGAGCCTGAAAAGGCCTGCAGAATACGAGGAGCCTGAAAAGGCCTGAAAAATACGAGGAGCCTGAAAAGGTGTGAAATATACGAGGAGCCTGAAATGGCCTGAAAAATACGAGGAGCCTGAAAAGGCCTAAAAAATACGAGGAGCCTGAAAAGGCGTGAAAAATACGAGGAGCCTGAAAAGGCCTGAAAAATACGAGGAGCCTGAAAAGGTGTGAAAAATACGAGGAGCATGAAAAGGCCTGAAAAATACGAGGAGCCTGAAAAGGTCTGAGAAACACGAGGAGCCTGAAAAGGTGTGAAAAATAAGAGGAGCCTGAAAGACCTGAAAAATCCGAGGAGCCTGAAAAGGCCTGAAAAATACGAGGAGCCCGAAAAGTTGTGAAAAATACGAGGAGCATGAAAAGGCATGAAAAATATGAGGAGCCCGAAAAGGTGTGAAAAATACGAGGAGCCTGAAAAGGCGTGAAAAATACGAGGAGCCTGAAAAGGCCTGAAAAATCCGAGGAGCCTGAAAAGGCCTGAAATATCCCAGGAGCCTGAAAAGGTGTGAAAAATACGAGGAGCATGAAAAGGCGTGAAAAATACGAGGAGCCGGAAAAGGTGTGAAAAATACGAGGAGCATTAAAAGGCCTGAAAAATACGAGGAGCCTGAAAAGGTGTGAGAAATACGAGGAGCATGAAAAGGTGTGAAAAACACGAGGAGCCTGTAAAGGTGTGAAAAATACAAGGAGCCTGAAAAGGCCTGAAAAATACAAGGATCCTGAAAAGGTGTGAAAAATACGAGGAGCCTGAAAAGGCCTGAAAAATACGAGGAGCCTGAAAAGGTGTGAAAAATACGAGGAGCCTGAAAAGGTGTGAAAAATACGAGGAGCCTGAAAAGGTGTGAAAAATACGAGGAGCCTGAAAAGGCCTGAAAAATACGAGGAGCCTGAAAAGGCCTAAAAAATACGAGGAGCCTGAAAAGGCGTGAAAAATACGAGGAGCCTGAAAAGGCCTGAAAAATACCAGGAGCCTGAAAAGGTGTGAAAAATACGAGGAGCCTGAAAAGTTGTGAAAAATATGAGGAGCATGAAAAAGCCTGAAAAATACGAGGCGCCTGAAGAGGTGTGATAAATATGAGTAGCCTGAAAAGGCCTGAAAAATACGTGGAGCCTGAAAATTACTGAAAAATACGAGGAGCCTGAAAAGGTGTGAATAATCCAAGGAGCCTGAAAAGGTGTGAAAAATGCGAGGAGCCTGAAAAGGTGTGAATAATCCGAGGAGCCTGAAAAGGCCTGAAAAATTCGAGGAGCCTGAGAAGGTGTGAAAAACCTGAGGAGTCTGAAAAGGCCTGAAAAATACGAGGAGCCTGAAAAGGTCTGAAAAATACGAGGAGCCTGAAAAGGTGTGAAAAATACGAGGAGCCTGAAAAGGTGTGAAAAATACGAGGAGCCTGAAAAGGTCTGAAAAATACGAGGAGCCTGAAAAGGTGTGAAAAATACGAGGAGCCTGAAAAGGCCTGCAGAATACGAGGAGCCTGAAAAGGCCTGAAAAATATGAGGAGCCTGAAAAGGTGTGAAAAATACGAGGATCCTGAAAAGGCCTGAAAAATACGAGGAGCCTGAAAAGGCCTGAAAAATACGAGGAGCCTGAAAAGCTGTGAAAAATACGAGGAGCCTGAAAAGGTGTGAAAAATACGAGGAGCCTGAAAAGGTGTGAAAAATACGAGGAGCCTGAAAAGGTCTGAAAAATACGAGGAGCCTGAAAAGGTGTGAAAAATACGCGGAGCCTGAAAAGGTGTGAAAAATACGAGGAGCCTGAAAAGGTGTGAAAAATTCGAGGAGCCTGAAAAGGTGTGAAAAATACGAGGAGCCTGAAAAGACGTGAAAACTACGAGGAGCCTGAAAAGGTGTGAAAAATACGAGGAGCCTGAAAAGGTGTGTAAAATACGAGGAGCCTGAGAAGGCGTGAAAAATACAAGGAGCCCGAAAATGCGTGAAAAATACGAGGAGCCTGGAAAGGTGTGTAAAATACGAGGAGCCTGAAAAGGCCTTTAAAATACGGGAAGCCTGAAAAGGTGTGAAAAATACGAGGAGCCTGAAAAGGCCTGAAAATTACGAGGAGCCTGAAAAGGTGTGAAAAATACGAGGAGCCTGAAAAGGCCTGAAAAATATAAGGGGCGTGAAAAGATGTGAAAGATACGAGGAGCCTGAAAAGGCCTGAAAAATACGAGGAGCCTGATAAGGTGTGAAAAATACGAGGAGCCTGAAAAGGTGTGAAAAGTTCAAGGAGCTTGAAAAGGTGTGAAAAATACGAGGAGCCTGAAAAGGTGTGAAAAATACGAGGAGCCTGAAAAGGTGTGAAAATTACGAGGAGCCTGAAAAGGTGTAAAAAATACGAGGAGCCTGAAAAGGTGTGAAAAATACGAGCAGCCTGAAAAGGTGTGAAAAATACGAGGAGCCTGAAAAGGCCTGAAAAATACGAGAATCCTGAAAAGGTGTGAAAAATACGAGGAGCCTGAAAAGGCCTGAGAAATACGAGGAGCCTGAAAAGGTGTGAAAAATACGAGGAGCCTGAAAAGGTGTGAAAAATACGAGGAGCCTGAAAAGGTGTGAAAAATACGAGGAGCCTGAAAAGGTGTGAAAAATACGAGGAGCCTGAAAAGGCCTGAAAAATACGAGGATCCTGAAAAGGTGTGAAAAATACGAGGAGCCTGGAAAGGCCTGAAAAATACGAGGAGCCTGAAACGGCCTGAAAAATACGAGGAGCCTAAAAAGGTGTGAAAAATACGCGGAGCCTGAAAAGGTGTGAAAAATACGAGGGGCCTGAAAAGGTGTGAAAAATACGAGGAGCCTGAAAAGGCGTGAAAAATACGAGGATCCTGAAAGGCCTGAAAAACACGGGAGCCAGAAAAGGCCTGAAAAATATGAGGGGCCTGAAAAGGTGTGAAAAATACGAGGAGTCTGAAAAGGCCTGAAAAATATGAGGAGCCTGAAAAGCCCTGAAAAATACGAAGAGCCTGAAAATGCCTGAAAAATACGAGAATCCTGAAAAGGCCTGAAAAATACGAGGAGCCTGAAAAGGTGTGAAAAATACGCGGAGCCTGAAAAGGTGAGAAAAATACGAGGAGCCTGAAAAGGTGTGAAAATACGAGGAGCCTGAAAAGGTGTGAAAATACGAGGAGCCTGAAGAGGTGTGAAAAATATGAGGAGCCTGAAGAGGTGTGAAAAATACGAGGAGCCTGAAAAGGCCTGAAAAATACAAGGAGCCTGAAAAGGTGTTAAAAATAAAAGGAGCGTGAAAAGGCCTGAAAAATCCGAGGAGCCTGAAAAGGCCTGAAAAATAC
The DNA here is from genome assembly GCF_910594005.1 of Cervus elaphus. Taxonomy (NCBI): domain Eukaryota; kingdom Metazoa; phylum Chordata; class Mammalia; order Artiodactyla; family Cervidae; genus Cervus; species Cervus elaphus. The sequence continues at coordinate 876,222 of NC_057848.1, forward strand.
GAGGAGCCTGAAAAGGTGTGAAAAATACTTGGAGCTTGAAAACGCGTGAAAAATACGATTAGCCTGAAAGGCGTGAAAAATACGAGGAGCCTGAAAAGGCCTGAAAAATACGAGGAGCCTGAAAAGGCCTGAAAAAGACGAGGAGCCTGAAAAGGTGTGAAAAACCCGAGGAGCCTGAAAAGGCCTGAAAAATACGAGGAGCCTGAAAAGGTGTGAAAAATCCGAGGAGCCTGAAAAGGCCTACAGAATACGAGGAGCCTGAAAAGGCCTGACAAATACGAGGAGCCTGAAAAGGCGTGAAAAATACGAGGAGCCTGAAAAGGCCTGAAAAATACGAGGAGCCTGAAAATGCCTAAAAAATACGAGGAGCCTGAAAAGGCGTGAAAAATACGAGGAGCCTGAAAAGGTGTGAAAAATACGAGGAGCCTGAAAAGGCCTGAAAACTATGAGGAGCTGAAAAGGTGTGAAAAATACGAGGAGCCTGAAAGGCCTGAAAAACACGAGAGCCAGAAAAGGCCTGAAAAATATGAGGGGCCTGAAAAGGGGTGAAAAATACGAGGAGCCTGAAAAGGCCTGAAAAATCCGAGGAGCCTGAAAAGGCCTGAAAAATACGAGGAGCCTGAAAAGGTGTGAAAAATACTAGGAGCCTGAAAAGGCCTGAAAAATACGAGGAGCCTGAAAGGCGTGAAAAATACGAGGAGCCTGAAAAGGTGTGAAAAATACGAGGAGCCTGAAAAGGCCTGAAAAATACCAGGAGCCTGAAAAGGTGTGAAAAATAAGAGGAGCCTGAAAAGGCCTGCAGAATAAGAGGAGCCTGAAAAGGCCTGAAAAATACGAGGAGCCTGAAAAGGCCTGAAAAAGACGAAGAGACTGAAAAGGTGTGAAAAACCCGAGGAGCCTGAAAAGGCCTGAAAAATACGAGGAGCCTGAAAAGGTGTGAAAAATCCAAGGAGCCTGAAAAGGCCTGCAGAATACGAGGAGCCTGAAAAGGCCTGAAAAATACGAGGAGCCTGAAAAGGTGTGAAAAATACGAGGAGCCTGAAAAGGCCTGAAAAATACGAGGAGCCTGAAAAGGCCTAAAAAATACGAGGAGCCTGAAAAGGCGTGAAAAATACGAGGAGCCTGAAAAGGCCTGAAAAATACGAGGAGCCTGAAAAAGTGTGAAAAATACGAGGAGCCTGAAAAGTTGTGAAAAATACGAGGAGCATGAAAAGGCCTGAAAAATACGAGGCGCCTGAAGAGGTGTGATAAATATGAGTAGCCTGAAAAGGCCTGAAAGATACGTGGAGCCTGAAAATTCCTGAAAAATACGAGTAGCCTGACAAGGTGTGAATAATCCAAGGAGCCTGAAAAGGTGTGAAAAATGCGAGGAGCCTGAAAAGGTGTGAATAATCCGAGGAGCCTGAAAAGGCCTGAAAAATACGAGGAGCCTGAAAAGGTGTGAAAAACCTGAGGAGTCTGAAAAGGCCTGAAAAGTACGAGGAGCCTGAAAAGGTGTGAAAAATCCGAGGAGCCTGAAAAGGTGTGAAAAATCCGAGGAGCCTGAAAAGGCCTGAAAAATACGAGGAGCCTGAAAAGGTGTGAAAAACCTGAGGAGTCTGAAAAGGCCTGAAAAGTACGAGGAGCCTGAAAAGGTGTGAAAAATCCGAGGAGCCTGAAAAGGCCTGCAGAATACGAGGAGCCTGAAAAGGCCTGAAAAATATGAGGAGCCTGAAAAGGTGTGAAAAATACGAGGAGCCTGAAAAGGCCTGAAAAATACGAGGAGCCTGAAAAGGCCTGAAAAATACGAGGAGCCTGAAAAGCTGTGAAAAATACGAGGAGCCTGAAAAGGTGTGAAAAATACGAGGAGCCTGAAAAGGTGTGAAAAATACGAGGAGCCTGAAAAGGTCTGAAAAATACGAGGAGCCTGAAAAGGTGTGAAAAATACGAGGAGCCTGAAAAGGTGTGAAAAATACGAGGAGCCTGAAAAGGCGTGAAAAATACAAGGAGCCCGAAAATGCGTGAAAAATACGAGGAGCCTGGAAAGGTGTGTAAAATACGAGGAGCCTGAGAAGGCGTGAAAAATACAAGGAGCCCGAAAATACGTGAAAAATACGAGGAGCCTGGAAAGGTGTGTAAAATACGAGGAGCCTGAAAAGGCCTTTAAAATACGGGAAGCCTGAAAAGGTGTGAAAAATACGAGGAGCCTGAAAAGGCCTGAAAACTATGAGGAGCCTGAAAAGGTGTGAAAAATACGAGGAGCCTGAAAAGGCCTGAAAAATATAAGGGGCGTGAAAAGATGTGAAAGATACGAGGAGCCTGAAAAGGCCTGAAAAATACAAGGAGCCTGAAAAGGTGTGAAAAATACGAGGAGCCTGAAAAGGTGTGAAAAGTTCAAGGAGCTTGAAAAGGTGTGAAAAATATGAGGAGCCTGAAAAGGTGTGAAAAATACGAGGAGCCTGAAAAGGTGTGAAAAATACGAGGAGCCTGAAAAGGCCTGAAAAATACGAGGAGCCTGAAAAGGCCTAAAAAATACGAGGAGCCTGAAAAGGCCTGAAAAATACGAGGAGCCTGAAAAGGTGTGAAAAATACGAGGAGCCTGAAAAGGTGTGAAAAATACGAGGAGCCTGAAAAGGTGTGAAAAATACGAGGAGCCTGAAAAGGCCTGAAAAATACGAGGAGCCTGAAAAGGCCTAAAAAATACGAGGAGCCTGAAAAGGCGTGAAAAATACGAGGAGCCTGAAAAGGCCTGAAAAATACCAGGAGCCTGAAAAGGTGTGAAAAATACGAGGAGCCTGAAAAGTTGTGAAAAATATGAGGAGCATGAAAAAGCCTGAAAAATACGAGGCGCCTGAAGAGGTGTGATAAATATGAGTAGCCTGAAAAGGCCTGAAAAATACGTGGAGCCTGAAAATTACTGAAAAATACGAGTAGCCTGAAAAGGTGTGAATAATCCAAGGAGCCTGAAAAGGTGTGAAAAATGCGAGGAGCCTGAAAAGGTGTGAATAATCCGAGGAGCCTGAAAAGGCCTGAAAAATTCGAGGAGCCTGAGAAGGTGTGAAAAACCTGAGGAGTCTGAAAAGGCCTGAAAAATACGAGGAGCCTGAAAAGGTGTGAAAAATCCGAGGAGCCTGAAAAGGCCTGCAGAATACGAGGAGCCTGAAAAGGCCTGAAAAATATGAGGAGCCTGAAAAGGTGTGAAAAATACGAGGATCCTGAAAAGGCCTGAAAAATACGAGGAGCCTGAAAAGGCCTGAAAAATACGAGGAGCCTGAAAAGCTGTGAAAAATACGAGGAGCCTGAAAAGGTGTGAAAAATACGAGGAGCCTGAAAAGGTGTGAAAAATACGAGGAGCCTGAAAAGGTCTGAAAAATACGAGGAGCCTGAAAAGGTGTGAAAAATACGAGGAGCCTGAAAAGGTGTGAAAAATACGAGGAGCCTGAAAAGGTGTGAAAAATTCGAGGAGCCTGAAAAGGTGTGAAAAATACGAGGAGCCTGAAAAGACGTGAAAACTACGAGGAGCCTGAAAAGGTGTGAAAAATACGAGGAGCCTGAAAAGGTGTGTAAAATACGAGGAGCCTGAGAAGGCGTGAAAAATACAAGGAGCCCGAAAATGCGTGAAAAATACGAGGAGCCTGGAAAGGTGTGTAAAATACGAGGAGCCTGAAAAGGCCTTAAAAATACGGGAAGCCTGAAAAGGTGTGAAAAATACGAGGAGCCTGAAAAGGCCTGAAAACTACGAGGAGCCTGAAAAGGTGTGAAAAATACGAGGAGCCTGAAAAGGCCTGAAAAATATAAGGGGCGTGAAAAGATGTGAAAGATACGAGGAGCCTGAAAAGGCCTGAAAAATACGAGGAGCCTGATAAGGTGTGAAAAATACGAGGAGCCTGAAAAGGTGTGAAAAGTTCAAGGAGCTTGAAAAGGTGTGAAAAATACGAGGAGCCTGAAAAGGTGTGAAAAATACGAGGAGCCTGAAAAGGTGTGAAAATTACGAGGAGCCTGAAAAGGTGTAAAAAATACGAGGAGCCTGAAAAGGTGTGAAAAATACGAGCAGCCTGAAAAGGTGTGAAAAATACGAGGAGCCTGAAAAGGCCTGAAAAATACGAGAATCCTGAAAAGGTGTGAAAAATACGAGGAGCCTGAAAAGGCCTGAGAAATACGAGGAGCCTGAAAAGGTGTGAAAAATACGAGGAGCCTGAAAAGGTGTGAAAAATACGTGGAGCCTGAAAAGGTGTGAAAAATACGAGCAGCCTGAAAAGGTGTGAAAAATACGAGGAGCCTGAAAAGGCCTGAAAAATACGAGGATCCTGAAAAGGTGTGAAAAATACGAGGAGCCTGGAAAGGCCTGAAAAATACGAGGAGCCTGAAACGGCCTGAAAAATACGAGGAGCCTAAAAAGGTGTGAAAAATACGCGGAGCCTGAAAAGGTGTGAAAAATACGAGGGGCCTGAAAAGGTGTGAAAAATACGAGGAGCCTGAAAAGGCGTGAAAAATACGAGGATCCTGAAAGGCCTGAAAAACACGGGAGCCAGAAAAGGCCTGAAAAATATGAGGGGCCTGAAAAGGTGTGAAAAATACGAGGAGTCTGAAAAGGCCTGAAAAATATGAGGAGCCTGAAAAGCCCTGAAAAATACGAAGAGCCTGAAAATGCCTGAAAAATACGAGAATCCTGAAAAGGCCTGAAAAATACGAGGAGCCTGAAAAGGTGTGAAAAATACGCGGAGCCTGAAAAGGTGAGAAAAATACGAGGAGCCTGAAAAGGTGTGAAAATACGAGGAGCCTGAAAAGGTGTGAAAATACGAGGAGCCTGAAGAGGTGTGAAAAATATGAGGAGCCTGAAGAGGTGTGAAAAATACGAGGAGCCTGAAAAGGCCTGAAAAATACAAGGAGCCTGAAAAGGTGTTAAAAATAAAAGGAGCGTGAAAAGGCCTGAAAAATCCGAGGAGCCTGAAAAGGCCTGAAAAATACGAGGAGCCTGAAAAGGTGTGAAAAATACTTGGAGCTTGAAAACGCGTGAAAAATACGATTAGCCTGAAAGGCGTGAAAAATACGAGGAGCCTGAAAAGGCCTGAAAAATACGAGGAGCCTGAAAAGGCCTGAAAAAGACGAGGAGCCTGAAAAGGTGTGAAAAACCCGAGGAGCCTGAAAAGGCCTGAAAAATACGAGGAGCCTGAAAAGGTGTGAAAAATCCGAGGAGCCTGAAAAGGCCTACAGAATACGAGGAGCCTGAAAAGGCCTGACAAATACGAGGAGCCTGAAAAGGTGTGAAAAATACGAGGAGCCTGAAAAGGCCTGAAAAATACGAGGAGCCTGAAAAGGCCTAAAAAATATGAGGAGCCTGAAAAGGCGTGAAAAATACGAGGAGCCTGAAAAGGTGTGAAAAATACGAGGAGCCTGAAAAGGCCTGAAAACTATGAGGAGCCTGAAAAGGTGTGAAAAATACGAGGAGCCTGAAAGGCCTGAAAAACACGAGAGCCAGAAAAGGCCTGAAAAATATGAGGGGCCTGAAAAGGTGTGAAAAATACGAGGAGCCTGAAAAGGCCTGAAAAATCCGAGGAGCCTGAAAAGGCCTGAAAAATACGAGGAGCCTGAAAAGGTGTGAAAAATACTAGGAGCCTGAAAAGGCCTGAAAAATACGAGGAGCCTGAAAGGCGTGAAAAATACGAGGAGCCTGAAAAGGTGTGAAAAATACGAGGAGCCTGAAAAGGCCTGAAAAATACCAGGAGCCTGAAAAGGTGTGAAAAATAAGAGGAGCCTGAAAAGGCCTGCAGAATAAGAGGAGCCTGAAAAGGCCTGAAAAATACGAGGAGCCTGAAAAGGCCTGAAAAAGACGAAGAGACTGAAAAGGTGTGAAAAACCCGAGGAGCCTGAAAAGGCCTGAAAAATACGAGGAGCCTGAAAAGGTGTGAAAAATCCAAGGAGCCTGAAAAGGCCTGCAGAATACGAGGAGCCTGAAAAGGCCTGACAAATACGAGGAGCCTGAAAAGGTGTGAAAAATACGAGGAGCCTGAAAAGGCCTGAAAAATACGAGGAGCCTGAAAAGGCCTAAAAAATACGAGGAGCCTGAAAAGGCGTGAAAAATACGAGGAGCCTGAAAAGGCCTGAAAAATACCAGGAGCCTGAAAAAGTGTGAAAAATACGAGGAGCCTGAAAAGTTGTGAAAAATACGAGGAGCATGAAAAGGCCTGAAAAATACGAGGCGCCTGAAGAGGTGTGATAAATATGAGTAGCCTGAAAAGGCCTGAAAGATACGTGGAGCCTGAAAATTCCTGAAAAATACGAGTAGCCTGACAAGGTGTGAATAATCCAAGGAGCCTGAAAAGGTGTGAAAAATGCGAGGAGCCTGAAAAGGTGTGAATAATCCGAGGAGCCTGAAAAGGCCTGAAAAATACGAGGAGCCTGAAAAGGTGTGAAAAACCTGAGGAGTCTGAAAAGGCCTGAAAAGTACGAGGAGCCTGAAAAGGTGTGAAAAATCCGAGGAGCCTGAAAAGGTGTGAAAAATACGAGGAGCCTGAAAAGGCCTGAAAAATACGAGGAGCCTGAAAAGGTGTGAAAAACCTGAGGAGTCTGAAAAGGCCTGAAAAGTACGAGGAGCCTGAAAAGGTGTGAAAAATCCGAGGAGCCTGAAAAGGCCTGCAGAATACGAGGAGCCTGAAAAGGCCTGAAAAATATGAGGAGCCTGAAAAGGTGTGAAAAATACGAGGAGCCTGAAAAGGCCTGAAAAATACGAGGAGCCTGAAAAGGCCTGAAAAATACGAGGAGCCTGAAAAGCTGTGAAAAATACGAGGAGCCTGAAAAGGTGTGAAAAATACGAGGAGCCTGAAAAGGTGTGAAAAATACGAGGAGCCTGAAAAGGTCTGAAAAATACGAGGAGCCTGAAAAGGTGTGAAAAATACGAGGAGCCTGAAAAGGTGTGAAAAATACGAGGAGCCCGAAAAGGCGTGAAAAATACAAGGAGCCCGAAAATGCGTGAAAAATACGAGGAGCCTGGAAAGGTGTGTAAAATACGAGGAGCCTGAGAAGGCGTGAAAAATACAAGGAGCCCGAAAATACGTGAAAAATACGAGGAGCCTGGAAAGGTGTGTAAAATACGAGGAGCCTGAAAAGGCCTTTAAAATACGGGAAGCCTGAAAAGGTGTGAAAAATACGAGGAGCCTGAAAAGGCCTGAAAACTATGAGGAGCCTGAAAAGGTGTGAAAAATACGAGGAGCCTGAAAAGGCCTGAAAAATATAAGGGGCGTGAAAAGATGTGAAAGATACGAGGAGCCTGAAAAGGCCTGAAAAATACAAGGAGCCTGAAAAGGTGTGAAAAATACGAGGAGCCTGAAAAGGTGTGAAAAGTTCAAGGAGCTTGAAAAGGTGTGAAAAATACGAGGAGCCTGAAAAGGTGTGAAAAATACGAGGAGCCTGAAAAGGTGTGAAAAATACGAGGAGCCTCAAAAGGTGTAAAAAATACGAGGAGCCTGAAAAGGTGTGAAAAATACGAGCAGCCTGAAAAGGTGTGAAAAATACGAGGAGCCTGAAAAGGCCTGAAAAATACGAGAATCCTGAAAAGGTGTGAAAAATACGAGGAGCCTGAAAAGGCCTGAAAAATACGAGGAGCCTGAAAAGGTGTGAAAAATACGAGGAGCCTGACATGGTGTGAAAAATACGTGGAGCCTGAAAAGGTGTGAAAAATACGAGCAGCCTGAAAAGGTGTGAAAATACGAGGAGCCTGAAAAGGCCTGAAAAATACGAGGATCCTGAAAAGGTGTGAAAAATACGAGGAGCCTGGAAAGGCCTGACAAATACGAGGAGCCTGAAAAGGTGTGAAAAATATGAGGAGCCTGAAAAGGCCTGAAAAATACGAGGAGCCTGAAAAGGCCTAAAAAATATGAGGAGCCTGAAAAGGCGTGCAAAATACGAGGAACCTGAAAAGGCCTGAAAAATACCAGGAGCCTGAAAAGGTGTGAAAAATACGAGGAGCCTGAAAAGTTGTGAAAAATATGAGGAGCATGAAAAGGCCTGAAAAATACGAGGCGCCTGAAGAGGTGTGATAAATATGAGGAGCCTGAAAAGGCCTGAAAGATACGTGGAGCCTGAAAATTCCTGAAAAATACGAGTAGCCTGAAAAGTTGTGAATAATCCAAGGAGCCTGAAAAGGTGTGAAAAATGCGAGGAGCCTGAAAAAGTGTGAATAATCCAAGGAGCCTGAAAAGGTGTGAAAAATACGAGGAGCCTGAAAAGGTGTGAAAAATACGAGGAGCCTGAAAAGGTGTGAAAAATACGAGGAGCCTGAAAAGGTGTGAAAAATGCGAGGAGCCTGAAAAGGTGTGAAAAATACGAGGAGCCTGAAAAGACGTGAAAACTACGAGGAGCCTGAAAAGGTGTGAAAAATACGAGGAGCCTGAAAAGGTGTGTAAATACGAGGATCCTGAGAAGGCGTGAAAAATACAAGGAGCCCGAAAATGCGTGAAAAATACGAGGAGCCTGGAAAGGTGTGTAAAATACGAGGAGCCTGAAAAGGCCTTTAAAATACGGGAAGCCTGAAAAGGTGTGAAAAATACGAGGAGCCTGAAAAGGCCTGAAAACTATGAGGAGCCTGAAAAGGTGTGAAAAATACGAGGAGCCTGAAAAGGCCTGAAAAATATAAGGGGCGTGAAAAGATTTGAAAGATACGAGGAGCCTGAAAAGGCCTGAAAAATACGAGGAGCCTGAAAAGGTGTGAAAAATACGAGGAGCCTGAAAAGGTGTGAAAATTTCAAGGAGCTTGAAAAGGTGTGAAAAATACGAGGAGCCTGAAAAGGTGTGAAAAATACGAGGAGCCTGAAAAGGTGTAAAAAATAAGAGGAGCCTGAAAAGGTGTGAAAAATACGAGCAGCCTGAAAAGGTGTGAAAAATACGAGGAGCCTGAAAAGGCCTGAAAAATACGAGGATCCTGAAAAGGTGTAAAAAATACGAGGAGCCTGAAAAGGCCTGAAAAATACAAGGAGCCTGAAAAGGTGTGAAAAATACGAGGAGCCTGAAAAGGTGTGAAAAATACGTGGAGCCTGAAAAGGAGTGAAAAATACGAGCAGCCTGAAAATGTGTGAAAAATACGAGGAGCCTGAAAAGGCCTGAAAAATACGAGGATCCTGAAAAGGTGTGAAAAATACGAGGAGCCTGGAAAGGCCTGAAAAATACGAGGAGCCTGAAACGGCCTGAAAAATACGAGGAGCCTAAAAAGGTGTGAAAAATACGCGGAGCCTGAAAAGGTGTGAAAAATACGAGGGGCCTGAAAAGGTGTGAAAAATCCGAGGAGCCTGAAAAGGCGTGAAAAATACGAGGAGCCTGAAAGGCCTGAAAAACACGGGAGCCAGAAAAGGCCTGAAAGATATGAGGGGCCTGAAAAGGTGTGAAAAATACGAGGAGTCTGAAAAGGCCTGAAAAATATGAGGAGCCTGAAAAGGCCTGAAAAATACGAGAAGCCTGAAAAGGTGTGAAAAATACGCGGAGCCTGAAAAGGTGAGAAAAATACGAGGAGCCTGAAAAGGTGTGAAAATCCGAGGAGCCTGAAAAGGCGTGGAAAATATGAGGAGCCTGAAGAGGTGTGATAAATATGAGGAGCCTGAAAAGGTGTGAAAAATACGAGGAGCCTGAAAAGGTGTGAAAAATACGAGGAGCCTGAGAATTTGTGAAAAATATGAGGAGCATGAAAAGGCCTGAAAAATACGAGGCGCCTGAAGAGGTGTGATAAATATGAGGAGCCTGAAAAGGACTGAAAAATACGTGGAGCCTGAAAAGGCCTAAAAAATACGAGCAGCCTGAAAAGGTGTGAATAATCCGAGAAGCCTGAAAAGGTGTTAAAAACACGAGGATCCTGAAAAGGTCCGAAAAATACGAGGAGCCTGAAAAGGTGTGAAAAATACGAGGAGCCTGAAAAGGTGTGAAAAATACGAGGAGCCTGAAAAGGTGTTAAAAATAAGAGGAGCCTGAAAAGGCCTGAAAAATCCGAGGAGCCTGAAAAGGCCTGAAAAATACGAGGAGCCTGAAAAGGTGTGAAAAATATGAGGAGCATGAAACGGTCTGAAAAAAATGAAGAGCACCAACAGGTGTGAAAAATATGAAGAGCCTGCAAAGGTGTGAAAAACGTGAAGAGCATGAAAAGGACTGAAAAATATGAAGAGCACGAAAATGTGTGAAACATAGGAGGAGCATGCAAAGGTGTGAAAAATACGAAGAGCACCTAAAGGTGTGAAATATAACAGGAGCATAAAAATGTGTGAAAAATACGTGAAGCGAGAAAAGGTGTGAAAAATACGAAGTACATGAAAAGGTGTGAAAAATACGAAGATCATGAAAAGGTGAGAAAAATACGAGGAGCATGAAAAGGACAGAACAAAACGAGGAGCATGAAAAGGTCTGAAAAATATGAGGAACATGAAAAGGTATGAAAAATACGGAGATCATGAAAAGGTTTGAAAAATACAAGGAGCATGAAAAGGACTTAAAAATACGAGGAGCATGAAAAGTTCTGAAAAAAATGAGGAGCATGAAAGGTGTGAAAATACGAGGAGCATGAAAAGGTGTGAAAAATACGAGGAGCATAAAAAGTTGTGCAATATACGAGGAGTATGAAAAGGTCTGAAAAATACGAGGGACATGAAAAAGTGTGAAAAATACGAGGAGCGTGAAAGGTGTGAAAAATACACGGAGCATGAAAAGGTGTGAAAAAAAAGGAGGAGCATGAAAGGAGTGAAATATACAAGGAGCATGAAAAGGTGTGAAAAAAAGGAGGAGCATGAAAAGGAGTGAAATATATGAGGAGCATGAAAAGGTGTGAAAAATCGAGGAGCATGAAATGTGTGAAAAATACAAGGAGCATGAATAGGTGTGAAAAATACGAGGAGCATGAAAAGGCCTGAAATAAAGGAGGGGTCTGAAAAGGTGTGAAAAATATGAAGAGCATGAAAAAGTTTGAAAAATATGAAGAGCACGAACAGGTGTGAAAAATAGGAGCATGAAAAGGGCTGAAAAATACGAGGAGCACCAAAAGGTGTGAAAAATACAAGGAGCATGAAAAGGTGTGTAAAATAAGAGGAGCATAAAAAGGTCGCAAAAATACGAGGAGCATGAAAAGATTCAAAAAAAAGAAGAGCCTGAAAATGTGTAAAAAATATGATGAGCATGAAAAGGACTTAAAAATATGAAGACCAGGAAAAGATGTGAAAAATATGAAGAGCATGAAAAGGTCTGAAAAATACTAGGAGCATGAAAAGGTCTGAAAAATATCAGGATAATGAAAAAGTCTGAAAAATACAAAGACAACAAAAAGTTGTGAAAAATAGGAGGAGCATGAAAATGTCTCAAAAATATGAGGAGCATGAAAAGGTGTGAAAATTAGGAGGAGCATGAAAGGATGTGAAAAATATGAGGATCATGAAAAGGTGTGAAAAATCGAGGAGCCTGAAAAGGTGTGAAAAATATGAGGGGCATGAAAAGGCCTGAAAAATACGAGGAGCCTGAAAAGGTGTGAAAAATATGCGGAGCCTGAAAACTCCTGAAAAATACGAGGAGCCTGAAAAGGTGTGAAAAATACGATGAGCATTAAAAGGCGTGAAAAATACGAGGAGCCTGAAAAGCGTGAAAAATACGAGGAGCCTGAAAAGGTGTGAAAAATACCAGGAGCCTGAAAATGTGGGAAAATACGAGGAGCCTGAAAAAGTGTGAAAACTGCGAGGAGAATGAAAAGGTGTGAAAAATACGAGGAGGCTGAAAAGGTGTGAAAAATACGAGGAGCCTAAAAAGGCCTGAAAAATACGAGAATCCTGAAAACCTGTGAAAAATACGAGGAGCCTGAAAAGGTGTGAAAAATACGAGGAGCCTGAAAAGGCCTGAAAAATACGAGGAGCCTGAAAAGGTGTGAAAAATACAAGGAGCCAGAAAAGGCCTGAAAAATACGAGGAGCATGAAAAGGCCTGAAAAATACGAGGTGCCTGAAAATGCCTGAAAAATACGAGGAGCCTGAAAAGTTTTGAAAAATATGAGGAGCCTGAAAAGGTGTGAAAAATACCAGTAGCCTGAAAAAGTGTGAAAAATACGAGGAGCCTGAAAAGGTGTGAAAAATACGAGGAACATGAAAAGGCCTGAAAAATACGAGGAGCATGAAAAGGTGTGAAAATTTCAAGGAGCTTGAAAAGGTGTGAAAAATACGAGGAGCCTGAAAAGGTGTGAAAAATACGAGGAGCCTGAAAAGGTGTAAAAAATACGAGGAGCCTGAAAAGGTGTGAAAAATACGAGCAGCCTGAAAAGGTGTGAAAAATACGAGGAGCCTGAAAAGGCCTGAAAAATACGAGGAGCCTGAAAAGGTGTAAAAAATACGAGGAGCCTGAAAAGGCCTGAAAAATACAAGGAGCCTGAAAAGGTGTGAAAAATACGAGGAGCCTGAAAAGGTGTGAAAAATACGTGGAGCCTGAAAAGGAGTGAAAAATACGAGCAGCCTGAAAATGTGTGAAAAATACGAGGAGCCTGAAAAGGCCTGAAAAATACGAGGATCCTGAAAAGGTGTGAAAAATACGAGGAGCCTGGAAAGGCCTGAAAAATACGAGGAGCCTGAAACGGCCTGAAAAATACGAGGAGCCTAAAAAGGTGTGAAAAATACGCGGAGCCTGAAAAGGTGTGAAAAATACGAGGGGCCTGAAAAGGTGTGAAAAATCCGAGGAGCCTGAAAAGGCGTGAAAAATACGAGGAGCCTGAAAGGCCTGAAAAACACGGGAGCCAGAAAAGGCCTGAAAGATATGAGGGGCCTGAAAAGGTGTGAAAAATACGAGGAGTCTGAAAAGGCCTGAAAAATATGAGGAGCCTGAAAAGGCCTGAAAAATACGAGAAGCCTGAAAAGGTGTGAAAAATACGCGGAGCCTGAAAAGGTGAGAAAAATACGAGGAGCCTGAAAAGGTGTGAAAATCCGAGGAGCCTGAAAAGGCGTGGAAAATATGAGGAGCCTGAAGAGGTGTGATAAATATGAGGAGCCTGAAAAGGTGTGAAAAATACGAGGAGCCTGAAAAGGTGTGAAAAATACGAGGAGCCTGAGAATTTGTGAAAAATATGAGGAGCATGAAAAGGCCTGAAAAATACGAGGCGCCTGAAGAGGTGTGATAAATATGAGGAGCCTGAAAAGGACTGAAAAATACGTGGAGCCTGAAAAGGCCTAAAAAATACGAGCAGCCTGAAAAGGTGTGAATAATCCGAGGAGCCTGAAAAGGTGTTAAAAACACGAGGATCCTGAAAAGGTCCGAAAAATACGAGGAGCCTGAAAAGGTGTGAAAAATACGAGGAGCCTGAAAAGGTGTGAAAAATACGAGGAGCCTGAAAAGGTGTTAAAAATAAGAGGAGCCTGAAAAGGCCTGAAAAATCCGAGGAGCCTGAAAAGGCCTGAAAAATACGAGGAGCCTGAAAAGGTGTGAAAAATATGAGGAGCATGAAACGGTCTGAAAAAAATGAAGAGCACCAACAGGTGTGAAAAATATGAAGAGCCTGCAAAGGTGTGAAAAACATGAAGAGCATGAAAAGGACTGAAAAATATGAAGAGCACGAAAATGTGTGAAACATAGGAGGAGCATGCAAAGGTGTGAAAAATACGAAGAGCACCTAAAGGTGTGAAATATAACAGGAGCATAAAAATGTGTGAAAAATACGTGAAGCGAGAAAAGGTGTGAAAAATACGAAGTACATGAAAAGGTGTGAAAAATACGAAGATCATGAAAAGGTGAGAAAAATACGAGGAGCATGAAAAGGACAGAACAAAACGAGGAGCATGAAAAGGTCTGAAAAATATGAGGAACATGAAAAGGTATGAAAAATACGGAGATCATGAAAAGGTTTGAAAAATACAAGGAGCATGAAAAGGACTTAAAAATACGAGGAGCATGAAAAGTTCTGAAAAAAATGAGGAGCATGAAAGGTGTGAAAATACGAGGAGCATGAAAAGGTGTGAAAAATACGAGGAGCATAAAAAGTTGTGCAATATACGAGGAGTATGAAAAGGTCTGAAAAATACGAGGGACATGAAAAAGTGTGAAAAATACGAGGAGCGTGAAAGGTGTGAAAAATACACGGAGCATGAAAAGGTGTGAAAAAAAAGGAGGAGCATGAAAGGAGTGAAATATACAAGGAGCATGAAAAGGTGTGAAAAAAAGGAGGAGCATGAAAAGGAGTGAAATATATGAGGAGCATGAAAAGGTGTGAAAAATCGAGGAGCATGAAATGTGTGAAAAATACAAGGAGCATGAATAGGTGTGAAAAATACGAGGAGCATGAAAAGGCCTGAAATAAAGGAGGGGTCTGAAAAGGTGTGAAAAATATGAAGAGCATGAAAAAGTTTGAAAAATATGAAGAGCACGAACAGGTGTGAAAAATAGGAGCATGAAAAGGGCTGAAAAATACGAGGAGCACCAAAAGGTGTGAAAAATACAAGGAGCATGAAAAGGTGTGTAAAATAAGAGGAGCATAAAAAGGTCGCAAAAATACGAGGAGCATGAAAAGATTCAAAAAAAAGAAGAGCCTGAAAATGTGTAAAAAATATGATGAGCATGAAAAGGACTTAAAAATATGAAGACCAGGAAAAGATGTGAAAAATATGAAGAGCATGAAAAGGTCTGAAAAATACTAGGAGCATGAAAAGGTCTGAAAAATATCAGGATAATGAAAAAGTCTGAAAAATACAAAGACAACAAAAAGTTGTGAAAAATAGGAGGAGCATGAAAATGTCTCAAAAATATGAGGATCATGAAAAGGTGTGAAAAATCGAGGAGCCTGAAAAGGTGTGAAAAATATGAGGGGCATGAAAAGGCCTGAAAAATACGAGGAGCCTGAAAAGGTGTGAAAAATATGCGGAGCCTGAAAACGCCTGAAAAATACGAGGAGCCTGAAAAGGTGTGAAAAATACGATGAGCATTAAAAGGCGTGAAAAATACGAGGAGCCTGAAAAGCGTGAAAAATACGAGGAGCCTGAAAAGGTGTGAAAAATACCAGGAGCCTGAAAATGTGGGAAAATACGAGGAGCCTGAAAAAGTGTGAAAACTGCGAGGAGAATGAAAAGGTGTGAAAAATACGAGGAGGCTGAAAAGGTGTGAAAAATACGAGGAGCCTAAAAAGGCCTGAAAAATACGAGAATCCTGAAAACCTGTGAAAAATACGAGGAGCCTGAAAAGGTGTGAAAAATACGAGGAGCCTGAAAAGGCCTGAAAAATACGAGGAGCCTGAAAAGGTGTGAAAAATATGAGGAGCCAGAAAAGGTGTGAAAAATACAAGGAGCCAGAAAAGGCCTGAAAAATACGAGGAGCATGAAAAGGCCTGAAAAATACGAGGTGCCTGAAAATGCCTGAAAAATACGAGGAGCCTGAAAAGTTTTGAAAAATATGAGGAGCCTGAAAAGGTGTGAAAAATACCAGTAGCCTGAAAAAGTGTGAAAAATACGAGGAGCCTGAAAAGGTGTGAAAAATACGAGGAACATGAAAAGGCCTGAAAAATACGAGGAGCATGAAAAGGTGTGAAAAATACGAGGAGCTTGAAAAGGCCTGAAAAATGCGAGGAGCCTGAAAACGTTTGAAAAATAAGAGGAGCCTGAAAATGTGTGAAAAATACGAGGAGCCTGAAAAGGTGTGGAAAATACGAGGAGCTTGAAAAGGCCTGATAATTACGAGAATCCTGAAACCTGTGAAAAATATGAGGAGCCTGAAAAGGTGTGAAAAATACGAGGAGCCTGAAAATGCCTGAAAAATACGAGGAGCCTGAAAAAGCATGAAAAATACGAGGAGCCTGAAAAGGTGTGAAAAGTGCGAGGAGCCTGAAAAGTTGTGAAAAATACGAGGAGCCTGAAAATGTGTGAAAAATTCGAGGAGGCTGAAAAGGCCTGAAAAATACGCGGAACCGGAAAAGTGTGAAAAATAGGAGGAGCCTGAAAAGTTGTGAAAAATAGGAGGAGCCTGAAAAGGTGTGAAAATTAGGAGGAGCCTGAAAATGTGTGAAAAATACGAGGAGCATGAAAAGGCCTGACAAATACGATGAGCATTAAAAGGCCTGAAAAATATGAGGTGCCTGAAAAGGCCTGAAAAATACGAGAAGCCTGGAAATGTGTGAAAAATCGGAGGAGCCTGAAAAGGTGTGAAAAATACGAGGAGGCTGAAAAGGTGTGAAAAATACAAGGAACCTGAAAAGGACTGAAAAATACGAGGAGTCTGGAAAGGTGTGAAAAGTGGGAGGAGCCTGTAAAGGTGTGAGAAATACGAGGAGCATGAAAAGGTGTTAAAAGTACGAGGAGCCTGAAAAGGCCTGAAAAATATGAGGAGCCTGAAATGGTGTGAAAAACATGAAGAGCATGAAAAGAACTGAAAAATATGAAGAGCACGAAAAGGTGTGAAACATAGGAGGAGCATGCAAAGGTCTGAAAAATACGAAGAGCACCTAAAGGTGTGAAATATAACAGGAGCACGAAAAGGTGTGAAAAATATGAGGAGCATAAAAATGTGTGAAAAATACGTGGAGCGTGAAAAGGTGTGAAAAATATGAAGTACATGAAAAGGTGTGAAAAATACGAAGATTCTGAAAAGGTGAGAAAAATACGAGGAGCATGAATAGGACAGAAAAAATACGAGGAGCATGAAAAGGTCTGAAAAATACAAGGAACATGAAAAGGTATGAAAAATACAGAGATCATGGAAAGGTTTGAAAAATACAAGAAGCATGAAAAGGAAATAAAAATATGAGGAGCACGACAAGTTCTGAAAAATACGAGGGGCCCTAAAAGTTGTGAAATATACGAGGAGATGAAAAGGTCTGAAAAATACGAGTGGCATGAAAAGGTGTGAAAAATACGAGGAGCCTGAAAAGTTGTGAAAAATATGAGGAGCATGAAAAGGTGTGAAAAATACGAGGAGCCTGAAAACGTGTGAAAAATACGAGGAGCCTGAAAATGTCTGAAAAATATGAGGAGCATGAAACGGTCTGAAAAAAATGAAGAGCACCAACAGGTGTGAAAAATATGAAGAGCCTGCAAAGGTGTGAAAAACATGAAGAGCATGAAAAGGACTGAAAAATATGAAGAGCACGAAAAGGTGTGAAACATTGGAGGGGCATGCAAAGGTCTGAAAAATACGAAGAGCACCTAAAGGTGTGAAATATAACAGGAGCATGAAAAGGTGTGAAAAATATGAGGAGCATAAAAATGTGTGAAAAATACGTGAAGCGAGAAAAGGTGTGAAAAATACGAAGTACATGAAAAGGTGTGAAAAATACGAAGATCATGAAAAGGTGAGAAAAATACGAGGAGCATGAAAAGGACAGAACAAAACGAGGAGCATGAAAAGGTCTGAAAAATATGAGGAACAAGAAAAGGTATGAAAAATACGGAGATCATGAAAAGGTTTGAAAAATACAAGGAGCATGAAAAGGACTTAAAAATACGAGGAGCATGAAAAGTTCTGAAAAAAATGAGGAGCATGAAAGGTGTGAAAATACGAGGAACATGAAAAGGTGTGAAAAATACGAGGAGCATGAAAAGTTGTGCAATATACGAGGAGCATGAAAAGGTCTGAAAAATACGAGGGACATGAAAAAGTGTGAAAAATACGAGGAGCGTGAAAAGGTGTGAAAAATACACGGAGCATGAAAAGGTGTGAAAAAAAAGGAGGAGCATGAAAAGGAGTGAAATATACAAGGAGCATGAAAAGGTGTGAAAAAAAGGAGGAGCATGAAAAGGAGTGAAATATATGAGGAGCATGAAAAGGTGTGAAAAATCGAGGAGCATGAAATGTGTGAAAAATACAAGGAGCATGAATAGGTGTGAAAAATACGAGGAGCATGAAAAGGCCTGAAATAAAGGAGGGGTCTGAAAAGGTGTGAAAAATATGAAGAGCATGAAAAAGTTTGAAAAATATGAAGAGCACGAACAGGTGTGAAAAATAGGAGGAGCATGAAAAGGGCTGAAAAATAAGAGCAGCATGAAAAGGGCTGAAAAATACGAGGAGCACGAAAAGGTGTGAAAAATAAGAGGAGCATAAAAAGGTCGCAAAAATACGAGGAGCATGAAAAGATTCAAAAAAAAGAAGAGCCTGAAAAAGTATAAAAAATATGATGAGCATGAAAAGGACTTAAAAATATGAAGACCAAGAAAAGATGTGAAAAATATGAAGAGCATGAAAAGGTGTGAAAAATACTAGGAGCATGAAAAGGTCTGAAAAATATCAGGAGAATGAAAAAGTCTGAAAAATACAAAGACAACAAAAAGTTGTGAAAAATAGGAGGAGCATGAAAATGTCTCAAAAATATGAGGAGCATGAAAAGGTGTGAAAATTAGGAGGAGCATGAAAGGATGTGAAAAATATGAGGATCATGAAAAGGTGTGAAAAATCGAGGAGCATGAAAAGGTGTGAAAATACGAAGAGGATGAAAAGGTGTGAAAAATCGAGGAGCATGTAAAGGTGTGAAAAATACGAGGAGCATGAAAAGGTATAAAAAATACAAGGAGCATGAAAAGCTCTGAAAAATACGAGGAGCATGAAAAAGTCTGAAATTACGAAGAGCATGAAGAGGTGTGAAAAATAGGAGCACCACGAAAAGGTGTGACAAAAACGAGGAGTACGAAAAGGTGTGAAATATACGAGGAGCATGAAAAGGTGTGAAAAATAGGAGGAGCATGAAAAAGTCTGAAAAATACGAGGAGCATGAAAATGTTAGAAAATTCGAGGAACATGAAAAGGTCTGAAAAATAAGAGAAGCAGGAAAAGGCCTGAAAAATAGGACGAGCATAAAAAGGTCCGAAAAATACAAGGAGCATGAAAAGGTCTGAAAAATATGAGGAGCATGAAAAGGTCTGAAAAATATGAGGAGCACAGAAAGGTGTGAAAAATATGAAGAGCATGAAAAGGTCTCAAAATATATGAAGAGCACGAGAAGGTGTGAAAAATAGGAGTAGTACAAAAAGGTGTGAAAAATACGAGTAGCATGAAGAGGTCTGAAAAATACGAGGCTCATGAAATGGTCTGAAAAATATGAAAAGCAGGAAAAGGTGGGAAAAATATGAGGAGCATGAAAAGGTGTGAAAAATACGACGAGCATGAAAAGGTGTGAGAAATATGAAGAGCCTGAAAAGGTGTGAAAAATATGAAGAGCATGAAAAGGTCTGAAACAAATTAAGAGCACAACAAAGGTGTGAAAAATAGGAGGAGCATGAAAAGGTCTGAAAAATACGAAGAGCATGAAAAGGTGTGAAATATAGGAGGAGCACGAAATGTGTGAAAAATACAAGGAGCATGAAAAGGTGTGAAAAATAAGAGGAGCATGAAAAGGGCTGAAAAATACGAGGAGCATTAAAAGGTCTGAAATATATGAGGAGTATGAAAAGGTCTGAAAACTACAAAGAGGACGAAAAAGTTTGAAAAATAGGAGAAGCACTAAAAGGTGTGAAAAATACGAGGAGCATGAAAAGGTGTGAAAAATACGAGGAGCATGAAAAGGTCTTAAAAATACGAGGAGCATGAAAAGATTCAAAAATATGAAGAGCCTGAAAATGTGTGAAAAATATGATGAGCGTGACAAGATCTTCAAAATATGACGACCAGGAAAAGGTGTGAAAAATATGAAGTTCAGGAAAAGGTTTGAAATACAGGAGAAGCACGAAAATGTGTGAAAAACTTGAGGAGCATGAAAAGGTCTGAAAAATACGAGGAGCATGAAAATGTCTGAAAAATATCAGGAGATTGAAAAGTCTGAAAAATACGAAGACAAGGAAAAGGTGTGAAAAATAGGAGGAGCATAAAAAGTTGTGAAAAATACGAGGAGCATGAAAAGGTGTGAAAAATCAAGGAGCATGAAAAGGTGTGAAAAATAGGAGGAACACGAAAAGGTCTGAAAAATATGAAGAGCATGAAAAGGTCTGAAAAATACGAAGGGCAAGAAAAGGTCTGAAAAATACGAGGAGCATGAAAAGGTCTGAAAAATAGGAGGAGCATGAAAACGTGTGAAAAATAGGAGGAGCATGAAGAGGTGTGAAAATTACGAGGAGCATGAAAAAGTGTGAAAAATACGAGGAGCATGAAGAGGTGTGAAAACTACGAGGAGCATGAAAAAGTGTGAAAAATACAAGGAGTATGAAAATGTCTGAAAAATACGAGGAGAATGTAAAGGTCTGAAAAATATGAAGAGCACGGAAAGGTGTGAAAATACGAGGAGCATGAAATGTGTGAGAAATACAAGGAGCATGAAAAGGTGTGAAAAATAAGAGGAGCATGAAAAGGGCTGAAAAATACGAAGAGATTTAAAAGGTCTGAAATATATGAGGAGTATGAAAAGGTCTGAAAAATACAAAGAGGACGAAAAAGTTTGAAAAATAGGAGGAGCACGAAAAGGTGTGAAAAATACGAGGATCATGAAAAGGTGTGAAAAATACGAGGAGCATGAAAAGGTCTGAAAATTAAGAGAAGCATGAAAAGGCCTGAAAAATAGGAGGAGCATAAAAAGTTCTGAAAAATATGAGGAGCATGAAAAGGTCTGAAAATATGAGGAGCACGAAAAGGTGTGAAAAATATGAAGAGCATGAAAAGGTGTGAAAAATACAAGTAGCATGAAAAGGTGTGAAATATACGAAGGGCAGGAAAAGGTGTGAAAAATCGAGGAGCATGAAAATGTGTGAAAAATACGAGGAGCATGAAGAGGTGTGAAAATACGAGCAGGATGAAAAGGTGTTAAAAATATGAAGAGGATGAAAAGGTCTGAAAATTATGAAGAGCACGAAAAGGGGTGAAAAATGTGAAGCGCAGAAAAAGGTCTGAAAAATAGGAGGGGCACGAAAAGGTGTGAAAAATACGAGGAGCATGAAATGGTCTGAAAAATACGAGGCTCATGAAACGGTGCGAAAAATATGAAGAGCAGGAAAAGGTGTGAAAAATGTGAAGAGCATGAAAAGTTGTGAAAAATAAGAGGAGCATGAAAAGGTGTGAGAAACACGAGGAGCATGAAAAGGTGTGACAAATACGAGGAGCATGAAAAGGTGTGAAAAATACGAGGAGCATAAAAATGTCTGAGAAACACGAGGAGCATGAAAAGGTCTGAGAAATAGGAGGAGCATGAAAAGGTGTGAAAAATACAAGGAGCTTGAAAAGGTGTGAAAAATACGAGGAGCCTGAAAAGGCCTGAAAAATACGAGGAGCCTGAAAAGGTGTGAAAAATATGAGGAGCCTGAAAAGGTGTGAAAAATATGAGGAGCTGAAAAGGTGTGAAAAATATGAGGAGCCTGAAAAGGCCTGAAAAATACGAGGAGCCTGAAAAGGTGTGAAAAATACGAGGAGCCTGAAAAGGTGTTAAAAATACGAGGAGCCTGAAAAGGTGTGAAAAATACGAGGAGCCTGAAAAGGCCTGAAAAATATGAGGAGCCTGAAAAGGTGTGAAAAATTCGAGAAGCCTGAAAAGGTGTGAAAAATACGAGGAGCCTGAAAAGGTGTGAAAAATACGAGGAGCCTGAAAAGGTGTGAAAAATACGAGGAGCATGTAAAGGTCTGAGAAATTCGAGAATCATGAGAGATTCTGAAAAATACGAAGAGCACGAATTGTGTGAAAAATAGGAGGAGCACGAAAAGGTCTGAAAAATGATGAGTGCCATCAAGGAAATCAAGGCTCCTTTCTTGTGTGATATGCAACAGGGAATTGCTCTGCACGCAGTGCAGGGGAATCAGGCCTCATCTCGCGGCGAGGGGGAAGTCTCATGGCTTTTCTCGAGTTGCGGCGGGAACCTGGGGTATATTCTCTAGTTACGACGGGGATGGCCCTTCCACACACGTGTTTGTTCAGCGATGTCAGGACTCCTGCCTAGCTGCGAGGGACAACTCGGGATTCTCCTCGAGGCTTGGCAGGGCAATTGGGACGCCTCTCCAGCTGAGGCGGGAGACCAAGTGTCCCTTTCCACGTGCCACAGGAATCCTGGGACTCCTATCAAGTTTCACGAGGAGTCAGGCATCGTCTCCTTTGGAGGCACTCATCTCCACGTACCTCTGGAGTTTTCAAAGGATGTGAGGCCTCTGGTCGCGATGAGATGGGGGACTAGGTATTTCTCTGTGGTCTCCACAGGGGATTCAGACATCCTTTCGTCCTGGGAGATGCAAGACGAACCTGTACTCAAGTCACTGAAGGAATATCCGGCCTTATTTCGAAGCAGGGCATCGCGGTGTCCATTAAACTTGAGGCCGCAAACTCAGGGTCCCTCTCACATACCTAGAGCTGAGAGAAGCCTCCTCTTGAGGTGCTTGTGTTAAGGTGGTATTCCTCTGGAGTAGAAGCCAGGGACTAACCTCTCATCTCTAGATGATTTTTGGTCCACGGAGCTCTTTCGTGTTGCTACAGTGACCTCAGGATCCCTCTAGCCTTGAAACAGTGTTCTTGGGGTTCTCTGGAGTGCCATCAAGGAAATCAAGGCTCCTTTCATGTGTGATGTGCAACACGGAGTTGCTCTGCATGCAGTGCAGGGGAATCGGGCCTCATCTAGCGGCGAGGGGGAAGTCTCATGGTTTTTCTCGTGTTGCGGCGGGAACCTGGGGTATATTCTCGAGTTACGACGGGGAAGGCCCTTTCACACACGTGTTTGTTCAGCGACGTCAGGACTCCTGCCTTGTTGCGAGGGACAACTCGGGATTCTCCTCGAGGCGTGGCAGGGCAATTGGGACGCCTCTCCAGCTGAGGCGGGAGACGAAGGATCCCTTTCCACGTACCACAGGAATCCTGGGACTCCTATCAAGTTTCACGAGGAGTCAGGCATCGTCTCCTTTGGAGGCACTGATCTCCGCGTACCTCTGGAGTTTCCAAAGGATGTGAGGCCTCCGGTCGCGATGAGGTGGGGAACTAGGTCTTTCTCTGTGGTCTCCACAGGGGATTCAGACATCCTTTCGTCTTGGGAGATGCACGACGAGCCTGCATTCAAGTCACTGCAGGGATATCCGGCCTTATTTCGAGTCAGGGCATCGCGGTGTCCATTCCACTTGAGGCCAAAAACTCAGGGTCCCTCTCACATACCTAGAGCTGAGAGAAACCTCCTCTTGAGGGGCTTGTGGTAAGGTGGTATTCCTCTGGAGTCCAAGCCAGAAACTAACCTGTCATCTCGAGTTGATTTTTGGTCCATGGAGCTCTTTCGTGTTGCTACAGTGACCTCAGTATCCCTCTAGCCTTGAAACAGTGTTCTTGGGGTTTCTCTGGAGTGCCATCAAGGAAATCAAGGCTCCTTTCATGTGTGATGTGCAACACGGAATTGCTCTGCACGCAGTGCATGGGAATCGGGCCTCTTCTCGCAGCGAGGGGGAAGTCTCATGGTTTTTCTCGAGTTGCGGCGGGAACCTGGGGTATATTCTCGAGTTACGACGGGGATGGCCCTTCCACCCACGTGTTTGTTCAGCCACATCAGGACTCCTGCCTAGTTGCGAGGGACAACTCGGGATTCTCCTCGAGGCACGGCAAGGCAATTGGGACGCCTCTCCAGCTGAGGCGGGAGACCAAGGGTCCCTTTCCACGTGCCACAGGAATCCTGGGACTCCTATCAAGTTTCACGAGGAGTCAGGCATCGTCTCCTTTGGAGGCACTGATCTCCACGTACCTCTGGAGTTTTCGAAGGATGTGAGGCCTCCGGTCGCGATGAGGTGGGGAACTAGGTCTCTGTCTGTGGTCTCCACAGGGTATTCAGACATCCTTTCATCGTGGGAGATGCAAGACGAGCCTGCATTCAAGTCACTGCAGGGATATCCGGCCTTATTTCCAGTCAGGGCATCGCGGTGTCCATTCCACTTGAGGCCGCAAACTCTGGGTCCCTCTCACATACCTAGAGCTGAGAGAAGCCTCCTCTTGAGGTGCTTGTGGTAAGGTGGTATTCCTCTGGAGTCGAAGCCAGGGACTAACCTCTGATCTCGAATTGATTTTTGGTCCACGGAGCTCTTTTGTGTTGCTACAGTGACCTCAGGGTCCCTCTAGCCTTGAAACAGTGTTCTTGAAGATTCTCTGGAGTGCCATCAAGAAAATCAAGGCTCCTTTCATGTGTAATGTGCAACACGGAATAGCTCTACATGCCATGCATGGAAATCGGGCCTCATCTCGCGGCGAGGGGGAAGTCTCATGGTTTTTCTCGAGTTGCGGCGGGAACCTGGGGTATATTCTCGAGTTACGACGGGGATGCCCTTCCACACACGTGTTTGTTCAGCCACGTCAGGACTCCTGCCTAGTTGCGAGGGACAACTCGGGATTCTCCTCGAGGCTTGGCAGGGCAATTGGGACGCCTCTCAAGCTGAGGCGGGAGACCAAGGGACCCTTTCCAAGTGCCACAGGAATCCTGGGACTCCTATCAAGTTTCACGAGGAGTCAGGCATCGTCTCCTTTGGAGGCACTGATCTCTGCGTACCTCTGGAGTTTTCAAAGGATGTGAGGCTATCGATCGCGATGAGGTGGGGAACTAAGTCTTTCTCTGTGCTTTCCACAGGGGATTCAGACATCCTTTCGTCTTGGGAGATGCAAGACGAGCCTGCATTCAAGTCACTGCAGGGATATCCGGCATTATTTCGAGTCAGGACATCACGGTGTCCATTCCACTTGAGGCCGCAAACTCAGGGTCCCTCTCACATACCTAGAGCTGAGAGAAGCCTCCTCTTGAGGTGCTTGTGGTAAGGTGGTATTCCTCTGGAGGCGAATCCAGGGACTAACCTCTCTTCTCGAGTTGATTTTTGGTCCACAGAGTTCTTTCATGTTGCTACAGTGACCTCAGGATCCCTCTATCCTTGAAACAGTGTTCTTGGGTTTTCTCTGGAGTGCCATCAAGGAAATCAAGGCTCCTTTCTTGTGTGATGTGCAAGACGGAATTGCTCTGCACGGAGTACAGGGGAATCGGGCCTCATCTCACATCGAGGGGGTAGTCTCATGGTTTTTCTCGAGTTGCGGCGGGAACCTGGGGTATATTCTCGAGTTACGACGGGGATGGACCTTCCACACACGTGTTTGTTCAGCGATGTCAGGACTCCTGCCTAGCTGCGAGGGACAACTCGGGATTCTCCTCGAGGCTTGGCAGGGCAATTGGGACGCCTCTCCAACTGAGGCGGGAGACCAAGGGTCCCTTTCCACGTGCCACAGGAATCCTGGGACTCCTATCAAGTTTCACGAGGAGTCAGGCATCGTCTCCTTTGGAGGCACTCATCTCCACGTACCTCTGGAGTTTTCAAAGGATGTGAGGCCTCTGGTCGCGATGAGATGGGGGACTAGGTATTTCTCTGTGGTCTCCACAGGGGATTCAGACATCCTTTCGTCCTGGGAGATGCAAGACGAACCTGTACTCAAGTCACTGAAGGAATATCCGGCCTTATTTCGAAGCAGGGCATCGCGGTGTCCATTAAACTTGAGGCCGCAAACTCAGGGTCCCTCTCACATACCTAGAGCTGAGAGAAGCCTCCTCTTGAGGTGCTTGTGTTAAGGTGGTATTCCTCTGGAGTAGAAGCCAGGGACTAACCTCTCATCTCTAGATGATTTTTGGTCCACGGAGCTCTTTTGTTTTGCTACAGTGACCTCAGGATCCCTCTAGCCTTGAAACAGTGTTCTTGGGGTTCTCTGGAGTGCCATCAAGGAAATCAAGGCTCCTTTCATGTGTGATGTGCAACACGGAATTGCTCTGCATGCAGTGCAGGGGAATCGGGCCTCATCTAGCGGCGAGGGGGAAGTCTCATGGTTTTTCTCGTGTTGCGGCGGGAACCTGGGGTATATTCTCGAGTTACGACGGGGAAGGCCCTTTCACACACGTGTTTGTTCAGCGACGTCAGGACTCCTGCCTTGTTGCGAGGGACAACTCGGGATTCTCCTCGAGGCGTGGCAGGGCAATTGGGACGCCTCTCCAGCTGAGGCGGGAGACCAAGGGTCCCTTTCCACGTACCACAGGAATCCTGGGACTCCTATCAAGTTTCACGAGGAGTCAGGCATCGTCTCCTTTGGAGGCACTGATCTCCGCGTACCTCTGGAGTTTCCAAAGGATGTGAGGCCTCCGGTCGCGATGAGGTGGGGAACTAGGTCTTTCTCTGTGGTCTCCACAGGGGATTCAGACATCCTTTCGTCTTGGGAGATGCACGACGAGCCTGCATTCAAGTCACTGCAGGGATATCCGGCCTTATTTCGAGTCAGGGCATCGCGGTGTCCATTCCACTTGAGGCCAAAAACTCAGGGTCCCTCTCACATACCTAGAGCTGAGAGAAACCTCCTCTTGAGGGGCTTGTGGTAAGGTGGTATTCCTCTGGAGTCCAAGCCAGAAACTAACCTCTCATCTCGAGTTGATTTTTGGTCCATGGAGCTCTTTCGTGTTGCTACAGTGACCTCAGTATCCCTCTAGCCTTGAAACAGTGTTCTTGGGGTTTCTCTGGAGTGCCATCAAGGAAATCAAGGCTCCTTTCATGTGTGATGTGCAACACGGAATTGCTCTGCACGCAGTGCATGGGAATCGGGCCTCTTCTCGCAGCGAGGGGGAAGTCTCATGGTTTTTCTCGAGTTGCGGCGGGAACCTGGGGTATATTCTCGAGTTACGACGGGGATGGCCCTTCCACCCACGTGTTTGTTCAGCCACGTCAGGAC
The DNA here is from genome assembly GCF_910594005.1 of Cervus elaphus. Lineage (NCBI taxonomy): Eukaryota > Metazoa > Chordata > Mammalia > Artiodactyla > Cervidae > Cervus > Cervus elaphus. The sequence goes on from NC_057848.1 coordinate 902,784, forward strand.
TCCTGCCTAGTTGCGAGGGACAACTCGGGATTCTCCTCGAGGCACGGCAAGGCAATTGGGACGCCTCTCCAGCTGAGGCGGGAGACCAAGGGTCCCTTTCCACGTGCCACAGGAATCCTGGGACTCCTATCAAGTTTCACGAGGAGTCAGGCATCGTCTCCTTTGGAGGCACTGATCTCCACGTACCTCTGGAGTTTTCGAAGGATGTGAGGCCTCCGGTCGCGATGAGGTGGGGAACTAGGTCTCTGTCTGTGGTCTCCACAGGGTATTCAGACATCCTTTCATCGTGGGAGATGCAAGACGAGCCTGCATTCAAGTCACTGCAGGGATATCCGGCCTTATTTCCAGTCAGGGCATCGCGGTGTCCATTCCACTTGAGGCCACAAACTCTGGGTCCCTCTCACATACCTAGAGCTGAGAGAAGCCTCCTCTTGAGGTGCTTGTGGTAAGGTGGTATTCCTCTGGAGTCGAAGCCAGGGACTAACCTCTGATCTCGAATTGATTTTTGGTCCACGGAGCTCTTTTGTGTTGCTACAGTGACCTCAGGGTCCCTCTAGCCTTGAAACAGTGTTCTTGAAGTTTCTCTGGAGTGCCATCAAGAAAATCAAGGCTCCTTTCATGTGTAATGTGCAACACGGAATAGCTCTACATGCCATGCATGGAAATCGGGCCTCATCTCTCGGCGAGGGGGAAGTCTCATGGTTTTTCTCGAGTTGCGGCGGGAACCTGGGGTATATTCTCGAGTTACGACGGGGATGCCCTTCCACACACGTGTTTGTTCAGCCACGTCAGGACTCCTGCCTAGTTGCGAGGGACAACTCGGGATTCTCCTCGAGGCTTGGCAGGGCAATTGGGACGCCTCTCAAGCTGAGGCGGGAGACCAAGGGACCCTTTCCAAGTGCCACAGGAATCCTGGGACTCCTATCAAGTTTCACGAGGAGTCAGGCATCGTCTCCTTTGGAGGCACTGATCTCTGCGTACCTCTGGAGTTTTCAAAGGATGTGAGGCTATCGATCGCGATGAGGTGGGGAACTAAGTCGTTCTCTGTGCTTTCCACAGGGGATTCAGACATCCTTTCGTCTTGGGAGATGCAAGACGAGCCTGCATTCAAGTCACTGCAGGGATATCCGGCATTATTTCGAGTCAGGACATCACGGTGTCCATTCCACTTGAGGCCGCAAACTCAGGGTCCCTCTCACATACCTAGAGCTGAGAGAAGCCTCCTCTTGAGGTGCTTGTGGTAAGGTGGTATTCCTCTGGAGGCGAATCCAGGGACTAACCTCTCTTCTCGAGTTGATTTTTGGTCCACAGAGTTCTTTCATGTTGCTACAGTGACCTCAGGATCCCTCTATCCTTGAAACAGTGTTCTTGGGTTTTCTCTGGAGTGCCATCAAGGAAATCAAGGCTCCTTTCATGTGTGATGTGCAAGACGGAATTGCTCTGCACGGAGTACAGGGGAATCGGGCCTCATCTCACATCGAGGGGGTAGTCTCATGGTTTTTCTCGAGTTGCGGCGGGAACCTGGGGTATATTCTCGAGTTACGACGGGGATGGACCTTCCACACACGTGTTTGTTCAGCGATGTCAGGACTCCTGCCTAGCTGCGAGGGACAACTCGGGATTCTCCTCGAGGCTTGGCAGGGCAATTGGGACGCCTCTCCAACTGAGGCGGGAGACCAAGGGTCCCTTTCCACGTGCCACAGGAATCCTGGGACTCCTATCAAGTTTCACGAGGAGTCAGGCATCGTCTCCTTTGGAGGCACTCATCTCCACGTACCTCTGGAGTTTTCAAAGGATGTGAGGCCTCTGGTCGCGATGAGATGGGGGACTAGGTATTTCTCTGTGGTCTCCACAGGGGATTCAGACATCCTTTCGTCCTGGGAGATGCAAGACGAACCTGTACTCAAGTCACTGAAGGAATATCCGGCCTTATTTCGAAGCAGGGCATCGCGGTGTCCATTAAACTTGAGGCCGCAAACTCAGGGTCCCTCTCACATACCTAGAGCTGAGAGAAGCCTCCTCTTGAGGTGCTTGTGTTAAGGTGGTATTCCTCTGGAGTAGAAGCCAGGGACTAACCTCTCATCTCTAGATGATTTTTGGTCCACGGAGCTCTTTTGTGTTGCTACAGTGACCTCAGGATCCCTCTAGCCTTGAAACAGTGTTCTTGGGGTTCTCTGGAGTGCCATCAAGGAAATCAAGGCTCCTTTCATGTGTGATGTGCAACACGGAATTGCTCTGCATGCAGTGCAGGGGAATCGGGCCTCATCTAGCGGCGAGGGGGAAGTCTCATGGTTTTTCTCGTGTTGCGGCGGGAACCTGGGGTATATTCTCGATTTACGACGGGGAAGGCCCTTTCACACACGTGTTTGTTCAGCGACGTCAGGACTCCTGCCTTATTGCGAGGGACACCTCGGGATTCTCCTCGAGGCGTGGCAGGGCAATTGGGACGCCTCTCCAGCTGAGGCGGGAGACCAAGGGTCCCTTTCCACGTACCACAGGAATCCTGGGACTCCTATCAAGTTTCACGAGGAGTCAGGCATCGTCTCCTTTGGAGGCACTGATCTCCGCGTACCTCTGGAGTTTCCAAAGGATGTGAGGCCTCCGGTCGCGATGAGGTGGGGAACTAGGTCTTTCTCTGTGGTCTCCACAGGGGATTCAGACATCCTTTCGTCTTGGGAGATGCACGACGAGCCTGCATTCAAGTCACTGCAGGGATATCCGGCCTTATTTCGAGTCAGGGCATCGCGGTGTCCATTCCACTTGAGGCCAAAAACTCAGGGTCCCTCTCACATACCTAGAGCTGAGAGAAACCTCCTCTTGAGGGGCTTGTGGTAAGGTGGTATTCCTCTGGAGTCCAAGCCAGAAACTAACCTCTCATCTCGAGTTGATTTTTGGTCCATGGAGATCTTTCGTGTTGCTACAGTGACCTCAGTATCCCTCTAGCCTTGAAACAGTGTTCTTGGGGTTTCTCTGGAGTGCCATCAAGGAAATCAAGGCTCCTTTCATGTGTGATGTGCAACACGGAATTGCTCTGCACGCAGTGCATGGGAATCGGGCCTCTTCTCGCAGCGAGGGGGAAGTCTCATGGTTTTTCTCGAGTTGCGGCGGGAACCTGGGGTATATTCTCGAGTTACGACGGGGATGGCCCTTCCACCCACGTGTTTGTTCATCCACGTCAGGACTCCTGCCTAGTTGCGAGGGACAACTCGGGATTCTCCTCGAGGCACGGCAAGGCAATTGGGACGCCTCTCCAGCTGAGGCGGGAGACCAAGGGTCCCTTTCCACGTGCCACAGGAATCCTGGGACTCCTATCAAGTTTCACGAGGAGTCAGGCATCGTCTCCTTTGGAGGCACTGATCTCCACGTACCTCTGGAGTTTTCGAAGGATGTGAGGCCTCCGGTCATGATGAGGTGGGGAACTAGGTCTCTGTCTGTGGTCTCCACAGGGTATTCAGACATCCTTTCATCGTGGGAGATGCAAGACGAGCCTGCATTCAAGTCACTGCAGGGATATCCGGCCTTATTTCCAGTCAGGGCATCGCGGTGTCCATTCCACTTGAGGCCGCAAACTCTGGGTCCCTCTCACATACCTAGAGCTGAGAGAAGCCTCCTCTTGAGGTGCTTGTGGTAAGGTGGTATTCCTCTGGAGTCGAAGCCAGGGACTAACCTCTGATCTCGAATTGATTTTTGGTCCACGGAGCTCTTTTGTGTTGCTACAGTGACCTCAGGGTCCCTCTAGCCTTGAAACAGTGTTCTTGAAGTTTCTCTGGAGTGCCATCAAGAAAATCAAGGCTCCTTTCATGTGTAATGTGCAACACGGAATAGCTCTACATGCCATGCATGGAAATCGGGCCTCATCTCTCGGCGAGGGGGAAGTCTCATGGTTTTTCTCGAGTTGCGGCGGGAACCTGGGGTATATTCTCGAGTTACGACGGGGATGGCTCTTCCACACACGTGTTTGTTCATCCACGTCAGGACTTCTGCCTAGTTGCGAGGGACAACTCGGGATTCCCCTCGAGGCTTGGCAGGGCAATTGGGACGCCTCTCCAGCTGAGGCGGGAGACCAAGGGTCCCTTTCCACGTGCCACAGGAATCCTGGGACTCCTATCAAGTTTCACGAGGAGTCAGGCATCGTCTCCTTTGGAGGCACTGATCTCTGCGTACCTCTGGAGTTATCAAAGGATGTGAAGCCTCCAGTCGCGATGAGGTGGGGAACTAGGTCTTTCTCTGTGGTCTCCACAGGGGATTCAGACATCCTTTCATCTCGGGAGATGCCAGACGAGCCTGCATTCAAGTCACTGCAGGGATATCCAGCCTTATTTCGAGTCAGGGCATCGCGGTGTCCATTCCACTTGAGGCCACAAACTCAGGGTCCCTCTCACATAGCTAGAGCTGAGAGAAGCCTCCTCTTGAGGTGCTTGTGGTAAGGTGGTATTCCTCTGGAGTCGAAGCCAGGGACTAACCTCTCATCTCGAGTTGATTTTTGGTCCACGGAGCTCTTTCGTGTTGCGACAGTGACCTCAGGATGCCTCTAGCCTTGAAAGAGTGTTCCTGGGGTTTCTCTGGAGTGCCATCAAGGAAATCAAGGCTCCTTTCATGTGTGATGTGCAACACGGAATTGCTCTGCACGCAGTGCAGGGGAATCGGGCCTCATCTCGCATCGAGGGGGAAGTCTCATGGTTTTTCTCGAGTTGCGGCGGGAACCTGGGCTATATTCTTGAGTTACGATGGGGATGGTCCTTCCACACACGTGTTTGTTCAGCGACGTCCGGACTCCTGCCTAGTTGCGAGGGACAACTCGGGATTCTCCTCGAGGCTTGGCAGGGCAATTGGGACGCCTCTCCAGATGAGGCGGGAGACCAAGGGTCCCTTTCCACGTGCCGCAGGAATCCTGGGACTCCTATCAAGTTTCACGAGGAGTCAGGCATCGTCTCCTTTGGAGGCACTGATCTCCGCGTACCTCTGGAGTTTTCAAAGGATGTGAGGCCTCCGGTCGCGATGAGGTGGGGAACTAGGTCTTTCTCTGTGGTCTCCACATGGGATTCAGACATCCTTTCGTCTTGGGAGATGCAAGACGAGCCTGCATTCAAGTCACTGCAGGGATATCCGGCCTTATTTCGAGTCAGGGCATCCCGGTGTCCATTCGACTAGAGGCTGCAAACTCAGGGTCCCTCTCACATACCTAGAGCTGAGAGAAGCCTCCTCTTGAGGTGCTTGTGGTAAGGTGGTATTCCTCTGGAGTCGAAGCCAGGGACTAACCCCTCATCTCGAGTTGATTTTTGGTCCACGGAGCTCTTCCGTGTTGCTACAGTGACCTCAGGATCCCTCTAGCCTTGAAACAGTGTTCTTGGGGTTTCTCTGGAGTGCCATCAAGGAAATCAAGGCTCCTTTCATGTGTGATGTGCAATACGGAATTGGCTGCACGCAGTGCAGGGTATCGGGCCTCATTCTGCGGCGAGGGGGAAGTCTCATCGTTTTTCTCGAGTTGCGGTGGGAACCTGGGGTATTTTCTCGAGTTACAACGGGAATGGCCCTTCAACCCACGTGTTTGTTCAGCGACGTCAGGACTCCTGCCTAGTTGCGAGGGACAACTCGGGATTCTCCTCGAGGCTTGGCAGGGCAATTGGGATGCCTCTCCAGCTGAGGCGGGAGACCAAGGGTCCCTTTCCACGTGCCACAGGAATCCTGGGTCTCCTATCAACTTTCACGAGGAGTCAGGCATCGTCCCCTTTGGAGGCACTGATCTCCGCGTACCTCTGGAGTTTTCAAAGGATTTGAAGCCTCCGGTCACGATGAGGTGGGGAACTAGGTCTTTCTCTGTGGTCTCCACAGGGGACTCAGACATCCTGTCGTCTTGGGAGATGCAAGACGAGCCTGCATTCAAGTCACTGCAGGGATATCCGGCCTTATTTCGAGTCAGGGCATCGCGGTGTCCATTCCACTTGAGGCCGCAAACTCAGGGTCCCTCTCACATACCTAGAGCTGAGAGAAGCCTCCTCTTGAGGTGCTTGTGGTAAGGTGGTATTCCTCTGGAGTCGAAGCCAGGGACTAACCTCTCATCTCGAGTTGATTCTTGGTCCACGGAGCTCTTTCGTGTTGCTACAGTGACCTCAGATTTCCTCTAGCCTTGAAACAGTGTTCTTGGGGTTTCTCTGGAGTGCCATCAAGGAAATCAAGGCTCCTTTCATGTGTGATGTGCAACACGGAATTGCTCTGCACGCAGTGCAGGGGAATCGGGCCTCATCTCGCGGCGAGGGAGAAGTCTCATGGTTTTTCTCGAGTTGCGGCGGGAACCTGGGGTATATTCTCGAGTTACGACGGGGATGGCCCTTCCACCCACGTGTTTGTTCAGCCACGTCAGGACTCCTGCCTAGTTGTGAGGGACAACTCGGGATTCTCCTCGAGGCTTGGCAGGGCAATTGGGACGCCTCTCCAGCTGAGGCGGGAGACCAAGGGTCCCTTTCCACATGCCACAGGAATCCTGGGACTCCTATCAAGTTTCACGAGGAGTCAGGCTTCGTCTCCTTTGGAGGCACTGATCTCCGCCTACCTCTGGAGTTTTCAAAGGATGTGAGGCCTCCGGTCGCCATGAGTTGGGGAACTAGGTCTTTCTCTGTCGTCTCCACAGGGGATTCAGACATCCTTTCGTCTTGGGAGATGCAAGACGAGCCTGCATTCAAGTCACTGCAGGGATATCCGGCCTTATTTCGAGTCAGGGCATCGCGGTGTCCATTCCACTTGAGGCCGCAAACTCAGGGTCCCTCCTACATACCTAGAGCTGAGAGAAGCCTCCTCTTGAGGTGCTTGTGGTAAGGTGGTATTCCTCTGGAGTCGAAGCCAGGGACTAACCTCTCATCTCGAGTTGATTTTTGGTCCACGGAGCTCTTTCGTGTTGCTACAGTGACCTCAGGATCCCTCTATCCTTGAAACAGTGTTCTCGGGGTTTCTCTGGAGTGCCATCAAGGAAATCAAGGCTCCTTTCATGTGTGATGTGCAACACGGAATTGCTCTGCACGCAGTGCAGGGGAATCGCGCCTCATATCGCGGCGAGGGGGAAGTCTCATGGTTTTTCTCGAATTCCGGCGGGAACAGGGGGATATTCTCGAGTTAAGACGGGGATGGCCGTTCCACCCACGTGTTTGTTCAGCGACGTCAGGACTCCTGCCTAGTTGCGAGGGACAACTCGGGATTCTCCTCGAGGCTTGGCAGGGCAATTCGGACGCCTCTCCAGCTGAGGCGGGAGACCAAGGGTCCGTTTTCACGTGCCACAGGAATCCTGGGACTCCTATCAAGTTTCACGAGGAGTCAGGCATCGTCTCCTTTGGAGGCACTGATCTCCGCGTACCTCTGGAGTTTTCAAAGGATGTGAGGCCTCCGGTCGCGATGAGGTGGGGAACTAGGTCTTTCTCTGTGGTCTCCACAGGGGATTCAGACATCCTTTCGTCTTGGGAGATGCAAGACGAGCCTGCATTCAAGTCACTGCAGGGATATCCGGCCTTATTTCGAGTCAGGGCATCGCGGTGTCCATTCCACTTGAGGCCGCAAACTCAGGGTCCCTCTCACATACCTAGAGCTGAGAGAAGCCTCCTCTTGAGGTGCTTGTGGTAAGGTCGTATTCCTCTGGAGTCGAAGCCAGGGACTAACCTCTCATCTCGAGTTGATTTTTGGTCCACGGAGCTCTTTCGTGTGGCTACAGTGACCTCAGTTACCCTCTAGCCTTGAAACAGTGTTCTTGGGGTTTCTCTGGAGTGCCATCAAGGAAATCAAGGCTCCTTTCATGTTTGATGTGCAACACGGAATTGCTCTGCACGCAGTGCAGGGGAATCGGGCCTCATCTCGCGGCGAGGGGGAAGTCTCATGGTTTTTCTCGAGTTGCGGCGGGAACCTGGGTATATTCTCGGGTTACGACGGGGATGGCCATTCCACCCACGTGTTTGTTCAGCGACGTCAGGACTCCTGCCTAGTTGTGAGGGACAACTCGGGATTCTCCTCGAGGCTTGGCAGGGCAATTGGGACGCCTCTCCAGCTGAGGCGGGAGACCAAGGGTCCCTTTCCACGGGCCACAGGATTCCTGGGACTCCTATCAAGTTTCTCGAGGAGTCAGGCTTCGTCTCCTTTGGAGGCACTGATCTCCGCCTACCTCTGGAGTTTTCAAAGGATGTGAGGCCTCCGGTCGCCATGAGGTGGGAAACTAGGTCTTTCTTTGTGGTCTCCACAGGGGATTCAGACATCTTTCGTCTTGGGAGATGCAAGACGAGCCTGCATTCAAGTCACTGCAGGGATATCCGGCCTTATTTCGAGTCAGGGCATCGCGGTGTCCATTCCACTTGAGGCCGCAAACTCAGTGTCCCTCCTACATACCTAGAGCTGAGAGAAGCCTCCTCTTGAGGTGCTTGTGGTGAGGTGGTATTCCTCTGGAGTCGAAGCCACGGACTAACCTATCATCTCGAGTTGATTTTTGGCCCACGGAGCTCTTTCGTGTGGCTACAGTGACCTCAGGATCCCTCTAGCCTTGAAACAGTGTTCTTGGGGTTTCTCTGGAGTGCCATCAAGGAAATCAAGGCTCCTTTCATGTTTGATGTGCAACACGGAATTGCTCTGCACGCAGTGCAGGGGAATCGGGCCTCATCTCGCGGCGAGGGGGAAGTCTCATGGTTTTTCTCGAGTTGCGGCGGGAACCTGGGTATATTCTCGGGTTACGACGGGGATGGCCATTCCAGCCAAGTGTTTGTTCAGCGACGTCAGGACTCCTGCCTAGTTGCAAGGGACAACTCGCGATTCTCTTCGAGCCTTGGCAGGGCAATTGGGACGCCTCTCCAGCTGAGGCGGGAGACCAAGGGTCCCTTTCCTCGTGCCACAGGAATCCTGGGACTCCTATCAAGTTTCACGAGGAGTCAGGCATCGTCTCCTTTGGAGGCACTGATCTCCGCGTACCTCTGGAGTTTTCAAAGGATGTGAGGCCTCCGGTCGCGATGAGGTGGGGAACTAGGTCTTTCTCTGTGGTCTCCACAGGGGATTCAGACATCCTTTCGTCTTGTGAGATGCCAGACGAGCCTGCATTCAAGTCACTGCAGGGATATCCGGCCTTATTTCGAGTCAGGGCATCGCGGTGTCCATTCCACTTGAGGCCGCAAACTCAGGGTCCCTCTCACATACCTAGAGCTGAGAGAAGCCTCCTCTTGAGGTGCTTGTGGTAAGGTGGTATTCCTCTGGAGTCGAAGCCAGGGACTAACCTCTCATCTCGAGTTGATTTTTGGGCCACGGTGTTCTTTCGTGTTGTTACAGTGACCTCAGGATCCCTCTAGCCTTGAAACAGTGTTCTTGGGGTTTCTCTGGAGTGCCATCAAGGAAATCAAGGCTCCTTTCAGGTTTGATGTGCAACACGGAATTGCTCTGCACGCAGTGCAGGGGAATCGCGCCTCATATCGCGGCGAGGGGGAAGTCTCATGGTTTTTCTCTAATTTCGCCGGGAACCGGGCGATATTCTCGAGTTAAGACGGGGATGGCCCATCCAACCACGTGTTTGTTCAGCGACGTCAGGACTCCTGCCTAGTTGCGAGGGACAACTCGGGATTCTCCTCGAGGCTTGGCAGGGCAATTGGGACGCCTCTCCAGCTGAGGCGGGAGACCAAGGGTCCCTTTCCACGTGCACAGGAATCCTGGGACTCCTATCAAGTTTCACGAGCAGTCAGGCATCGTGTCCTGGAGGCACTGTTCTCCGAGTACCTCTGGAGTTTTCAAAGGATGTGAGGCCTCCGGTCGCGATGAGGTGGGGAACTAGGTCTTTCTCTGTGGTCTCCACAGGGGATTCAGACATCCTTTCGTCTTGTGAGATGCCAGACGAGCCTGCATTCAAGTCACTGCAGGGATATCCGGCCTTATTTCGAGTCAGGGCATCGCGGTGTCCATTCCACTTGAGGCCGCAAACTCAGGGTCCCTCTCACATACCTAGAGCTGAGAGAAGCCTCCTCTTGAGGTGCTTGTGGTAAGGTGGTATTCCTCTGGAGTCGAAGCCAGGGACTAACCTCTCATCTCGAGTTGATTTTTGGGCCACGGTGTTCTTTCGTGTTGTTACAGTGACCTCAGGATCCCTCTAGCCTTGAAACAGTGTTCTTGGGGTTTCTCTGGAGTGCCATCAAGGAAATCAAGGCTCCTTTCAGGTTTGATGTGCAACACGGAATTGCTCTGCACGCAGTGCAGGGGAATCGCGCCTCATATCGCGGCGAGGGGGAAGTCTCATGGTTTTTCTCTAATTTCGGCGGGAACCGGGCGATATTCTCGAGTTAAGACGGGGATGGCCCATCCAACCACGTGTTTGTTCAGCGACGTCAGGACTCCTGCCTAGTTGCGAGGGACAACTCGGGATTCTCCTCGAGGCTTGGCAGGGCAATTGGGACGCCTCTCCAGCTGAGGCGGGAGACCAAGGGTCCCTTTCCACGTGCACAGGAATCCTGGGACTCCTATCAAGTTTCACGAGCAGTCAGCCATCGTGTCCTGGAGGCACTGTTCTCCGAGTACCTCTGGAGTTTTCAAAGGATGTGAGGCCTCCGGTCGTGATGAGGTGGGGAATTAGGTCTTTCTCTGTGGTCTCCACAGGGGATTCAGACATCCTTTCGTCTTGGGAGATGAAAGACGAGCCTGCATTCAAGTCACTGCAGGGATATCCGGCCTTATTTCGAGTCAGGGCATCGCGGTGTCCATTCCACTTGAGGCCGCAAACTCAGGGTCCCTCTCACATAGCTAGAGCTGAGAGAAGCCTCCTCTTGAGGTGCTTGCAGTAAGGTGGTATTCCTCTGGAGTCGAAGCCAGGGACTAACCTCTCATCTCGAGTTGATTTTTGGTCCACGGAGCTCTTTCGTGTGGCTACAGTGACCTCAGTTTCCCTCTAGCCTTGAAACAGTGTTCATGGGGTTTCTCTGCAGTGCCATCAAGGAAATCAAGGCTGCTTTCATGTGTGATGTGCAAAACGGAATTGCGCTGCATGCAGTGCAGGAGAATCGAGCCTCATCTCGCGGCGAGGGGGAAGTCTCATGGTTTTTCTCGAGTTGCGGCGGGACCCTGGGGTATATTCTCGAGTTACGACGGGGATGGCCCTTCCACACACGTGTTTGTTCAGCGACGGCAGGACTCCTGCCTAGTTGCGAGGGACAACTCGGGATTCTCCTCGAGGCTTGGCAGGGCAATTGGGACGCCTCTCCAGCTGAGGCGGGAGACCAAGGGTCCCTTTCCACGTGCCACAGGAATCCTGGGACTCCTATCAAGTTTCACGAGGAGTCAGGCATCGTCTCCTTTGGAGGCACTGATCTCCGCGTACCTCTGGAGTTTTCAAAGGATGTGAGGCCTCCGGTCGCGATGAGGTGGGGAACTAGGTCTTTCTCTGAGGTCTCCACAGGGGATTCAGACATCCTTTCGTCTTGGGAGATGCAAGACGAGCCGGCATTCAAGTCACTGCAGGGATATCCGGCCTTATTTCGAGTCAGGGCATCGCGGTGTCCATTCCACTTGAGGCCACAAACTCAGGGTCCCTCTCACATACCTAGAGCTGAGAGAAGCCTCCTCTTGAGGTGCTTGTGTTAAGGTGGTATTCCTCTGGAGTCGAAGCCAGGGACTAACCTCTCATTTCGAGTTGATTTTTGGGCGACGGAGCTCTTTCGTGTGGCTACAGTGACCTCAGGATCCCTCTAGCCTTGAAACAGTGTTCTTTGGGTTTCTCTGGAGTGCCATCAAGGAAATCGAGGCTCCTTTTATGTGTGATGTGCAACACTGAATTGCTCTGCACACAGTGCAGGGGAATTGGGCCTCATCTCGTGGCGAGGCGGAAGTCTCATGGTTTTTCTCGAGTTGCGGCGGGAACCTGGGGTATATTCTCGAGTTACGACGGGGATGGCCCTTCCAGCCACGTGTTTGTTCAGCGACGTCAGGAATTCTGCCTAGTTGTGAGGGACAACTCGGGATTCTCCTCGAGGCTTGGCAGGGCAATTCGGACGCCTCTCCAGCTGAGGCGGGAGACCAAGGGTCCCTTTCCACGTGCCACAGGAATCCTGGGACTCCTATCAAGTTTCACGAGGAGTCAGGCATCGTCTGCTTTGGAGGCACTGATCTCCGCGTACCTCTGGAGTTTTCAAAGGATGTGAGGCCTCCGGTCGCGATGAGGTGGGGAACTAGGTCTTTCTCTGAGGTCTCCACAGGGGATTCAGACATCCTTTCGTCTTGGGAGATGCAAGACGAGCCTGAATTCAAGTCACTGCAGGGATATTCAGCCTTATTTCGAGTCAGGGCATCGCGGTGTCCATTCCACTTGAGGCTGCAAACTCAGGGTCCCTCTCACATACCTAGAGCTGAGAGAAGCCTCCTCTTGAGGTGCTTGTGGTGAGGTGGTATTCCTCTGGAGTCGAAGCCAGGGACTAACCTCTCATCTCGAGTTGATTTTTGGTCCACGGAGCTCTTTCGTGTTGCTACAGTGACCTCAGGATCCCTCTAGCCTTGAAACAGTGTTCTTGGGGTTTCTCTGGAGTGCCACCAAGGAAATCAAGGCTCCTTTCATGTGTGATGTGCAACACGGAATTGCTCTGCACGCAGTGCAGGGGAATCGGGCCTCATATCGCGGCGAGGGGGAAGTC